>NC_056731.1:1110359565-1110437065 GCF_019279795.1 Protopterus annectens
ATGATTTGGTGTTTACAAGACCAATATATCTTGGAGTAGGATTCTCCATAATTTCTCTTGAGGCCCTGCGCCTAATAGTAAAACTGTAATATTGCAACACAGTCCTATTATGGTTTATTATATTTGCATTTCTGAAGCTTGCAGTGCTATTAACATTACAGGACATGCAGTTGTGCATCCCATCTGTACCACTACTGAGCTCAGTTGCATGTGTTATCTGTAGTTTGTCATGACAGCTAAGAAGAGTAAACTGAACTTTACTGCTCAGGAGGTGGAAGTTCTCCTTCAGGTCATAAGACGGTATAGATAATCTCTAATGGAACAAAGTGGGAACCATGAGGAGAGACAGAGGTGCTGGGCAGAGGTGAGTAATGATGTGAATATAGTGGGATGCCATGGCTGTATTATTAAAGAATGTTGTCATAAGGTTACAGACATCAAGGACAATGCAAAGAAGATGGCAACTGTGTTACAGGCTACTTGGGCAGTGGCTACTCCCTCATACAGGATATACTGTTGACAGAGGAGATGCTGCTACTGGCTTCTGTTCTAGAGATGTCCCTGCAGTTATCCCAAGTGGACTTCAGGTTGGGACCCCTCCAACAGCAGATGAGTTACACAACTGTTTTATGGTTTCTTACAGTATTGCCCAAATGTGTTCTTTTGTTACTCAATATTGATCCATATAAATTATCATTTTTCACTACACAGGGGATAGCTGCAAGGGGTAAGTCCAATAGTACCCACGAATGTGTAGTTACAGTAGCTTGACAGTCTGGCCAGCCTGGAAGCTATGAGTACCCTATCATTTCATACATAGGTGATGTCATTCATATGTGTACTATATTACAAACCCAGCCAGTAATGCCACTGCTTCTCCACATTATCCCTATGTTGTGGAGGGGTAGAGATCCAGACAGTGAGCTGATAAGCTCACAGACACTGCATGTGCAGATGCTGCCATACTACGGCAATCATAAGAGGCTGCACATTCCCATGTCCTGTGTACATGCCCCAATCTGCTTCCAGCAGTGGTGGTGATAATGACTTCTTTGAGGAGCTTATGGAACAGACTGTGACAATGCCTGCAGGGACTTCATCTTGAGGACGTCCATTAATGCATTCCCCAGATGGCACATCTTGGTTAGGGTGAGGGCTCCTCACCTGTATGATGTCCACCAAGAAACTAGTGATAAATCCAGCCATGTCTGAAAGTATGGACAATGCATTGGGTGATGTATTGAGTTTATTGGTGACCTGTGGATGGACCTGCTGTGGTAGCCCCATGTTAGCACTGCCCTTGTAGGGCTGCACAGGTCAGGCTTGAAGATGTTGTAGTCATCATATCCATACTTTGCCTTGCTCATCTCCACTGACTCAGCATGCAGTTTCACTCTGCATTAGGTGTGCATGCTGTTGGCTGGACCTTAATGCATGAGGGCTATAAAGCCCATGTGTGGTCTGACAGAAGGCACAATAACATCCTTAAGCTACAGATCTCTGTCCTGCAACTGTTGAGGTGGTATGCTAGTGGCCTAGACAGACTGTGTCAGGCACTACATGACTTAAACCAGTCATGGCAGACAATGGTGCAGTTCTGTCTACAGTTGTCCAAGCACACTCTGTTGTACACCCCGCAGACAACTATTGCATCATCACCCCATCTCTCTGATGTGTCTATGTTTCTGCCACATCCACTAATGTCTTCACTATGTGTATGAGTGGCAGGCCTAATGGGGTTATGCCCTCACCCCATCTGGTGAGTCATTGCTCTGTACATATAATAGTCAATTCACACAGTGGTGTGGGGATATGTGCCTCAGCATTCTAGAGGGGTACCATGACTGCACATCAATGTGGTAGGGGGTGAACATGCTGTCTACCTTTAGTGGTCACTAAGGTGCTGGCCCACTATTTGGTACTTTATTATGGAGAATTTGAGGTTCTGACAACTGTATGCTTGTGAATTCTGTTGCAGCCTGCCCCATGTTCCATTAGCTTGGGACCCTGATCCATTGTTAAACATAACATTTACATTACATGCTGTTATGCTTGTTCCACTGCTATCATATATTAACCACACAATTTTTCCACACTACATCACTTTGCTATGTACTTACACTACTACATATTTTTTCTTTTATCTGTTAATCCTCATCTTTGTTTGAAGAGCTGTGAGACTATGGGAGCCCACAACTGTTGCACACATTGCTGTCATACTGGCTGCATATCTTGATGTGGGGATGAGGGATGTCGGGCTGGTAATCCTTGCACTCCTCATCACTGTGATATTCTAACCATGTGTTTTCCAGTGTCATATGCAGGATGAAGCAAGCCAAACACATGCACAGACATATGCACACACACAGCATGCCTTCCTAGATGTATATCGGAGTGTACCATCAGAGCTGTCCAACAGTGGAAACAGTATATTTAGGTGCTTTAGGCAACTTCTGTGAAGTCTTTCTGTGGAGGTGAGGATAACTGTAGGCCTCCTGAGCATTTCTTTGCAACGACTGTATGAACATCATCATCAGCAATGGCACCAGTGGATATACAGTATCATCTAATAGACATCCACGGGGTATCTGCTGAGACTGCAGCACATGGTGCATGGTCCTAGAATGCCAGATGTTGACACTGTAATTGTCACTTAGACTGTAGTCTGTCACGCTTTTGTGGTTGTAGCTCACTTGGCAGTTAACCAAGAAGTATGTGTGCCTATTGAGGCTTGCATGTGCATCACCCATAACTGGCTTCCTTATGGCTATATGTGTGCCATCCACTGCACCAAGATGCTTGGTAGGTGATGTAATGAGTGGAAGCTATGCATGAAGGGGTTATTCTTTAAGTTTTGTCTGGGACCTTTACGTAACAGTCTGATGTGCCAGCAGGCAGTTAAGAAACTACTGTGGGATGTTTAAGAGAGATGCCTGGGATATGCATGTCATATCCCAAATGGGTCTGTAGAAGGTGCCCATAGTTAGGATGGTCACAGCAGTTGTGACCCTGGTTTGCAGGGGTATTAGTTTACCTCTTCCACCTGCCACCTCCATAGAACAATACAACCGGCATACTTCATCCAATGTCTGAACATCCATATATGGAACCTTTCCAACTGCTAAAGCCTTGCAAGACCAGTGTATAGAATCCACTGCTTATGTAACGTGGTGACATTGTATAAGTAACTATCTGAATGATTTTATTTATTTATTTGTTTATTGTTTATTATCCAGATAGGTGTACTGGTTTGAGTACCCTTTTCAACCATAACCTGGGCCACAATACAGTAAATTAATAACAGATATTGCAAAAGTGAAATATGACTCTCATGACGAAATTTGCAAAACATTAATATTAGATGAAGAAATAACACTGGCAACAAATGTTACATAACTATTAACACAACTATTGTATGCAGGCAAGACAAAAACTTTTCTAAGCTGGTGCTGAGAAGAAGCAGAAGAATTACGTCTATAGGCAGGTATTCATCTACAGTGTGCCCCAAAGAAGGGCAGCTTGGTTGCTAAAGTGATGTGATGCGATTCACATTTTTTACTAATGAGACAAAGCTGACAATTGTAAAAAGTATGGCACAGAATACATAGGCAAGTTATCCTTCTCAAAAGTAAACAAAGACATAATAATAAAGGCAGCCCCGACACACACCTGTTAATGCACCAACTGCTCATCATTTTGCAAAGTTTAAAATTATAGAAAGTATATTGTGACATGAATCAAAAAATTACCATCCTCTCATTTATTATTATAGGTGTAGCATTAAAGGTGCAAAATGGCCTATGTCCTGGAACCATGGTATATGTCTCTAAAGCAATTGCATTTGTTCTGTTCAAACAGATGGGCTCTGTGAGATTTCTTAAATGAAGGTAAATTGCTGAGTTTCCTGATGTTCTCTGGGATGTAATTCCACACCATAGGTGCTATTTTGTAGAAAGTTCTTTCATTTATGCTAAGTGAATATCGGCCTTTGGAGGTGAATACCATCAGTGGTGATAATATGACATAATAAATGCCAAATCGATTGTTGCACTTATGGTTACAGTAATCATAGCAGATCTTGGCTCGCACATATAGGCCCTTGTTATTTCCATGTGTATCATTGTGCATACTTCTCTGTTATTCGCTTTGGATGTAAGTTACCTGATTTGCATATTGTTTTCATGCTCACTTTGTTAATGGCTTATATGCACTGTGCATTCTTTGAACCCACACACACACACACACACACACACACACACACACACACACACACACACACACACACACACACACACACAGACACACACACACACACACACACACACACACACACACACACACACACACACACACACACACACACATATATATATATATCACATTTTACATTTACCATATACAATCACTGCACCACTGTGTGCAATGATTATGAAAAGCACCCATTGTAGGCAGCAGTCATAACTTATGCGCAGTATATGCAAGCAGTTGCACAGTGTTTGAGCATTCACAGAGAGGTAAGTGATGTTGTAACAGTGTAGAATGAATGTATTATGCCTTTTGGAGATGGGTAAAACATTTACAGCCACAAGTACCATGTATGGCTCTAATGAGGCAGTGTATACATCGTTCAAACTGTAGACTTGGAGTATTACAGAATTTAGTGAATAAGCAATACAAGACATGAATGAATATCAAGGCCAGTGACAATTATGTAGACGGATATCACTTGACAGCAGTTTACAGGACTAGAACAACAACTACATCATGGCCATGCCTGCATTTCAGACAGTTATAAAACTGCAGAGTGATATACATTATGCATGTAGTGGAGACCCAGCAATCCTTAACACATTTAATGTGTTTAGGGAATATTATATAGGTCAGCGACACTGTAAGACAATGATAAAACTGTTTGGACCAGTCTGGACAACATTTGCATGCATCAGTATATCTTGTCCCTATACAGTTATGTTTTTCATCCATTTGCATGCATCAGTATATCTAGTCCCTATACAGTTATGTTTTTCATCTGCATAGCTGTGAAACTTGTTGTCATGAGGTACAATACTGTCATAGTCACAAAAAATGATCTTGGAATGTCTTCTTCTTGTCATGTATGACAGGTAAGTGCAAACTGTATGTGCATGTGCTGTCATGCCATCTGGCAGACAGTATAATGATTTGTGTGTTTGCATGTCTGTGTGTGTATTTGTGTATGTACATAACTGAGTTGTATTGCCTATAATACAGTTGCTGTTGTAATACCATTGCCCACTGCTAGTTTGCATAGAGCCTGTTCTCTGCCCATGTTCTTAAGTTGGTTACCAAAAGCTGTCAACACATGAATCTAATAGTACAACAGGGAATAGACACACACACACACACACGCACACACGCACACACGCACACACGCACACACACACACACACACACACACACACACACACACACACACACACACACACACACACACACACCAAAATGGTATTAACTTAATAATTCAGTGTAGCTGCACAAGGTTACTTGGCACTGCTTGAATGCCTTTGTTGGTACACTCAGTATATTTTAGCAATGCTTCCATTACAAGAATATTATCACACTGTGGAATATACTAATGATATGGATAGCCATGGATATATACCATCATGATGCTTGCCAAATACTTAGGAAGCTATCATGCATCTGTCTTTCAGACCTTGCCACTGTGGCCCAGATCCGCAGACTAGAGCAGCTGGTACAAAGGTTCTTGAGACATCTGCATAGGAAATTATGCTTCAAAATGTAATTGCAGCACATTCCATAATGTTGCCATATAAGTAGGCAATAGCTCATTACAGTGCTAGTGTAGTGGATGCAAACACACAGTTGTAGGTAGTGCTTCCATGTACACATAGCCACATGGAAGACATTTATGCATAGTGTCCCTGAAGTGGTTTTTAGCATATTCAGCCATCCTTGTCCTGTCATCATGACAGTGTACATATGCACATTCTCTGTTACTATTAGGCATGCATTAGCAAATATTAAATAGGACAGTTCTATGCAGGAAACAACACAGTCATGTTATATAATTAACATATGTCCCTCCTGTGCCTGTTCAACTTACAATAGTGCTGGGATAGATCTCATTTCAGCCACAGCATAGGTATTACAGGGACATACACTTGTTGCATTCACATTCTGACTGTTATATTGGCTACTGTTAACTATTCGATGAGATGTATTTTGGGTAGGAGAGATATGTGGTATGTCAGCATTTATCATTGTGCATGCTAATACTATGGCAGATGTGAATCACTGTATATAGTTAGATATACTGTGCATATATCATTATTGCTCATATTTTTCATAATGTATGTCATGTAACTAATGTTTAACTTATATAGATGCAGCACACAGGATATGGAATACCAAGCAGGTTTTATCAACATTGTTGTTACACAGTGCCAGGTAGTTGCCTATGACACCTAGCTGCACAATGTATCTACTATATGAAGAGGTTGTTAAACATTTACTGCATTAAGGAAACACTGCATATTAACTTAGCATTTGATGTATGAATGTGGCTGCACTGCTGGGTGTGTGTTAGTGTTTTGGTTTATACATGGACATTGCATTACTGTGATGTTTGAGCAGTGTTAAAGTCAGTGGTTGAACAATCACAGGAATGATGCACCACAGCTGAAAAGATGCAGAGATGTGCCCCCTCCATCCCTTAGATAAGCATTGTTGCAATGAAGAGGCAATATGAATTAAATTGTTAGTTTGATTCTTGGTGAAAAATAATGTGTTTGGCCAGATTGATTTGGGATACATTTTCTTAGAATACAGGAGTTAGAAAGCAGATATACAGACATTTTAAAAACTCTAGCAGGGGTATGAGTCCATCACATGTTTTCAAAACAGAAGTTTTAAAACTGAAAGAGTTCCTCCAAGTACACAAAACAAGTTGCTTCAAAATGGTGCTACAATAAGTGGCTTCAGGACCCTTTTAGTTTGCTCTCAGGTGTTATGAAGCTTCTCTTCTTTGAAAGGAATGTTTTCCTGTGTTGCTAAAGGACACCTATCCTGATATGTTGAAAACTTTGTGATAAGGACGATAATAAGCTAATATTAGAAAAGCTATGAATGAATGAATGACTCTATGATGAATCTGGGGATATATGAATGAATGAATGAATGAATGAATGAATGAATGAATGAATGAATGAATCTGGGGTCATTATGGATGACCAACTAAAATTCGACTTGCACATTTTCAACATTAAGAAAACCCACCAAAAACTTGGACTTCTTTACAGAAACAAAAAAATTCTTTCTAACAAAGCAAAAATTTCCCTATCCCATGCATACCTTCTTCCAAGCCTATTCTATGGCTCGCAAATCCTCAGCAATCTCCAGACCACTCTTCTATCAAAATTAGAATCCACTAACAATAAAGTTGCTAGATTTGCTGCAAATCAAACCTACTACTCTCACCAACGTCTTTTCCTTAAAAGTCTAAACTGGTTAGAATTTCCTCATCAACTGCTTCTCTCTCAGCTTCAGATCATGCATTCTGTATTAAAACAACCCTCCTTCTGCCCTGATATTGCTTCACTTGTCTCTCTGTACACCTCTCTTATGTCTCTTCAAAGCTCTGACCAAAACCTCCTCCAAATCTTCAAACCCAAAAGCAAAATAGGACAAATCCTATATAGCTATTACCCTGCCCAGTCCTGGAGTAAACTCCCTTTGCTCCCTTTGGACATTAGAAACATTAATCACCCATATAAATTCAAGGTTGTTTCTAAACAGCACATGGATCTGTCACTGTAGCAGCCCTCCTTGACTGTGCCACCTGCTGCTCCTCTCCTCCCTCACACCCATGACTTGTGGAACCTATCTCTAACACTTTATTAGTTCTACTCAAGTTAAAGAGTTTTCTACAACTCTTATTCCATAAAGGTTATTCCCAAACATGTATTTGACCCTGTATTACAGTGACTGCATTGTTTGATTCACTGGTAAAAGTTTGTTTATAATTTCTCATGTGTAAATAATGTTTTTTTGCTATTATGTAACCTGTTTTATATCGCACTGTATCTTCACTTCTACTATTCATTATGTTTCTTCTTCTTTTGTGGAGCTTTTCTTGCCAGGCCTCTGATGAAAAAGGGCTTTGGCTCAGTCTGACTAACCTGGTTAACAAATGTCAAACAAATAAATAAATAAATTAATAATAAATAAATAAATAATACTACATTTACACTTTGGTATAAATAAATACCTGTTTTTTTCTTTTTTTCAGACTTGAAAGTGTTACTTGAACTATTGAACATATAAACTTAAAGGAGTTTATATTTTGATGAATGTAAGAATCTGTTACAAGAAGCTGGCCTATATGAATTCTAAATAAGACTGAAATGAACTGACTGTGGAATGATTTGCAGTCTGTGGCACTTATGGATTACTCAAAAGTCTGCTTTTCTTACTGTTGTACAAATGTTCTTGCTAGTAGAGGGGATACTCCCTCAGACCAGTGCCTTCCTTCTGTAGTGATATCAGTATAGAATTTACAAGGACATATTGTCCAAGACACAAGTCCGAAAAGCAGTAGGAGATTAAAATAGGATTTGGACCCACCTAACCCTGGGAATTTTATAACATTCCTGAAAGATAAGAAACATGTTTTTTTCAGGAATCAAAACCCCAGATCAAGATGACTAAATAATGTGATGCTCATCAGCTGACTGAAATAACATCTTTGATTTCTAGTACTTCATTCACTTCAGCAAGTATGAGAGATGATTCTATTAAAAAGGCCCTCCCATTGAGATACTTATAATAATTAGAACAGAGATAATTCTATATGTGAAGAAGACAATGCAAAGAGCATAAAGGCTCATAATTCCTCATGCCTGATACATAACATGGCCCAAACAGAAGGAACATTGCCTAACAAAAATAGTCATGGCACTCCGCAGCAGCCATGGGGCAAGGACATTTAGCAGGTCCATCTTATTAACTTAAATATTGAGAAATTATAAGCCTTGGTATAGAGTATTAATGAACCTTTGGTGTAATAGGAGCAGCTGCAACAGGAATACTCCAAGACAGAAGAGCAGTTATCACAGATAATTGAGAATTATAAACAATGCACTGTAGTTCCAGCATGAGCAAGTCCGAGATTTACGAAAAGTGGTGGAGAACCAAAAAGATTTTTCAAAAGAAGGACAAATTGGGAAGCCAGAGAAAGGAGGAACCACTTACAATTTCTAGACATTCCATGGAGTTGGGTCAGCCAATTTGGCCAGGACTTTAGTGTTCTAAAATGTATTCCAAGATTTTAGAACTTCCAAAAGATCATCCAGTTCTCTTTGATGGAGTTCACAGTGATCCTTCAAAATCCTAAGACCAATTATCACAGATTCATATTTGAAAACAATGAAAAATTACAGTTTGCAGTCAAAAAGATGAGTAGATTATCAACTGCTGGAGCAGATATTTCAATAATTGTGGACTATCCTAAAACTGTCATGGAAACAGGAAAGTAGTATGAGAATATATAAAGAACTCTGTAATAAAAATTTTAAATCACATTTCATGTTTTTACCTACTCTAGCGGTCATATGGTAAGGCCTGTCAACATTTTCCAATAAGTTCTGGGGGACCAAAATGGAGTTAAAAGCAGTGGGTGTAGTATGCTAATATTACATGCTTTCTTCCTTTAACTGAGATGGATAGGAGAGTCATCACACCCTCTTCTATAGTTCAGCATACACATTCCTGAAGCTGTCAGTCCTACATTGGGTCAGATGTATATCTCTCCAAGTCAATCTAATCCCTTTTTCTTTGTTTTATTTTATTTTACCAATTCTGCACAATGTGCTATTAAGAAATTAGAATAGTACCTATACCTGAAGTATATAGTCTTTTAATACATGTGTTATGAAAAATGCAAGAAAATAAAATCAAACACTGTATTTTAAGGAAAGGAAAATAACATATATATTTAGAATGTGCATATTTTTCAAGATGATCTCTTACAATAGACAACTTCACATGGATACCAGGAATCTTGATTAACCCAGGAACTTTTTACTTGGCAGGAGTAAGTCTGTTTCCAAAAACATCCAGTAATAATATTAAAGCCATTCAGATACATACTGGATTCAGGGAAGATTTCTATTAACCTGTTTAAATTATTATAATAATGTTTCATATATAACTGGTTCCATTTATAGTTCTTTCAGGGATTGTGACCAGTCCTCTTTACTCCGGGCAGTAACTAAGGAGCCTCAATCCTTCCACTGTCTCTGGTAAAGGAGTCTCACTAAAAGCAGTGACAGTAATACACAGTTTCCACTAAGAGTACACAAGGAACAGGCTCCTAACCTGGGACTGAACTATATGCTTCAATCTAGGTCCCCAAATGAGTCTCCACACCAACACTGCAGAGCACTGTGTCTCAGTTCTAGGTATCTGACACACTCACTCTTAAATGTCTGATATTCACATATATACACACTCTTGGGAAAGACTGGCATAGATTTACCTGCTGTGGTCTTTTGCCAAAATTACAAGGTATTAGCTGCCTGCCACCAGTCAGATACCACAATACCCTTTAAAAGGGGTGTTCAATTATATTGGGTAAAATAGATATTGACACAAATGGTAGCATGTAACCCAAGCAGTAAGGCTTTTCAAAGTGGCCCTAATATTATCACAGTAAGCATAAACACTCTCAAGTTATTAAACATATTCACTAAATAACCAGCCACAATAAGAGGTAGTAAAATATTTGATAATAAATAAAAGGATTTAAAACATGTAAACTCTGAGTAACCGATTCCAATAAACAACAGAGTTTCACACACAGGAAATATGAAAACAACACTGTAGGATACATTTCACACTGATTTTAGAAAACACTCTAACTAGCTGTAGTTCCCTGACTATCTGAAGATTAACTGCCCCTATCTAACCTAAATAACTCAGCAAGGCAAGATTATGCTCTTACTTCTGCAAGGCAACATGAGGAATTATGCCCACACTCCTTGCTGTTGCCCGTCCTCAGCGACTGGCACAACTACTCAGGAAATAACTGAATAACTCTGGAAACAATTGAACTACCACTCAACTAAACTTTAACTAATACAGAAACTGCTTTTATAGCAGATTTTTAAAAGTAACAGGAAGCTGCTATGAGAATTCTACTCTCTCATGTGATGTGAGACTTTGAAAGGTAACAAAGAGCTGTTGTGAAGATTCTATTTTCTCAACTCTGGAACACAATGATATCACATCTAGGTCACCTGACTCTGGCATAACATACATAAATACACCAATGAACGTTCAGCATCCAAAAGCCTTTACTTTCAGACTATAACATCCAGTACCTCAGCCATTCACCTTCAAAGGATACATACAATTCAAATAGGCACACAATTTATACCCAGAGAGGATTTTGGAATTTTGGCATATTGTGTGTATGGATGATACTATGGGACATTTATTCCCAAATTATGTCAGTTTTTCACGTGGGAGATATTTAAATTTGAAAGAATTATTGAATGTGCCATTAACCAACACATCTTTGAGGATGGTTGGATCATTTGCTTGTGGCCACTGAAAAGTATGAGTAAGATAAGGAACATTTCTGGTTCTTTGATTAATGGATGTAAATTGGTATCTAGGGGCAAATTTAATTGTAATTCATATGGGGTAATTTATATTGTGGGTTGTTGGTGCAATGATGTGGGGTAGTACACATGGCAGACTAAAACAACAATTAAAGTTAGAATAGTGGAGCATTTGGGTGACATACAGAACAATAAAAAAAAAGTCCTGTGGGTGAACATTTTAACTCTGTGCACTTAGGTTCTGATAAATCTTTCTGTTTTACACTTTTAGCTTGGGTCTATATCATATGAGCAAATCACACAAATTGTGAACGCTCATAATATCGAACGTTCTGGACCTTGAACTTCCTGTTATAGGGGCTGCGCCCCCTACACCCCCCCCCCCGCTAAATATATATTCCAACTCCAAGATTGCACTACAGTGAGGAAAGGGTAAATATCCCATTCTTCACTGTACTGCAATCTCAGAAAAAGCACTTTGAGGTCCGGAAGGTTTGATATTATGAGCGTTCGCAATTTGTGTGATTCGCTCATATGATATAGACCCTTTCAGCTCAGCCAATGTTATACAGGGGGGGCTTTTAGGAGAAAATTAAATGAGTTGGAAAGTAAAATGATTTTGAATTACAGACACAATGTTTGCTCTGAGAGTGTTGATGGAGAAATATAGAGAAAGTCAGAAGGAGTTGCATTGTGTCTTTGTGGACTTGGAGAAAGCATATGATAGAGTGCCTAGAGAGGAGTTGTGGTACTGTATGAGGATGTCAGGAGTGGCAGAGAAGTATGTAAGTGTGGTACAGGATATGTATGAGGGTAGTGTGACAGTGGTGAAGTCTGCAGTGGGAGTGACAGATGCATTTAAGGTGAAGGTGGGATTACATCAAGGATCAACTCTGAGCCCTTTCTTATTTGCAATGGTGATGGACAGGTTAACAGATGAGATCAGACAGGAGGCCTCGTGGACTATGATGTTTGCAGATGACATTGTGATCTGTAGTGAGAGTAGGGTCCAGGTTGAGGAGACCGTGGAGAGGTGGAGATATGCTCTAGAGAGGAGAGGAATGAAGGTCAGCAGGACTAAGACAGAATATATGTGTGTGAATGAGAGGTAGTATAGGGGAATGGTGAGGATGCAGGGAGTAGAGTTGACGAAGTTGGATGAGTTTAAGTACTTGGTATCAACAGTACAGAGTAATGGTGAGTGTGGAAGAGAGGTGAAGAAGATAGTACAGGCAGAGTGGAATGGGTGGAGAAGAGTGTCAAGAGTGATTTGTGACAGATGGGTACTAGTAAGAGTGAAAGGGAAAGTCTACAAGAGGGTAGTGAGACCAGCTATGTTGTATGGGTTGGAGACAACGGCATTGACAAAAAGGCAGGAGTCAGAGCTGGAAGTGGCAGAGTTAAAGATGTTAAGATTTGCACTGGGTATGACGAGGATGTACAGGATTAGGAATCAGTATATTAGAGGGTCAGCTCAGGTTGGATATATTTAAGAAAAAACAGGTCAGAATGTTTTATATACTTATTTTGGGGATTCTTTAAAATGTTCCTGTATTACTTATTATGGAAAATTGAAAAAGATAAGAATTCAGAAAATACTTGAACAATTTTTTATCTTATATATGCTGTTACAGTCTATATTCAAATTATTACAGATTGTATGGTATAAATATGTAAGCATATGGAAACATTTGTTCATAGGTTCATAGGTAAGTACAAGGCTAGCTGCTCTGATGGGCTATTTTAAGCCTAGCCAAATTACCTTTTGGCAGTTGAATTAAACTATCCCATTTGGTTAGAGATTGGCTTTACCCATCCCATAGCTGATAATTATATTAGCCATAGCGAGAATAACTGGTATTATACTATAGATAAGTTGAGGGGACCATGTATTGGATAAAGCATTTAGGAGCTACCTCTGTGCATTAATAGTGCAGGTCTAGTCCTGTGGTAAATTTTCTACTACTTATCCATAGATCCAAGTTGATCTTGAATATGGACGGAAATTATCTTTGTATAACTTGGACAGGGAGTCTGTTCCAGGGCAGTGGTATCTTATTTAAGCACAATCAGCCCCTCCAAACCATTCTGTTGATGTTGCAGAATAGGTTTACATCCCTAGGCTATTTCTGATGTCATTTGACTTTCTGATGTGCAGTAAGTCCATCAGTAGTAAGTTGGAGGATGTCTTGTATGCCAGACACAGGTCACCTTTTAGCAGTCTACAAGATACTGAGTATAGTGACTGGGATTTGAGTTGGTCCATGTAGGACATATCGTTTAGGTCTTGTACCATTTTTAGTATAGTATATCTGTTGGTATTCCAGCTGTTGCATATTTCAGGATAGATAATTTTTCTTGTTGCAAGAACAGAAAATATTATAGGATCAGCTGTATGTAGAACAAATAAAACAAGAAAATAAATTTATTGTTGCTGGCTGATAAAAATTGTAAACTCTTAGTAAATCAAGTTACACAAATGAAGTTTAGGTAGTCTGCATTTCATGTAGCAGATGTAAATCACTAATTTAAAGAACCATAAGGACAAATGATTTGGTATGTCACACATTATTATCAGTACCTCTGTAATTTAAAATGGGAACAACATCGTAAGACTGAATTTATGTTAGTAAAGACTGAATTTATGAGTAAGTACAATCTCTGTTCAGTATAACTGTCCAGGATTTACTTAATGTACACAAAACCTTTAAAATAGGCAAATGCTCAGGCCCAGATGAACTTCCCTTAATAGTACATATTAAAAATGAATATTTGTTAATATCTTTCTGTTTAAAATTAGTTAATGATTCCAGGTTATGAGATGTCAGGATTCATCCTTACACAGTCGTGATTAAAAAGGAAATCTAAGAATGATAAAATTTGTTATAGACCAGTGTTACTTTCAAAATATGATAATAAAACAATGACAAATATATTAAATACTAGAGTCGTCAGTTCATTAACTAACATAATATACCCTAATAAATATGTTTTTATCTAAGGAAGGAAAAAAAAATCACACAACTGTTTTACTTCAGGGAATAATATCTTTGAAAGTAGTCCTGTCAGCAATGCTTTAAATCCTTTGATCTATTGAACATGACTTTAGTGGTGTAGCTACTTAATTTCTATAAATTCCCATAAGAATACATTACTATTATTATGAATTTATCTCAAACTACAAATTTTTAGTAACATCAAATGTGTGGAATCTTTCTTTTTCCCCTTTTACCACAGATGTTAGACAAGGGTGACCACCCTCCTCAACTGTATCATGTCTATTAAACTGTTACTCTCTATGATTTCAGAGATGCTAGGAGGTATTGTGATAAGTAATAAGAAGTACTTGCCCATTGCTTATGTGGATGACATATTGTCAATATCAATTATATAGAATACAAAGAAGTACTTTATAATATTCATTTAGACAAGTCAGACAATCTATTTTTATTCGAACTGTAGACAAAGCACTCAATGTGAATTTCATAGGTTCATAGGTTCATAGGTTCATACTAGGCTATCTGCCCGAGGGCATTTACAAGCCTAGCCCATCGTTTTGTGGCTTACGCCACCCCTTTAGTATGGGGAACTATACCCATTATTTTGCTGTGCCTCTGTTGAGCAGTGACACTGAGGTAATCCCTGGGGTATATCTGTGCTCTCCCATCCATTGGTCAAGATTTCTCTTGAACAAGGCCAGCGAGGTGCTCTGCCTCACATGTACCGGGATTTTGTTCCACAGCATAGGGAGTCTTTGGGTGATGAATCTATCCCTCCAGCACGTCCTATTAATAGCCGTGTCAAGGTTTAAGTCTCCCGCCCTTGTAGCTCTGATGGATCTAGATTTTTTGAGGTGAAGCATATTTCCTCTAGTTTTGGAACCAAAATGGTAAGTAACCAGGTTATGATGAGTAACAAGAAGTACATGACCATTGCTTATGTAGAGTATTGTTGCAAGGTTTGGCATAATGGTTAAACCCTTTGCCTCAAATGCAAAAGGTACAGGATTTGATTCTCACCTTGGGTTAGTACTGCTCCTTTTTCAGCATTGTCAGGGCAGATCCTGCTGTTAAACCTGGTGGATTTCTTTGGAAATGTGTCCAGGGCCATTGATGAGGGCAAATCTGTACAAACAGCATACCTCAACTTGGCAAAGGCCTTTGACACAATCCCACACTCAGGCATTACTGGTAAATGTAGCAAAGTGAATGTAAACTGCTTTGCTGTAAGATGGGTTGTCAACTGGCTCACAAACCAGTCACACACTGTCAAAGTGGGTGAATCCACATCAACCAGCAAACCTGTTATCACTGGAGTGCCAAAAGAATTAGTGCTGGGCCCCCTCCTGTTTGGTATATACTTCTCAGAAGTTCAGGCCAAAACTAAGGGGCTGTGACTGACAAATTGTGTGGATAACTCCAAACTGGGTGTAATTATTGAATCCCCAAATGATGTCAGTATACTTCATGAAGGTCTTACACAGACCAGTGACTGGTGTCTTAGTGACAGTCTCAAACTGAATGCAAAGTAATGCATCATCTTTCCCTTTGGTAAAAACAATGTCCCTTCACACTATCAAATTAAGAACAATACCCTCTGTACCTATGAAGTGTTAAGAGATCTGGGATCACAAGTAGACTGCGACCTTAACTTTGACCACCATGTGTCTACTGTAGTAAGAAAGGCTTTCTATGTAACTCACTTGACTAGCAAAGGCATCACCTCTAGAGCAAAGGAGGTTATAACCTCTCTATACTCGTCACTAATCAGGCCCAGCATGTACCGTACAAAGCACCTGCAGCAACTGGAGAAACCTCAGAAGTTTCTAAGATGATGAAGGGACTCCAGCATGTGCCTTACACACACCGACTAAAGTCCCTTTTACTATTCTCAGTATCGTATAGACTTCTTAGGGGAGACTAATGTCTGGCTTACAGAGCAATCTCTGACCCAATCCTAATGAATTTGCTGCATTTCTGTAAATCAAATGGGATTAGAGTTACCAATTGCAGGGACCTAAATATAGCCTGTGAATTGAGTAGGACATGCTGGAAGGACAGATTTGTCTCCCAGCGACAGCCACATATTTGGAAAAGGCTGCCAATTCACGTGAAGCAGAGCACCTCTATGACACTGTTCAAAAGGAACCTGGAGGAGTGGATGGGGCACTGTAAATTCTTACTAGGGATAGCGCCCACAACCCTCCTGGACATAGGCAGTCAATAAATACAATCCTGGGTATTGACTAAAGTGTCAATGGTATTACATTGGGATGAAATGGCTAGGTTTGAAATGACTTCCAATTTGATATCTTAGTAACCTCCTATGATCCTATAACAAACAATTATACACAATACAAAGAAGTGGTTTACAAAATTAATTTGGGCAACACTAAAAATGATCTTTTTTCCATCTGATACTCAAAGCATACAAAATGATATTCTTCTAGTTTTGGAACTAATCTGAGGAATCTGTTTCACCTTTACTAACGACAAAATATTACAGTTACATTATTATTCAGTGGTCAAAACTCAAAGGCAAAATATAAGGCTTTTTGTCTTTTTAATTTCTATTTATTAGGTATTGCTGTTTTCATTAATACTTATCTGCTACCTTTAATCATGTTTCCTTTGATTCTTAGAAAAGGAGAAATTTCCCTTAGATGGATTCAAACACTTAGACGTTTATTAATAAAGTTTATTTGGAAAGGGGGCTCATCAAGGATTTCCTAGAAAAGAATAATGAAGTGCTTTATGCATCATGGCTTGGTTTTCCTTGACATGAAAAAATATGATAATTTATTTGGTTTTATACATGTAACAATGATAAAATGTTCCTCCTTATAGACTCTTGAACAGATAAAGTAAATTATAAAATGCAAAGAATATTTACCATTGGAATATTTCTTTTCTATAAAGGTGAGTCATTTCAAGTTGCATAACTTGAACTAAGTTTCAGCTAAACTAAAATAATTTTATTTTAAAAAATAATCAAATTTCCTTTTGTTAGCGTTATTGTTTTAGAATGACTCCTTCCCAGATATTTTTAGCCTCATATTCCATGTTCACACTGCAGAAGTAACTTATTAACACTAACATTGCCTTTTACCTTTGTTCTATATCTTCTTTTACCTGGAGTGTTTTATTAATTTCTTGTTATAGTACTATGCTCAGCATACATGATGAAACCTGTTTTGTGTATTATGCTGGATGTACTGTATTTGTATAACTTGATGCCAGAGCTTTTCTCCCCGGGCCTCTGCTGAAAATGGTCCTAGTCCAGTCTGAATTTCCTGGTTAACAAATGTAAAATAAAATAAAATAAATAAACTACTCACCATTAAGAGCCCCAAGAAACCTTAAGGATTTTCTAACTTAGGTAGTGACATTTTTTTTCCCCTGAGGATTGTTATGCACTTAGTTGTTGCTCTTTGAATTATTACAGATAAGCAATCATCCCTACATGAAGTAAGAACTCAAAGGAAGTATCAATGTATAACAGTAATGAGAACATCTTAAGTAAAACAAAATAGGAGAAAATTTCAATTGAAGCAAATTCTAATTTGGAAGATTATTTTTTCAGCTTCATGGTACTTAAGTATCCATTAGCGATGTCTGTATACAATCTAAAATCCTCCGTGGAATACTTGATATCAGTCGGAGAATATATAGGATATTTTTCTTTTAATTCCAGTTTATGCTGGCATTATGGATTTCTAGAGGCAGACATTATTCATTGCTGGTGGCTCTGCCCTCAAATTCAGATTTGAAGACAATAGAAATTATAGAGAAAGTATTGCATTTTAATACAAACCCCCCCCCCCCCCAGAATTTCTTATGACCACCATGCTCACCAAAAAGCTAATCTTATCATATTGGAAGACTAAACTGCTTCCTCCCTTTCTAGAGAACTAGTCTTGAGACTTATTTGTAGACCCCTTTACATACGAGAGACTAGAAAACAGAATAGGGATTCTTGATTCAATCAATATTCAATACATTTGTATATCTATTTTGGTTAAGTGAGTGAAGTCCAATTATATTATTATTTTACATGTTTACATGCAACCTAATTTGATTCTCTCAGGAGATTTAATCTGTCTTCTTTATGTTTTTTGGTTTGCATGTTTCTGTTCTCCGCTACTCTTAACTTGTCAGACATTTTCTTATTTTTTATGCATTTATACATTATAAGCTGTAACTGGAGATTTCATAGAAATGATTGCAAAATAATTAGTGTGTGTGCATTTGTGTTTGTATGGTATGTTTCTTGTACTGTATAATTAACAAAAAATCTACTGTGATGCAGTTACATAATTGTCATTGCATCATGTGTGTAGCACATATCTAATTACAGATTGTTTATCTGTTTGTGCAGCTCCTCCAGCACCACTGTTGCCAAGATATTAGGTATGGCAATACATCCCATTTCCCTGTAAACATATTTTTTTCTGAAATAATATACACTTATCCGTATGTAGCTAGCATTGTTACCAAACAGACAGGCTGCAATGAGAGGCATGTCATCAACATTTATGACAAGAGATTAGGCTAGAACAATGGAATCAAAATGCACATTGTAATGTGGTGATCATATATTTTTACTGTGTGTGAATTGCAGATCACGACCATTTATTATGATATTATGCTTTAAGTAACAGTTATTGTGTCACATTGCATTCCTCCTGTAGTACGGAGTGTGTGCAACTAGAGCATTTGACATAATTTATATTATGTGGCAGCCTAGATTTATGAGCATATTCATTAGGTGGAAACTATCAAAAAATGTGACAGATGCCTGATATACAAGTTCTCCTATTCCAACAGATGTCTGTCATTGCATAAACATTACTGATACGATGTAATATCTGTAGGTGTCATGCATGTTTCCCTATTCCAAGACTTGTAAGTGTGAACTCCACAGCTGCAAAAAATGTCCAGAAATACTTGAAAACAGTGAATGCTGAACATTGTTCTCCTTTAAAGTTATTTTCTTTACAATGGAGCAAGGCTTCTTATGCCCCTGATTTGTTCAGGAAACCTCTTATACCCCTCATACTTACATATAACAACTCCAAGATTGCCATACATTGGAGAAAATGGAATATTTTGAGACATGGCAGTCTCAGACTTATTATCTGTAGGTCCTCATTTTCAATCATCCAGTCTCACTATTCTAAGATTCACACTAACGAGTCTCAGAATACCAAATGGTTACCTGTAATGCATGGGAAATCTGCTGGCACCATGTAGTTAGAGCTGAATGTGATGGACACTTACTTATCATCTGCCGTGCTGATAATCATTCAACATTTTGTTTCACAGATTGCATATCAATAAGTAGGGCTTCCAGATGTTGGATATCTGTTATATGGACAAGGGGAATTAGACTGAGTTGCATGTATGAAGGCCTCATATACATAGCAGGTTCTGAGCTGTGTTCCTACTGACTGTGCTGTGTAACAATTACGGTACAGTGCATGCAGAGCTAAGTGCGTATATACATAAGAGATGGTGTAGTCACTTATTCTAGAGGGTGTATTGCACAAGGAACACATAGAACTTTCATAGCTCAAGTCATAGAGTCAGGGGAAGGTATTCATAGTGATTAACAAGGGAACAAACAGCCTTGAGCAGTATGTTAACTTCCATCAGTAAGGAAGACAGATTCATGACTTTTTGTGATCTTAACAGGTTCTGGGGAAGGAATCTCCAGACAGCTATGAGCGAAGACAGAAGGCAGCCTCTACAGACTTGAAAAGAACTGAAGCTCTCTTTGAGAAGCTGTTGTTCGTAGAGAAGAACGGAAACTGTATTTGGGAATCTGTTGTCCTGACAGAGAGGAAACCTACCTGCTCATATAAGAAAAACAACTAAAAGACAAAAACTTGTAAGTGCTGAATTGCTTTGAAAACCAACAGAAGAGTGTAGGGAACTATTAAACTGGACTCTGAAAGTTTTATTTGTACTGCATGGATTGCTATTAGCCCGCACCTCTGAGAAAGCAACTGCATGACTGATTCTTTTATGTTATTCCCCAAGCTGCAATAAAGCATTTTTTTTTCATTATCCTTGTGAAATAACCAAACTGCAAGCCTAAACAGATCAATACACAATACCTACACAGAAGTGACCCATTTGACATAATGAATCTAAATTAGGAGTTTGTTGTATGTAGGAAATGTGACATAGTCATTGCTCAGAAATTGTTCTTTAGCACGTATATAGTTTTTCAGTGTTGCACATTTTAGGCACAACAAATGGATATTTTTTGCCTTCCTACCCATAACTCTTTATTAATTACTGTGCACAACTTCTCCTCTGATTGATAAACATAAGCCTGACCTGTGTATAAAACAAAATGGACTAAAAACATTTAACTGCTTATATCTTGTTATCCATTATCCATAGGCAAGAGATCCGTAAAAAAAAAAAAAAAAAAAAAATCAGACCTGTCTCAGAATATTCCACAACACTGAGCTGTCCTTTTCTGGTTCCATCTTGTCCAAAATAATATCATGTGCAAATAAGTCAACTTTTCTTGAACATCGGGCCACTTATATCCTTGAATTTCTGGGCCTCTTATTTTCTTTGCTAGTGGTTCTAAATATGACACAAATAACAAAAAGGTAAGAGGACACCCCTGCTTGGTTCATTGTTCAGATACAACTTATCAGAGAGGAAACCTCCCACTTTGATTTTTGCTTCCAGTCCTTCATATATTTTTCTAATTAGCTGTATTATTGTACTAGAAATGCAAATGCTTCCATTGCCCTACTCATAAAATCCCAGCTTACTCTTCTGAATGCTTACTCTGCATCAAGGCCCATCAATAACAGATGTATTTTCTTATATTCTGCTTTCCTGTGGATCACCATTGTTTTATTAATGTTGTCAAATGTTTGCCTCTCCTCCACAAAACCACATTGGTTCATATCTAGCAATTTTGGCATCACCTTTGCCATTTTTAGCTGTTATAGACATAAACACTTTATAATCATGGTTTAGAACTGAAATGGGCCTATATGAATCTACATCAGATGGGTCTGTACCATCTTTAGGTATTACAGCCACAGCAACTTTTTTCCAGGATGTTGGTGTCTCCCCCCTTATAAAATACTGTTAGTCAAAACTTTCCAGATCTTTATCACTTTCTTCCCTCCTAACTTCCAAGCTTCCACCAGAATACCATGTATTCCTGGAGACTTTCCTGTAGATTGATTATACATTGCCATTTTATCTCTTCTCTTCCTATTAGTTTGTTGACCCTCATCTACCTCTAACCTTGGCATAGTTAAGTGCTCAATGAATATTTCCATTTGTGCTTTTTCCTGATTCCCCCACTTCTCTGCTTTATACCAATTTTCATAACATTTCTGAAATATCTCTATTACCTCTACAGGATTGTCAGTTATTTTTCTTGTTATAGGCTTCCTGAGTTTGGCAACAACTCTTTCTACTTTCTGTTGCCTAAGTCATTGTGCCAAAAGTTTTTGTGCTCTGGAGTTATCAAAAACAGTTACATAACAGCACCCTTTCTAAACTCATGCATATTATCCAGGTCCTCCCTTATTTTCTCTTTAGCACTCTGCAGTTGTGCCTCCTCTTGTTCTGTGAGATTCCTCTTATTTTGTAATACTTTAAAATATGTTAGCCCCTCAAATAATTCTTATTATTGCCTAAACAGATCTCTTTTTTTTTAATGTCTACAGTATTTTTAAACTCCAATTTCATTTTATACTGTTTACTAGCTGTAATTTATGGAGTACTTTCTATCTTCCCTAATGTCTCCTGGATAATTTCCACATACCATTCCTTAAATTCTTCTCTTTTTAACAGGAAGGCAGGGAAGCACCAGTGTCTCATCTTTAGTTCATAACCTTGAATTTTTATCTTAGCAATTACTGGTGCATGCTCTGAAATAGTTATTGGATGTGTATCAAAGTTCTCAATTAAATGGGAATGGATACATTCTGTCAAGTCTAGTCCAGTTATTGTACCTTGGGGAATAATATGTTAATTCTCTCCAAATTCCTAGAACTGAATTCATTTCTTTCATACCAAATATTTTCATATTTTTTCAGAAATCTATCCTCTTTTGTTATATTTTCACTTCTAGGACCCAAGATACATTCTCATTTTTGCAAATCAAATTTCAATCCCCACCTATATGTAATATTCCCTGCTGAAAGCAGATTATTTCTCCCTGCTTTTTTAAAGATCCAAAATAGCAGTTTTGGCTGGAATATAAACACATGCCAGTGTCACCTGCATCCCTTGCCAGTAGCTCCTTGCTACTACAAATCTGCTATTATTATCTTTTTCCCTCTTGTGGTATCACTACTAGAGCTCCTCTATCAATTAATATAAGTACTCCTCTTTTCCTTTGTCCCCGATATTCTGCAGAATATTCATTCTGAAATCCTTTCTTTAGCAAATTGACATGCTCATTTCTTCCCAAGTCTGTCTCATGTAGCATTACTATTTGCACTCTGCATTTCTTAATATAATCAAATATTCTTTTCTTTTTGTCTATACCTGTGAAACCATTCACATTCCAAGATAATATACCTCTCAACTGTCCAGATTTTTGCAGAATGCCCAGATTTTTGCTTGATAGTTTTGCCCTATTCCTCATAAAATTTGTGGTTTTCTGGCAAACTATTGAGGATAGAAATCACTAAATAATGACAAGACGTTTGATTTTCAGATTTCATATCCTTCAGAGAATGCATGAAAACACAAACCTTTTATTCTATCAACTTTATATGTTTATAAGAGCAATATTTAAATATGTCCCTATATTTTGGTCTTTGACCCCCCCCCCCATTATTTTTAGCTTTGTCTAGCTTTCTTACGATAAGAAGTTTAGAGGTATGATGGATGATGGAACATGTCACTATTATGGTTAGAAGTCATTATTCCCACCTATTACATATGGCAGCTTTTTTAAATGTCTAATTCCAGCTTTTGTGATACATGCACACAGCTTAACATTTTTTATTATGAATATTGGCTACTCAAGGGCATGCTCTGCTTTTACGTTTGTACAACTGCTGTTTTTGGTTTACTGACTTGTATGTCTGTCTAGTTACTTGCATTCATTTTAGATCCCATTGTTTTACAATTTGGCTGTTGCTTGCTTTGGAATATCTACCAAATTCTCAGACAGGTTGAACTTTTCCTCGGCATTCCTGCTAATTACCACATAGCCTGAATATTATCTTGCTTAATTTGGTTGCTGTTTATGGCTTTGTTGATTGATTGGGATTGTTTTGATGTAGGAATTTGGTTGTATTTGTTGTAATTAGTCTTGACCAGACTACACTGCTATCTTTTTTCCCCATTACTGCCTGTTTGGAATATTACTAGAACAGTGCTGTAATGATTGCTGATGCTGTTAAAACTGTCAGACTGCTGTGAGCTTTGATCATAGTTCTCAGTTGTCTCTGATTTCACAGAATGTTCATGATTTTCTCTCATATTTTTGGTCTGTTTCTTATAATATTTGTGTTTTACTGACAAATCACGGAAGATTGCAATTACTAAATAATGGCAGACACTTGGGATCGAGACTTCATATGCTTTAGAAAAATGTATGATGATAGAAAATTAAATTTCTGAGTATGTAAGACTGGTATTTAAAATCTGTCCCTCATTTTGGGCCTTTACCCCTCATTAATTATGACTCTCCCTGATTCATGTCCTAAGACATTGAGTGGTTTGGCTTTGATTAACTATGTAGGTGGTCTAAATGACAGCATTTCTTTCAGTTCAAGTCCACATCTTGAAACTTCTCTTTGGACTGGAATTTTGCGGCCCATTGTACCTTTATTAGACTCCTGTAGGCCGCTTCAATCTGAAGTGATGTTAAGGAGGAAAGCAGTGCTTCTTAGAAATGTAGCTATAACATCTCAGCCCAGTTCCCATCTATAAGAAAGCTAGATGATTTGGATTCTAATTTCTGTCTACTTTTTGATCTTGATACCTTAATTTTGATTATTCACTATTGCTGAATTTTGGCTACAGTGTTCTATAGTCAATTAAGGGGTTTACTGGTTCTTATGTTATCAGATTCTTTGTGGGTCCTAGCTCATGTTGTGGCTTGGATGATATGTGTCATTCCTATTTTTGATTACTTCCTAACCTTGTGCTTTGTGCTATTTCCGATGTGTGTTGTAGTCATTGCAAGGGGTCAGACATTAAGTGCTGCTGTAGCATGCCATTGAATTTGATTGATTCATCAGTTGATCTTTGTCTATATTGCATTGTATTATTTTATACTACCTCTTTTGTCTTTTTTATTTTTATTTTCTTTTACAGCTTGCTACCTCTTTGTATTTTTATCGTCTTTTATAAAAAGTATGGCTATTATCACCACTGAAATCTTTTGCACTATAGTAAGTTTGCTTTTTAGGATTACAGTTATTATTGCTCCAATCTGCCTCCAACTATTATTCAGTGTTGTAGATATCTGTGTATTTTACACAGACATCATATTTGCTGGAGGAGGTACTCCAAGATGGGAAATGCATTTATTTCCATTTGCTTACCGGGAAAGTCCAACTGGGCAAACAAGTCCCTTTTCAGTGGAGGCCGAGGGAGAAAAGCTCCATGAGAAATAATAACAGTAGCACATTCACAACACACAGAGCACTCAGGTGACATTTAGCAGCATTACAACCAAAGCACCATGAGAACTATTTACAGTAGTACTCATTCAACATACAGAATGCTAAGGTAACATTAGCAACATTGCATGCAAAGTGAGGATGAATTAGACATAGTTATGAAATAAGAAAGCATATTTTGCAGCACCACAGCCAGCACTGTGTGCAGTTAAGTAGTATCAGTAGTAGTAGTACATTAGGTCAGATAAAATTTTATGGATTTTGTCATAAGAAGAACAGAAGATGGAAAAATAAGAGAGAACAGTCCTAAGTCCATTCCCTTGGTGAGGCATCAGCCTTGCTGTTGGTTCCCTGGGCTGAAACACTTTAGTTACTTTCTTTCTGTACTATCCAGGGTCCAAGTTTTAAATCATTAGCAGGTGACTGGGGCCCATCCCCGATGGTCCTTTTAAGGTGCTTTATATTAATGCTATGTCAATCCATGACAAAGGCTAGGATTGGCTCTGACTTACTACATGATGTTGACCTTAGTTTCATTGTAGAGATGACATAATGACATTTTGGCCCATTCTTGCTGGTAGCTATCCTACTATGCTATTCCTCCTATCTTTCTATCATAGAAAGGAGGAAGCTACTACAAGATAGAGCAAAATCCTTAAAAGGTAAGACACCCTTGATCACTATAAGTAAAAAACTAAGAGCTCTCATAAAATCATCCAAAGCAAATTTTGAGAGAAAAATAGCTAAAGACTCAAAAGACAATCATAAGGCCTTCTTTAGCTATGTTAGAAACCTGGGAGGAAACTCCCAGATATGCTCAGAACTAGTTCAAAATGATGTGAAGATTACTGATCCTACAGACATTGCCAACATACTGGCTGACAGGTTCAGTGCAAACTTCTCCCCTCCCCAAAAGGAGAGATATCTATATTGCAGCCCCCAAACATCTCCAACGCCCAAGTGAGAACTGCTCTCCAAAGCAAAAACACAGCATCCATGGGACCTGATGGTGTCCCCGGCTGTGTGCTCCACGAACTCAACGAGGAATTAAACCCACAGCTAGGACAGCTGTTTAATCATAGTCTTACCTCTGGATATGTACCCAGGAGTGGTGCACTGCAACTGTGGTCCCACTTCACAAAGGCGGTGCCTCCACCGACCCTGGAAATTACCGTCCCATTAGCTTGACAAGCCTTATCTGCAAAGCCATGGAGAGGATCATAATGGACCTCATAAATAAAGACATAGGGAATTTGCAGACTTTGGATCCATCCCAGTTTGGCCTTGTCAAAGGCAGATCATGCCTTCTAAACTTGGTTGACTTTTGAAACAGTCACCAAAGCCATTGATGAGGGAAAGGCAGTCCATACAGCCTACCTCGATCTGGCTAAGGCCTTTGATACAATACCCCACTCGGGTATCATTGAAAAACTCATCAGCTTAAATGTTAACCCATACATCACAAGATGGGTTGCAAACTGGCTGAGTGACAGAACCCACAGGGTCAGAGTTGCTGGCGCCATGTCAGACTCAAAGCCTGTCACAAGTGGTGTACCACAGGGCTCAGTCCTGGGCCCACTCTTGTTTGGCATCTACTTTTCCAAGTACAAGCAAACACAGGAGGGTTATGGCTGACAAAGTTTGCAGATGACTGCAAACTGGGCTACCATAGTAGAAAACACATCTGACACAGATATCCTTCAGAAGGGTCTCACAGAAATGGATAACTGGTGCCAGAGCCATGGCCTAAAGTTAAATGCCAAAAAATGCATAGTCATACCCTTCGGGAAAAACAAGGTTACCCCTAGCTACCAAATAGGTGGCAATCCACTGAGTACAGAAGAAGTTATCAGGGACCTGGGGACCCAGGTTGATAGTAGTCTGTCATTCGACACCCATGTAGCTAAAGTAGTTAGGAAGACCTTCTACATTGCCCACCTTATCATGAAGGGATTCTCATCTAGATCAAGGGAGGTCATAGTCTCCCTATACTCATCACTCATCAGACCAATGATTGAATACAATGCCCCATTCGGAATGTATCTGACCCGACACTTGCAGCAGCTGGAGAGGCCACAAAAGTTCCTCACCAAAAGGATAAAGGGTCTCAAACATCTGTCCTATGCTGCCCGACTGAAAGAACTCCAGCTCTATTCAGTACGCGCTTGCTCAGAGGTGACCTTTGCCTAACATACAAGGCCATGTCAAACCCAGATTTGATGAATATGCTTCACCTCAAAAATCTAGATCCGTCAGAGCCACAAGGGCGGAGACTTAAACCTCGACACGGCTATTAATAGGACGTGCTGGAGGGATAGATTCATCACCCAAAGACTCCCTATGCTGTGGAATAAAATCCCGGTATATGTGAGGCAGAGCACCTCGCTGGCCTTGTTCAAGAGAAATCTTGACCAATGGATGGGAGATCGCAGATATACCCCAGGGATTACCTCAGTGTCACTGCTCAACAGAGGCACAGCAAAATAATGGGTATAGTTCCCCATACTAAAGGGGTGGCTTAAGCCACAAAACTATGGGCTAGGCTTGTAAATGCCCTCGGGCAGATAGCCTAGTATGAACCTATGAACCTATGAACCTATGAGTGCTGTAGGTGGGGCAGAATTTGGGATGGGGTTCCATACTTGGGATGACCCATGTTGCCTCTAGGATGACTAATGTCTTTGAATTTGTCTGTGCTGCAGGAGCAAACTATAGACTTCTCCTCATCCACTCTACTCACCTGTGTGAGGACATTCCCGCAAGAGTTTACTGACTTCCTTTTTGACTCGGTTCTGGGTTACCAGCATTTGGTTATGCTTTGTAATGTCAGTTTCTGGGTAGATGATAAGCTGGTTTCTGTTGCTAAGGAGTTTAGTTCTATTATGAAAGGATTTGGGTTTGCTCAGGTAATTACCTTTGCAACACATAAATTGGTCCACACCTTATCCATAGTTGGCCAACAAGCAGGAATGAGATGCATAAGGTAAGTGAAGGAAACCTTTTAAATTTGTACTATTCCTCACTGTAATGCAATCTCGGAGTTGGCTTACATAGATGTGGGGTGGTTAGTTGGCTGCATTTGCAATGTTGGCCAACTATAACCATTGAATGAATTTTTTTTTTGCTGTTACTGATATTCGGTAATGTTCAATAACGATGTTTTTGTACGATATTTAGCTGTTTGAGGGTCTATGTTTTTGATAGCCAAACATAGACCCCATCTTGAGCTGAGGGAGTAAATTTCTATTGTCTGTATTACTTCATATATTTTTCTTTTACACTCCTTCAGTTCTTTCTAGAAGATGGTGCTGGTTCTCCCAATGACTTGCTTGAATTCTTTAACAGTTCACTCTTCTTGGCTTTTTATTTACTCACCTCAAGTCATGTTTGTACTTTATTGACCAGGAAGTATGAGTTTTTCCATAAGTTTCATTTACTATAAAGAGAATGACTCAAACTGAAGTGTCATTGGTGACGTTTGCCTGTGGAGCAATAAACTTGAACTGAACAAGCACTATGAGGCATATGAGGCAAAAAAATCAGTAAGAAGACAGCCAATCTATCCAGTTAATTATCAGCAGTGGCTAATTAACTAGCTATGCTGTTTCAAGTGGTGGACAGACTACACAGCCTATCCTGCTTTGCTACTCATCAAATTCTATCAGCTCAGTAATGCAAGGATGATACTTTTTTTTTTTTGCTGAAAGAAATGTTACTATCAGATCTGCATTTTCAGTCTTTGACCTCATGGACTTTAGAAGTAATTCTGACTTACATTCTTCTTTTAATTAGTTTGACATTCCTGATTACTATGTGTATTGACTGTGATTCTGAGAAGAGGCGGAAGGCATGCCCGAAGGCAGGTAAGGGCTAGGACTGTGATAGTGAGGTTCAGAACTTTGAATGTTGGCAGTATGACTGGTATAGGGAGGGAGCTAGCTGATATGATGAGCCGAAGGACGGTTGGTATATTGTGTGTGCAAGAGACCAGATGGACATTAGTTAGACATAGTCTTGAAACATGGAAAATGAATGGCTAAAAAAAACATTTATATATACTAAGTCCAAGATGGTAATTTCTCAGAGTATTCCCTTTTCTCTAAGGTATGTTAGTCTTGGAGTTGGTATACATAAATTTGGTGGTGCGGAGGCCAAGCCCTAGCATCAAGATGTGCACGGGGACTTGCCCCCCCTGCAAAAAAAAAAAGGTTTAAATGAGAGAGTGATGTTCGAGATTCCCTCTTCTCTTGCAGTTTCAGCCTTTTTTTTCTTTTGGTGTATTAGCACTCATCATTTTAAGTTATGACATTTCAATAGGGAGACTTGCATCTTATCTTAAAAATCATTGGTTTCATGGATCCATTTCAAACCAGGGTTTGGATCTGCCATAGCATTGAGACTACTCTTATTTGAGTAGACATTATCCCATAATGGCTGTAGACCAGCAGTGCTATTCATTACCGCTCTTTCTGTGTCTCAAAACTGCATTTGATACCATAGACCAAAGCATGTTGATTGAGTGACCTTAAGTGGCATTTCCTCATTAAATGCATTTTTCATGCTGTCTTATTATGTCCTGTAGTGTTAGAGTGGTTTATTTCTTACTACTCTAGCCATATCCAGAAGATACATTTGGGTATTTACACCTTATCCCTTTATCCTGTGTACTGTGGAATGCTACAGGGCTGAGTCAACCCTCTTTTGCTTTTAGTATATGTGCTACCTTTGGTGGAATGTTATAAAGGAAAGGGGCTTTGCCCACCACTGCTCTGCTGATAACATCTTTATCTTCCTCTACTTTCCACAAAAGATATGGTGAGATTGTATTCTATTTGTAAAGACCTGGGGACCATTCATTCATTTGTTGCTCATCCATAACTGGTTGAAACTCAGTATCTCCAGAACTGAGCCATGGCAGTTTGTGCCTTGAGAGAATCCTCAGCTTTCCCATTCTTAATTATTCCATTTGTGGAAGTAATAATCTTGAATTTTGCATAAGGTGCATAATGTAGGTGTGATCCTGGGCTTTTCAATTGATACTTCAGGACCATCTCTCTATTGTTGTCCTGTTTTTGAACATTTCCTGAATTAATCACCTAAGTTGATTGCTTTGTAGCTGTCCATGCCCTATTTTATCATACCTTGATTACCAGAATACCCTTCCTTGGGATTGATCCTTTGCAGCTCCATGGCCATGTTCCTTACCACTACTTTGTGATACCAACATATTGTGTATGTTCTGCAAAGGCTATACTGGCTTCCAGTAGATTACAAAATTTCCTTTAAGATCAGTTGGATCTCTCTCACTTGAAGCTGGAGGAGCTTGTGGTGCACTATTGCACCTGTAGGATTTTGTGTTGGGCCTCCTAGGAACTGCTGCTGGTTCAACAGCTGGATTTGGAAATATTTGGTATTTGTTATTTTGCCTTCCAGTCTCTTCACCTTTAGAACATGCTGCTTTGGTGGTTTTGAGGTTATCCTTACTTGTTTGATGATGTGGGAAGATTTATTTCCTGTGGTTGTTTTATTCATTCACTTTACTTGAGTTGATTTTAGGTTGTTTTATTGTCTTCTGTAATTTAATTTTTAGTTTTTCCTCATTATAGTTCTTTTAAGGCTGTTTTTATGTGTTATCCTCTTCATAGTATTTTGTTGAAAAACAACTAAATAAAGTTGAAGTTGCACATTAACATGCAGTTACAACACTAAACATGGATTGACTATCATCAGCAAATATTAACAACCAACTGCAGGATGTTTAAACACTATGGGCTGGATTCTGAAATTTTGCATATTCCAGCACATTACAATGATATCAGCATGAGACTTGCAAATAACAATGTAATATGTAAATGTACTACAAGAATCTCAGAATAGCTCAGTGAACAATGAAGTATCGCAGCAGCAATGGCACACTTAACAAACCTGCAAGTAATCCGTAACTGAGAAATGGTTTGTCCACTCACATTGTACATTAACAAAGTTACAGAAAGATGATCACATTTCAAACATCCTGATTGTTATACAGATACATACATGCATATATATATATATATATATATGTGTATGTATATAAAGTAAGGTGAAGGACAACCACAAAATATAACTGATTCCGTTATGATACCAAAAAAACAAAACAAAAAAAAAAACAAATGCCAAGTATCCCAATGTAAGCAGCATGGCATTTGTAATGTGTTTTCTGAAATATACCCTGAAACATCACACACAACTAGGGATATTTCCGTACATCATCCACTAACATAAAATACATGCTTCAAGCTGCAGTGCTATTTGCAAAAAAAAAAAAAAAAATATATATATATATATATATATATATTGGCAGCAATCATTCCAGTAAGCTCGGAGACAACTACAGACATCTTTGTAACAGATGTATTAATAAAATGTGGCAGCTTGGACTTACAGATTTTGATGGAATCTATACATTTTCTAATAAAAAAAATTAAAGGAGAAAGACAATCATGGCCTCATTGGCACAGCTAACATTTGCTAACAATGGGTTCAGGACCTGTATGGGGAACACCAGTAATGCACACACCCAAGGAAAGTGGGAGATAGAAAAGAAGAGGTGGTGTATGGGTAAAGAAGGGAGCCTCATAAGAGGGATGTTGGAATAGGAAAATCTGATGGAAAGTCAGAGAGGCATGGGCAATTTTTTTTTGGTGGGAAGTAAATGTAAACATAGGGAAATGGAGGGGAAGGACATCACAGCAGGTATGCTTATAGAACAAATATCACAAACAAAACAGACAAAGGTTAGAAAAAATAGTAAGGACAGATAAGTTACACAGATGACACATTGCACAACAGGAGCAATAGAAAGTTGACAAACAAGCTGTGGATGCATACCAGCCATGGTGAAATACAGAAAAACACATCTACCTATGTCATATCATGTTACAACATGTTGCAAACTGTGTGGCAGTCGTACATGGATGTGTATAACCAATGGTAGATGTGCGTTCTAGGGTAATAAATTCTGATCACAGTACACATAGGATAAATAAACACATATCCAATTAATCTGTCAGCAGGGCAGGTGTAACCCAAGCAACATCAGAGATGAGCAAATACAAGTCTAACAATGCTAGACAACTCCAGCAGATTACAGAACCAAACCTATGACCATGCATGTGAAAGGCAAACAACTAAGCATCATGGCAAACAGAAACACTACAGAAAAGAAACAAAGGAGTACATGTACACTGCCCAAACAAATGTATAATGGAATATGCATATGTTAAACACATATGTCATGTCAAAGGCAACACACAGGTGTAGATGTGTATGTTTGTTTGTTGTTGACATAAATGGAATGTACATGAAAGCAAGGTCGATACACATACACACACCAATAACATGTAAGAAAATTTTCAAAAATTTAACAGTACAGCTTAATAAATATATCAGGTTGTGCACATGGATATGAAAAAAGTACATTGGCTAACACATAAGTATAATGAGAACAGGGATGTTTTGCAAGCAGTAGCCAGAGACTTGTGTGCAGATGTCCCACATTGTAAAATGGCCATACATTTAACACTCGTTCACTGTGTCAAACTAATACATAGAAGTGGGGAATAGTTGCAATAAAGGCAAACATATCTGTAAAAATACTTCTTCAGTGCTCCCTCACGATCCTGTTCCATATGTCTGTCATGGCGAAGTTCCTAGGTCTGGCTCTCATCCTCTGCTCCAATGCAGTGTACACAGTCAATATATGGGTTGTCTCCTCATTGGTCCATTTGGGCATATGGGCACATCTCAGCTTCCTTAAAGTAGCCATCACAATCCACAAGCTGAAGTTCTCTGAAAAATGCAAACACAGAGAAATGCTCACTGTGGTGCCACACGGTTTGCAGTTGGCAATTGTCTGATCTGAAAATGTATCAAAATCAATATTTGAAAGTAGCTGTGATGTCATATTATCAGATCATTGGAAGATAAAGGGCATGTGCTGCACATGGTACCGTTTATCGATGCCTATTGGGTGCTTCCGCAGAACACCTGATTATTTTGGAGCATGAAGACAATTTGCACAGAGGTGCACAAATGGGATTACAAAAACTTGAATTTTAATGAACCTCATTAATTACGTATGGTGTAAATGGGTCTATATCATATGAGTGAATTGCACAAATTGCGAACGCTCATAATATTGAACGTACCGGACCTCAAAGTGCTTTTTCTGAGATTGCGGTACAGTGAAGAATGGGATTATATGCCCTTTCCTCACTGTAGTGCGATCTCTGAGTTGGAATATATATTTAGCGGGGTGTGTTGGTGGCACAGCCCCCCACAATAGGAAATTTGAGGTCCGGTACATTCTATATTATGAGCGTTTGCAATTTGTTCATTTCTCTCATATGATATAGACCCGGTGTAAATGGTACTTAAAGGTGGGTGCACATTAGGTGCAATTTGATTCTGTGATTTGGAGTGAGAGGTACATTAGCAATTGGTGGCATTTCTGTTTTGGTGATTATTAAATCTCTTCAAGTCAGTCATTTACAAAGGTACCTGGTTAAATTAATTTTACTCAAAATGTGAACTTTAACAGAGGTTGTTATAAGTTACCGGAGTGATGTTGATTTGAAATGTATGCGTACAGGTGTTGCTATTTTTTAATTGATTTCAGTCCTGTATGCAGTTGTATAGACAATTTACATTGCAAATGTTAACAGTATATCAAGGCAGATTTATGGATCATCTGCAATTCTTATTGGTACTTCCTTGCACTCTATGGTGTACTTACAGGCACCTATAGATTCAGAAACTATCCATATGTACTATGCTATGCTGATATTATGGATATTTCTTAATTCATGTTTCCTAACATTACTGTTGCTCCTACCAATATTTCTTCAGTGATGCTTCCTAGCAAAGGTGTTGTCATGCTGGTTCAATATACAAAGTATCTATACTGTCTATGGATCCTGAGATTGTCGTTGTCCAGTACTTTCCGTAAGTTGGTAAATTGCTACTTGCTGTAGAATCTTAATGTGAAATGCATGCAGACTCCTGTAGAATGATGCTGTTGTCTTTGGACATCTGTTCAACATATATGTAGTGTGAAGGGTTCTAATCCTACTCACGAACTCTAAAGATATTGCAAGTTATGTTGATTTTACAAATACTATGTACGAAGTCATTGTTGTTACTTTCTATATATTATCTTAGTATTTATCACAGAAAGTGTTATACAGACCCTTAGCACTGCACAGGAATGTATACTGTTTATGTTGACATATGCAGTTCACAGAATCAAATGGATAAATGGACTCACATGGGCCTCCAGTGAAAATGGGTCCGGTAAATAAATAAATAAATTATCATGTGCCAGTCACTGTATTTCAGATGACCAACCATCCTGGGGTGGCAGCTACTCCTCCCCAAAAAAATAATATCATAATTAATGCTCTCCAGCAGCACAGACATAGACTCATAGGTCATTCAGGTGATGCAGTTTGGAGACATGAAATCTAGATCAACCTCATCAACATGGTAAATGCAGGTCGAGGCCACAACCAATCCCATCCTGCATGTAGATGACACTGCTCAGACATGATCCTTCATGCAGGCAACAGGTGGAGCTGTTATGAGAGACCGAGAGATGCCACCAGTGGTGGACCATCATTGACCCCCCCCCCCCTTGACATCACAGTATTTCTGGCCTCACTGCATACAGCAAAAAAAAGATTGACACATCCCTGGGGTTGGGATTGAAGCTGGAGTCTTAGGCCAAACATGTACGTCTTTCTTTAAATTATATGGCTGGGTATGAAGAGAATCACTGCACAATGCTGTAGCAAGCATATTCCTGTATTATTGTTTTTGATTTACAGCAGCAGAGTTGAGATGTGCACACAAATCCACCCAGGGTGAGGATGATGAATGTAAGTCTAATGACATGTAGTCATACAACTGAAGTACAGACAGAGCAGTCCAAACAACATTTGTAATGCTCTTTGCATTAATATTCACAGGTACATCTACTTCGGGACTAAACCAGGGATCGGCAGGTGAGTGTCTTTATACTGTTATTGTGACCACTACCTTGTTATTGCCCCAGTGTCATTTCATGACACTGCTGTTTACTGTCATAGTGTTATTTACCTAACATTGTACACACCATGTACATCCAGTGGGGACCCAAGCCATGTAGTTTCAAGTGGAGACAGACCAGGTACGTTATAGCAAAATTGCCATAGCTTTCATCAATGTATAACACACATGTGATACATAACATTTATGTCAATATTTGTCAACAGCCCCATCTGGTGTAGAGTTGCAATGTTCATCACGTGAGTATTTGCAGCCCATGTTACTGTGTTGTATATGTGATGCTGTCAGTATTGTTTTTGCTAAATACATGACTATGTTGTCCCTCTTTGCTTTCTCAATGCAGGAACCACTGTACGACCCACAACCTCTCCAAAGCAGGAGCTTGTCAGTGGTGTGCCATTAACTATGTCTCATACCTGTTATTACTGTTAGTTCTGTTGTTGTCCTCCTTTAATATTGTGTCCTTCTTCCTATTCCTAGGCCAGTCTGCACTCATGTCATCAAGTGCACATACAAGTGGTATGTTTATCTCAAACTTTCTATGTGTTTTAACTGTTTTAACCTGGTTAATGTTGGCAATGATGTGATCTCTAATGCTGTTTATTCCCCTACAATAGTTGAAGTTCATCCCTCTTCAACAGCACCATTCTCCCATGAAGTGTTGTCAGGTGTGTGTGTGTGTGTGTGTGTGTGTGTGTGTGTGTGTGTGTGTGTGTGTGTGTGTGTGTGTGTATGTTTGTACTACTCACATATGTCATGTACGTTGGCCTTGTAACCAGATTATATACTCCATGTGTGTAGATTCCATGAAGCATACTGTACATGCAGTAGACCCCATGAAAAGTCATTATTATCTGTAACATTGCAGTGAGATATGTCATATGTCTTTGGTGATACCCATCATGTGATGTAAGAATAGTGCCCTGATCTGTGTCTTTGTATCTTGTAGCATGTCAACTATCTGTATCATCCATTAGCCCATCTAGCAATCATGATGGTGTTTCAGATGTGTCAAAGCATGGTATTATGGCCCCTGACACACAGTACCTTGAAGTATTTGGGGAGTCCATCCATAACGTTGACTGTGATGTGTTTGCAGCTGTAGCCTCAGATGTGGAGGTTAACTTGTCTAGCCATTCAGAGGATGATGGTACAGTGGATATGAATCAGGGTGAGGCCATTGACTAACAGACCCCAGTTGAGTCTGCTGCTGAGGGTAGTTCCACACAACAATCAGAAAAAGGGCATCATAGTAGACATAGGTGAGCAGATATTGTGCATGACCAGTTGTCAGAGGGTGTCTGCCTCATGCAGCAGGCAAATGAATGGTCACAGCAATGGCATTGGTCAGACATCCATGTACTTGCATGTGCCACAGATCGTGTGACACACCAACTGCATGTTATGCATGAAGGACAAGAGCACAGACACAGTGAGATTATCGCTGCATTGGCTGCTCAGAACAAGATCCTGCTGTGGCATGGTCAGTGGAAACCCTGACCTCTGCAGTACAGCAGCAGTGTCTTGCTACCAGCATGATTCTGTCTTCCCTGACTGTGCTCAGCAGATTGCAATGTGTAGAACTGATGTGTGGCCCTTATTGTTTTCCATACAATGATACAACAACCTGAGTGTGTAAGCATAACTGTTTCATTTGTACCCAGAATTGATGATCCCTGTTGTGACACATTTGCATATGTTCATGGTGTAATATGTTAGGTGTTATGTGTAATGCTCAGTGTGTACATATAGTGGGTAGTTGCCATTAGATGCAATCTGTGTTGCTGTGGTGGAGCAACACCTGAACACCAATATTCAGTCTGTGTACTCATGATTGTGCGGCTTGTCATGACTCAAAGATGTGGGTCAGATGTTGCTGTGTTGCCTGGTTCTGCACTTGTGGTCACAACCTAAGTTGCCCACACCTGTGTCTTCTGCCCCTACATCCTCCAGCTTTTCCTCTGATACCTGTGGGATCTCCTCTTCGGACATCTGGGGTTCTTGATGTAGTTCATCCACACCTGCAGCTGGAAGATTGCCGTGTGCTCTAGTTAGCATGTTGTGCAGCATGGCACACACTGTTATTATCTGTGCTGCCTTCTCAGGTGTGTATTGTAGTGCACTCCCTGATGTATTCAGACATCTAACTTTAGCTTTCATTACACCAAACACATGCTCTATGGTGTTTCTGGTTGTTGCTTGTGCTCTAGTGTAAGCTTTCTGTGCAGGGTTGGATGGTTCACAGTATGGTGTAATTAGCCATGGCTCAAGTGAAAATCACAGTCACCTCTTGTGGGGAACAGAAATACATTTGTCAGAATGGATATTGTTGTGGTGGGTATCTTTAGTTATGTCCTACCTGTGCTCCTGTACTTACCTAGTAGTAGTCCCTCAGGTATTTCACCTTACTGGAATGCTGCCCCCGGTCCACTTTCCGACATATGGCAGAATCATGGATGCTTCCAGGGTGTGTTGCCATGATGCTTGTTATGCTGCCATCTGCGGCACATACAATCTGGCAGTTGATGAATGGCCAGCCCTTTCTGTTTGCATATCGGTCTGCTTCAGGATGTACTGGTGTACATGGGAGAAGTTTGTGATGCTGTAAAACTGTTGCATTACAGTTCTCCGCTCCATGGGGGTGGATGCAAACTGCATGTAGTCAGCTATCTTGTTGCACATTGCTTCCAGGAATTTTGCCAGGATATGGTTGGCAGCTGTTTGTGACACTCCCACACCATCCCCGATGTGTCTCTGGAATGTCCCAGGTGCAAGTACATTCACACTGAGACACACTTTGGTTTCAGGGGTGATGGGGTTTCCTCGCAGGGTCTGCACAGACATGTGTTGGGCACACATGTTGCAGGCAGCCTGCACCAGTTGTCTCTCTAGACAGTATCTGTCAATTATTTGAGGGTTTGACAACTGGTTTAATTGCAGCCTTGCTCTGACTTTAGTTGGCTGCCATCTAGGGTGGACAGACGCAGCCTCATATATAGTTTATATCACTGCAGCCTGTTGCAGTTCCTTAACAGCAGATGCATTTTTATATATTTTTGATCTTTTGCTATGGATTTTGCACTAATCTGTAGTATTTGCTTTAATTCCTTGGGGTCCATAAAGCATACCCAGAAGATTTCGGAAAAGGAGTCAATGTGGCTGTTTGTTGCATTTCAGTTGTGGCGTGGCTGTTTGTCACATTTACTTTTGTGCATGATGTGTTTTGGAGTAAGACTGGCATGTACAGAATCCCCAATTATCCTACACAGAATATCTAAGTACTCAGACTGCCTTCAGCATGTCTTCTGAAATCATGCCTACATCAAGTGCGCTGATGTCTTCCTTTGTTGTGCTGCATTGTCTGCAAATATCATCTGCAAACTTTACGGAATCCATACCTATGCATAATCTCTGTACTGTTTATGTTGTGCCAATATATAGTGCACTATAATATATAAATACTGCATTACTGTACACAATGCACACACTGCATGGCCAAAGTATGTTACATTATGTATTTCTGCCGTCTTTGTTTGTTATGTTGCTTGCTGCAAATATGCAACTCTGTTATGACATGCTCTACTTTCAGCACATACTACATTCTCTGCAACATATTTTGGGATGCTGAACTGGCAGAGTTTGGATGAGATAGTTTAACGATGCATGTGGGTACACTAGGATTTGTATGTGTCACCAGTGCTGCCATATGTGTACTGTTAGTAGATAATCACAGACAGAGAACAGTGAAGACACTGCAGGATACATGCTGGGATGATATACCATTCTGTGTTACACTTGTAGTACTTTTGATAAAATACAGGTGGCCCTGTCAGAGATGGGTGGCCTGTACATATTGTGTATTGGTGCTGGATGAACATTTGAGGCCATACATATCTATTAGAAGACACTGTAATGGAATACTTGGCAGTCATTTGTCACATGTGCATTAATAACACTGCCATACATGTGCAGCTGGCAGTGAGGCCGATGTATGGGTATTATGTGCATCATGCACCTTCAAGTCCACATCTGAACAGAAGACCAATGATCAGCACTAAATAGGGGACATGAGACATTCTGACACAGTAAGAGAATATGTCAGACACTTGCCTCATGACATATACCATGCATGTGTCTGTCTGGCAGGCAGCAGAGTAGGACATACATTCCTGCTGTAGAAGACTGAGAATAACACATTTTCTACCCATTTCCTCATAGTGTTATGTTGACATTGACAAATATGATGCACTTCTGTCCTTATAAATAACATTATGTATAGGGGCTGGTACATATGGGTACCAAAGCTCTGACTATCAGTGGCACAAAAAATGATGAAGAACTTGGCAAAGACTGTGTTGTGTTGCAATTCACATCTGTGTACATACTATGCTATACTTAATTATTGTGCTTTTACTTACATTTATTTTTTCTGGAATCAGTATATGACTTTTGTAACATGCCCATTTATACTGCATAGGCTCTATATATCCTCCATGGGCCACTTTGCTAGAACTTCAGCAATATAGCTGCATGACATATATACATAATCCTTCCTATGGCCACACTGGAAGGCAGGCATTCCAACAGGATCAAAGGAAGTTACTAGGCTATTGACCCTGAGGTCCTTATAATCCTAGCCAAGAATTTAGCCCATGTCCCAACAAGTCAGAACCATATGCCACTGTCCAGCAGGTACACAATGTTACCTTGCCCTCCCATGTATTCAAACCCTACACTTACTGCACACAAGGCTGTAACTCTACCCATTTAGCTACGTGGATATCAAAATTCAGGGCTTGTCCCATATTTGAGCCCAGGACATCCTGCACCCAAAGCAAGACTCATACCCTAGACAAACAAGCCACTAAACAAATATTTACGATTATTTCTAGTTGTACTTGGGATCTACATGTACATATACTTAACACATTTCTTTTAGTTATTGCAAGACTATTTATTGCATAATTTGAGCAAGTTTAATAATATATTGTCAAATGTAACTGCTGACTTCATTATTGCCCATATGAACATACTTATATCATTTATGGCTAACTAAGCTTGTACTGAGTTTTCTGAATTTTGTCCAGTGCTTTTGCATAAAAGAAAGGACAGGATCCTTCCACCAGTGCAGTGTCACTATCATGCAACCAGAATACCTCAGTTAGGGACAGACCTGGTCTGTTCTGCACAGCAGTGGAGGACAGTGCATAAAGGATTCATAAGAGAAAAAGCTTAAGTAAATGAAAAAGAAAAAAAACACGTGGGTGGGCAAATATTTTATTGAGTTTGTATTAGTGAATTATATAAATGTGCATATGAAAAAGGCCCTTGCAAACACAGACAGAAGACAGGGAGGGTGTGTGGAACTGGTATCCCAGTCCCTGTCCTGTTTATATCATGTGACCGGTTTATGCACAGTAATGCTTACTGCATTAAAAAATACCCCTAAAATATAAATATGTTACAGAAAGCACATAAAAGGTCCTTGTGAAAACCAGTGAATGGCAACTGTCTGCTATTAATTTTACTTCAGCATTTAGTAAATGTTATAGTATTGTCATTAAACCCTAAACTCCTCCTGGCTTTGTTCTTGTTCACACCCTAACTTTCTTTCTCTGTCTCAGCTCTAGAGACTACCATCAACCCCTAACACTCCAGCTCTCCTATCTTATCCCATAAATAACGTAAATAAATCCTATCTATATTTATAATTATATACTCCTTTTCATTTCTCCTATGTAAATAAATTTGTATATTATTGTATATGTAAATGTAACATTTTTTATTGTATAAAGCTCCTACATAAATCAGATTGTATTAACCTCTCTCTTGACTGAATTACCCATTACATGGTTCTAAAAAACTCTTTTTTACTGTCAATAAACTGAAATTCTTTTTTCTCTATCATTTTTTTGTAATTTGTTGTAATTTTAATGGAACCTTTCTCCCTGGGCCTCCTCTGAAAATAGGCTTGAGTGCCCAGTCGGACCATCCCCGTAAATAAATTAATTCAAACAGCAGGCAGACTCAGCTATTGTTCAAGAAATAAACACACAAAAAAAATGAATACGATGTACATTTTAAATTCAGAGTTTTTTAGTTTGTGCTATATTAATTCACCTGGAAGCTTCTTTAACTCTTGTAGCTACTTGCTATCACATCCCCAAAAATTCTTATGTTGCTTTTTAGTTTAAGTGCCTGCTAGGTACTTAGCTTAGAGGTATCTTAGAAACCATGGCCCATTTACAGGGTACATTTTGTCCTGCTCCTTCATGTGTACATTTCTGCCTTCAGCAGTCATGCTATTAATGTTTGTAACCCATTCATCATTTCAAATGGAGATACACAGGTTGCAAGACAACTTTTTGCTAGCTTCAACTATAGACTATTGCAATGCAAACTGGTTTAAACCTGTTTTGCCATTAATATTATACCTTTTCTAAGATTCAATGGCCAGGTTTAACCCAATGGTTCAAGGAGGTGATTTAAGTGAAAATCTTGATGTTCTACCCCAAAACTTGTGAGCTTGGATCTCTACAAGTTCAGTAAGCGGTAATTATATTATCATAAGAGTAGTGGATTATACATCAGGTAATCTGCAGGACTAACTGGAATGCAAATGGGGTTTCCTGTTTTCATTTTCATGAAATTCATTCCCTCTAAGTCTTGATGAGAAGGTAGACATAATTAATATAGAGCACTAAAAATGATAATGCATTTAATACTCACACAAGAACATTGGCCTGATAACACCATGGCTTCAACAAAGAACTATGATGATCATTAAAGTAATTTACATGGTGTAATTTTGGTAATTTACAATTTGGATAATTTATGTGGCATAATTTAAGTAGTTTATGTCGTAACAAATTAAAACAAATTGCATGTGTTCATAGTGTCTGCAGGATAAAAACTGCCTTTTGACAGACAAATAAAACACAATGTACGAGGAAACAATGTACTCCATAGATTCTTCCTTGAGACTGAGTACGGGATTATGTTATAGAAAATAAATAAAAGAATTGTTTTGAAATACTGCACCAACATACACTTGTGATTTGCATTTTTCAACTGTTGCTGCAGTCTTGGAAAAAATCTGGACTAATTGATGTCGACTATCAAGACCAGTTCTATTGAAGAATGGACAGGTGTGTTGGAGAATTCAGCAACAAAATTTCTTTTGTCTGCATGTTCAAGTTACAGATAAAGATGGTATACATCAGCTGACACATTTAAATATATGTTTGGAATACTTTAAGTCAGTTATGCATTTCAAATGATTAATGAATACACATTGAATGTGGCTGCAATAAGTTCTAAAGTCAAAAGATTTAAACTTCTTGATATAATGCAAGAAATGTGCTTTTGAGGAACTGGAAAAAGGGGAACACACCACTGGTATAATATAAAAGAGGAACACACCACCAGCATACTTACAATAAGACAATAGTACATTCTATTTAGATAAAGCAAGTTGCTACTTGCTGACAAGTGTACTGGAAAGAACATAAACTTTTACTTGCTGAACTGCCTTGACTTGACTTATTAACTGCAGGTTAAAAATGGGACTGTCTGGACCAGCAAGTAGGGTGATAGAAAGAGGACATAGTAAAGGGGACATAGTAGGCAGGTGACAGTAAAAAAGAAAGAAAGGACAACGTGGACAATAAGTAATGGCAAGAAGAAAAGGTAAAGCCAATTTAAGGAAGAGGCAGCACTAGTATGATGGAGATTGTGTTAAGACAGGCAGGGAGGGTATATAGTTTGGAAAGCAATGTGCATCCTTATAAGTAGACAAGGCAATACACGTTTGCCCAAGAGACAACTATGGCAGTACAGAAAAGTGTGGATTTTGCAAGAACATATTGACTCAGAGTGCACTGAAAAGGATAAAGCAGATATTGCCATAGCAGAATACATCTTAGTGAAAAAGGTTAGGAAAGAGGAAAAACAAGAGGTGAAGTCATATAAAGAGCAATGAGATAAAGACATGCATGCAACTCCGAGATTGGACAACAGCAGAAAAGAAACCAGAAAAAATAAAATCAGAATTGCATAAGATGAGAACTTTGTTTCTTCTTTGGTCTTCTGACTATTTCTTCTGGGCTGTAGTTCTCCTGAAAGTTTTTTTATTAATTGCTGTGGCTTTGACCGTTAGGAAACATCTCCTAGAAATCCATTAAGTGAAATGCCTAAGAAAGAGTTTTTTTTCTGACTTGATGGAGACAAATGAAGATTGAGCAGCAGCTGTAGCACTGTACAGTCTGTAGGGATCGGTAGTCACTGTACAGTCTGTAGGGATCAGTAGTCACTGTACAGTATGATTCCTAGTTAAGTGTTTAGCACCGTACAGTTTGGGGTGGGGGTGAGGGCAGCAGTCATTGTGCAGAATGATACGTAATTAAGTATCCATCACTTCTATCCATAGTCATTCGAAAAGTTAAAACTCAAAATGCCAAATCCTGTGATGCTGATATCAAATGACTGAAAATTTGGACTTACATATACTAAGTCTGAGACTGATATTTTCTCCATGGTATGGCAATTTTGGAAATGATTGTTATATGTTCGGGGTTGTGTGTGTTTATGCATTTTGTGGGGGGAGGCTTGCTCCCCTGCAAAAAAAAGAAGTTTAAGGAGAAGAAAGGTGTTCAATATTCATTATTCTCCTGCATTTTTGGTCTTTTTTTGAGTCTACATTTCAGTAAGGATCCCTTTGATCCACAGACAGCCACCATACCCATAACTTACAGGTACACTGTAAACACCTCCCATGTCTGCCTGTGATTAAAAACTGCCCAGAATGAAGTATTTCAACATGCAAACAAATGCACATTGATATTTATTTAACAACACAGAGGTATGAATTCTAGATGTTAGAACAGCAGACAGTCTAATAAGATGGTGCTTTATAACTCCCACCACAAGAATAAATGGACAGGGTCTGTAGGTAGGTGAAGAAATGTGAAATAATATGGTATATTTACAGCGCCTGTGTTTGAAAGAAATGAGTGAAAAGTTCAGTAAAACAGATCATTGTATTAGTTAAATGACAGTATTTTAGCTGACTTAAAAGATTTGTTGAGCTATGTTACTTGAAAATGACATCTTAAATGAAAAGCTGTTAGTGGTTTTAGATGCATGCACAATCCACCTAAGCACCACATCCTGCTGTCCTGTTTACTTTTGCAAGGATAAATCACAGCCGTCATAGATGCAGGATGGGCTGGGATTTTATGTATGCACCTACACCGCTCTCCCTTTGTTGGCTGGGTGACAGAATGCAATGCCTGCTGCACCAAGTCCAGTGCAGATGCAGACTTTCAAAAATCTGCAATGCATCTGTACTGCGTGGTTGACTCATGCACCTTTGCTTTGCAGTTGCAACACCTAGACTTTTAACATGTGACACTCTTGTGGTAAGATTCAGCATCTCCATCCCTCTCCCCCTGAAATAAATGAACCAGGACAGGCCAATGAGTTTAAAAACAAGGTTTCAGCTTCCATTAAAGAAACACAGTTTTGTATCTAGCTTCATGATACAGAGATTTTTGCTTTGCCTGTACTCTGATCATTCCAGGTTCAACTAATTGTCTAAGTACTGGAAGAGCCAGCCAGGAAGGTTAATACTCATTGGCCAGTAATATTGCAAAACACCAGGTTTACGTTTATAGTGCTTTCATTCTTTTAATTATTAGACCTTCATCAGATATTTGTTTCTTTAATGGAAGCTGAAACCTGAGAAACTGCACTTTCCTTCAAGCTGTTGCAGTCCTAGAGTTTTTTTATATCAGTTAGGGGTCTAAGAGGTACAGAAACCTCTTTGGGGAATGTGGTCTTTAACTTCCCCAAAAATTATAACTTTTTTTTCTTTTAGTTTTAATGGTCTTGGTTAATTGTCATGGCTTGAGGTGAAGTGTTCCAGTAGAATGTTAGCTATCCATTCTAAAATGGTAGTCAGGTTCCTGCTGAAATCCTGACAACCATAACCGTGATGCTCAGACTAGTGAGACTGCAGTACCTTGCATTTTCCCCACTATTCAGAGGTACAGTGATTTTGGAGTTAGTTTACATATGTAGCAGGGGTATATGGAGCAGATTCCACCATGTTAGGGGTGAAGGAAAAAAATTCCCGTTGTAAAAATGCTTAAATGGAAGTATGAGTTCCAGCATTCAATGTATTTACCTTACAACTGTACTATATTTTCTGAAGTGGTGGGACTTGCAATTATAGGTCTCACAATTCTGAGAAGGAGCCGTAGAAGCCCATGTACACACGGTTATAAGTGCACACACTCATTCTCACTCTGTAGGTTTACTAATAGGCAAACTGGAAGAATGTCATTTAACCTACAGCATGTCCTTGGAGTCCTGGAGTAAATGAGAACACTTGGGTAAAATCCAAACAGAGACAGGAAGGACATGCAGACTCCATACAGAAAGAACCCACACCAACAACTCGACCACAGAATGAAGTTCTCTGAGAAGGTAATACTGCTGCAAAACTATGCCAATGATTAGTTGCTTTCATACACACATCCTACCTAGGCATCCATAGATAGTCACTTATTATGTATAGTACTGTGTTGGCAAGTGAAAGAAATTATGTCCAACATCTTACTCAAAGATATATTGTGATATATTGGGAACACCCATGTAAGCCCAATCCATAGCAAATTATTGCTTTGTACTTGTGTCAGCAAATAAAATACATTGTGTGACAGTAGTCCTGTAAAGCCTGATCAATGACAGCTTAACTGTGATTATACAATAACTGACCACTAACATTTGAAAAGGAGCATGCTGACTGGTCAGCCTAACCAGCGTGCCTGTTGTAAATCAAGCAAATACCAATGGAAAAAAGTCCGGTCGCCCTGGACTTTCTTATATTAATATAACAGGATATGCTGTCATATGTGTGCTTCCCACCTGTGATTTCTTTTCTCACATTTGCATAGAAGGGCTTGTTCTACCAGTGTAAACTAAACCAAGTGATTGCAGGGTAGGCCTATATGACAGAGCACCCAAAGTTTGTTTTTAAGTCCTTTTAAGTTAATTCCTAGTTGTTAGGTGAAAGGTGAAGTGCTCCTAACTATAAAGGTGGCAAGTTCATGCTAGGCATGTGCACAATGCTGATGTTATTTTATAAGATTTAATATAATTAGGCAGCCTACCCTGTTACAGAACTACTGTGTATGTGTGCTACCCAATGTGTGAATCCACTGTATTATCAATTGATGTGCACCATTTTAGTAAAATTATACATCACTGTGCTCAAGTTTCTCTAAATGCAAGCTTCCTACCCCCTGCATGGCCAATGTTAACATTTTTGGGGCCCCCAGAAAATGTCAAGTTGGGAGGCCCTCTAGGCCTTTCCAGTCTAACTATGACCCTTCACTGCCACCCTCCTAAGCAACCTCTTGGTTCATGCTCCAAACTTTTAGGAGAAATAAGCACAGACTGATCTGTAGCTACAATGCTCTTACAGTACAACAGGCCTGTGTACTACACTGTGTATGCCCATCTCACAGAGGGACATTCACAGTTACTAACATTTAGTTGCAACAGTGATCTTCTTCTTCTTCTTTCGGCTTTTTCCTGGTTAGGGGTCGCCACAGTGGATCACCTTGTCCGCACATTGAATGGCAGTGGAGTTTTACTGTGTCGAGTTGCCAGCCCGGCGCCCAACCTTCCACAGAAGGCACACTCGCACGCACACCTAGGGCCAATTTAGAGTGTCCAATCCACCTGCAGCATGTCTTTGGGATGTGGGAGGAAACCGGAGCACCCGGAGGAAACCCACACGACCACAGGGAGGACATGCAGACTCCGCACAGAAGGCACCCCAGCCGAGGATCGAACCGGAGAACCTTTTGCTGTGAGGCGGCAATGCTAACCACTGCACCACCGTGGCCGCCCAGTTGCAACAGTGATACATTACAGCAACTCTATGTACAGGTCTGGACTTAAGTGAAATGGTATCCAAGCCCACTGTTTCAGCACCCCCCCCCCCAAACATCCTCCAGTCCTCCCCTCTATTTCCCCCCATCTTGGGCTCCATATACCATGCACATTACTTTTTTCCTTTCTCACATTTTGCCTTACTCTTCAGCTTTTCCAAGAAGCCATAATTGTCTATATGCTCTAAAATGCATTTTAAAGTTGTTTTTTTTTTCTTTCTCCATAGCCTTTTCATCAAATAGTGGCTTGCACAGAAGTTAAGATTAAGGGAGGAAATTTAGTGTTGTGATTACTGACATTCATATACATACCATGCCTCCTCACTCTTCAAGTCTGTCAAAGGCAGCTACCTGCATTCATGCCTGATGTGAAAGTGAAAAAATGATTACAGTAATGTGTGCTGCCTTGTTGCTCCTAGACAGTGTGCTGCCTCTATACAAACCACAGTAACCTCCTTTGTACACCACTGAAGTCTGTAAGAAAAGTAAAAGAAAAAATATCACACTGTCTTCAGCCAAACACAAGTTACAATGACCTCATGTTCACACCTCTATGGTTTGGACGTGATGAAAATTAAAGATGTAATAACCACACAATCTCGCCTCCCCTGCATAACCTACATCAGCTTTCAGGTACACACACATCTGAGCAGGGCTGGTTTTAGAGTAGGTTTGGTTGATAGCAGAGACCATTATCAGCTTTATCCCAACAAGGTCAGTCATGTGCAGGTTAAAGAGCGTACTCAGAAAATTAATACATTTTTTTCTCTTTTTTCTCCAACCAGTAACAGCTTTTGGGGGGCCCCCACACAGTCGAAGATAATTAAGGGGCACCCTATATCAATTTATACACTTTGGGGAGTGGGGGCTCTCGGACTGCTCGAAGATCAAAGTGCCTGAATGTTTTGTGATATATTTTATGCATTACATTTGAAATGTAATTACTTGTTAGCTACATTTTTAATGATACCCAGAAGAATAATGTATGTGTCCTGGCATTAAAAATCATAATTTATTTAATTTTATTTATTTTATTTTACATTTGTTGACTGGGATAGACTGACTGGATACCTGTCCATTTTCAGCAGAGGCCCAGGGAGAAAAACTCCATACATACATACAGAAAAACTGTTACATTTATGAACCTGAACCAGGTTTCAGTTACTGCACAGATGTCAACGTTCTACATACTGAGGAGTGCTTTGAGCGCGTGCATTTTGAGATTTAAACTCCTGGTGTTGAGTAGCATAACCCTCAGTTTTTTGTTAATTGTACGTGCCCATAGAATGGCGCACAGCAACTGTTATTCCTCTCCACAAAGGAGGGGCCACAACTGACTCTGGTAACTATCACCCCATAAGCTTGACTAGCCTGGTCTGCAAGGCTATGGAGCGCATCATCATGGAACTCATTAACAAAGACATTGGGAACCTCCAAACACTTGACCCGACCCAGTTTGGCTTTGTTAAGGGCAGATCATGCCTACTAAACCTGGTTGACTTCTTCGAGACAGTCACCAAGGCCATAGATGAGGGAAAAGTGGTTCACACAGCCTACCTTGACCTCGCCAAGGCTTTCGACACCATTCCCCACTCGGATATTACAGAAAAACTCACCAGCCTGAACATAAACGCCTACATCACGAGATGGGTTGCCAACTGGCTTACAGACAGAACTCACAAGGTAAGAATAGCGGGCTCCAGGTTCGACTCTAAACCAGTCAAAAGTGGTCTCCCGCAAGGCTCGGTCCTGGGACCCCTACTGTTCAGCATATACTTCTCAGAAGTACAGGCAAACACAGGAGGACTATGGCTAACCAAGTTTGCCGATGACTGCAAACTGGGAGCCATAATTGATTCTCCAGCTGACACGGACATCCTCCAAAAGGGCCTTACTGAGACGGACACCTGGTGTCAAAGTCATGGCCTCAAGCTAAATGCCAAAAAATGTATAGTCATCCCGTTTGGGAAAAACAAAACACCCCCGAATTACCATATAGGTGGCAGCCCCCTTAATACAGAAGAGGTAATAAGAGATCTGGGGACCCGGGTAGATAGTAATCTCTCCTTTGACAATCATATTGCCAAAGTAGTTAGGAAATTCTTCTATGTGGCCCATCTAATTACTAAAGGGCTCGCATCAAGAAATAAAGAGGTTATAGTGCTCCTCTACTCGTCACTCATTAGACCCATTATAGAGTACAATGCCCCATTTGGGATGTACCTCACAAGACACTTCCAACAGCTGGAAAGACCACAAAAGTACCTCACCAAGAGGATTACTGGCCTCAAACATATGTCCTATGCAGCCCGACTGAAAAAACTCCGTCTGTACTCAGTGGCATATCGCTTACTCAGAGGTGATCTCTGCCTGACTTACAAAGCCATGTCCAACTCAGAATTGATGGACATGCTCCACCTAAAGAAATCCAAGTCAGTGCGAGCCATGCTCTCTAGTGAGCTAAACCTCACCACAACAATAAATAAAACATGCTGGAGGGAGAGATTCCTGTCACAGAGACTCCCCATGCTTTGGAAAAAAAATTCCAAATTACATCAGGCAGAGCCCCTCACTAACACTCTTCAAGATAAACCTTGACGAGTGGATGGGTAACAGAAAATACACCCTTGGGATCACTCCATTGGCTCTGCTTGACAGAGGATCAGTTAATTAATCAATGGGGTGGCGAAAGCTGACACACTCTGGCTAGGCTTATAAATGCCCTTGGGCAGATAGCCTAGTACCTAACTATGAACATTAAACAAGTTAAAGCACTGTTACAAATACAATGCATAGGATAAAAGTTATTCGTTCTGTCATACATAAATCTGATTTGTTATAGAGTAACAATTAGGAAGCAATGTAGGGGTGACCAAAAGACCTCTTTAGCACATCTTTATATTGCTAGAGTTCATCAGGATTAAAGCAAGGACACAGGCATTGCCTTTTAAGGTACTGTTTTAGATTTTTTTTAAATTGGGTTAGAACAAGTTCTGAAGCAAGCTCAGCAGGACATGAGTTCCATATTTTGCCAACAGAGTTGGCATATAGAAAGTCTCCAGATGAGTTGTTGCTTTAGAGGATTTGGTCTAGTAATTTGTTGCATGAGCGAAGTGTCTTGAGGTTGCTGTAAGGAATGATAATTTTTGTAAGCACGGGTGTGTTTTCAGGTTGGTAGAGAATTTTATGTGCTACTATTAGCTGATTGTACTGAAATTGGATAGGCAATTCTAGCCACCCTAGATTCTTTAGGTTCAGACAGTGGTATGTTCTGTATGCTGCTCCAATGGCAAATCTAGCAATATGATTAAAGCAGCTATAGAGTTTATTAAGGTCAGACTTACTCAAGTTTGTGAAGAGAGGGGATGCATAAAGGAGGGTGGAAAGTAGATGTGTATGGCCAATTACCGTCCTAGCTAGTGGAGTGAGGAAAGGTTTGATCTTGTATAGTGACCCAAGTTTTTATTGACTTTTTTAATATTTGATTAATATGCATATCAAACTTGAGGTTATTATCAACTTTACACCTAAGAGTTTGGTACAGGGATATGGGACAATGACAGTGATTTTATAGTAAAGGTTGGAGCGGAGGTTTTATGAGTGGGGGAGAAAAGCAGTAATTTCGTTTTGTTAGGATTTAATAGGAGATGTCAATTACAAAGCCAATTTTCAACAGTATTAAAAATATTTTGGGATAGAGTCTGCAGACTTAAAGAGGAGGTGGCAGAGCAAATCAAAGTGGAGTCATCCACATATTGAATGCAGGTGGCTGTTGGGATGACTGTCTACAGGTCATTAATAAAGATAGAAAATAATAGGGGTCCTAATATAGAGCCCCGAGGGACCCCAAGGGTGATGGGTAGAAGGGAAGATAGTTTGTTCTGCCATAGTACAGCCTGTTGTCTACCACTCAGATAAGATTTGAACCATTGGATGGCCTGGACATCTAGGGGAATAGTTTTAAGTGTGTGTATGAGTAGTTGATGGTTAACCATGCTTAGGCTTTGGAGAGAGCAAGAAAGAGGGCAGAAGAAAGCTTATTGTTGCTTCAGTTTTGATTAATAACATTGGAGACGGAGAGGAGGGCCGAGGTTGTACTGTGGAATGGTCTGAAACCATGCTGTGAGTTAGCCAGGTGATTGTGCTGAATGAGATGGCTCAGGAGTTGTTTATGGATGCACTTCTCCATAATTTTAGAAAGGGGTGACAAAATAGCTATAGGTCTGTAATTTGACAGTTCAATGGAACTGCCCCCTTTGTGGAGTGGAATAACATGGGATGTCTTCCAGATGGAGGGGATAGTGGCTTTTGATATAGTTCTATTGATCAGGATAGAGATCAGGTATGCTATGGCATCTGTCGATTTTTGTAGATACTCAGCTGGGAGGAGATCTGCTGCAAGAGTGGTAGGTTTTAGTTTCTTGATTAGAACTTGGATAAGTGATATGGAAACTGGTTGAAAGTTAAAGGGGAGTTGAGAACTAGGTGCGGTGGCATTAGGACTTGGCCAACTGGGAGATAGTTGGTTAACTGGTGACTGGATAGTTTCTGTGAAGAAATTATTAAAAGAATTGGCAACATCTTCTGAAGGTTTTTGGATGGTAGCCAAGGGGGTAGAAGTTGAGCCGTACCCTCGGAGAATAAGTTTACTTATGCCTGCCCAAAACTTTTGTGGATTGTTTTGATGCTTCTGTTTTAAATGGCAGTAAAAGTTTTTTTTTTATCTAGAGTGGTAGATTTTTTAGTGCTGTCCTTAGTTGTCTAAATCTAAGTTGATCTAAGGGGATTTTGTGGCATGCCAAGTGGTCCAAGCTTTGTTTCTAAGTAAGATAATTTGTCTGATTTCTTTTGAAAGCCATGGAGCAACTTTTGTTTTAGATCTTATAGAATGTGCAGGTGCATGGGTATCAAGGATGGCTAGGAATTTGGTGTTGAAATGTAATACAGCTTCTTCAAGTGGTAGATGTTTTAGGACTGCCCAATTACATGCTTTGAGTTCATTTTGGAAATTAGTGGGGTTATAGTTTTTGTTGTTTCTAATTGTTTTGTAAGTAGGTTGGTGGCATATGCCAGTCTTATGCCTGATTATATAGGTAAGAAAATGGTCACTTATGTCTTCAGGTTGGGTACCGGCCCTATTCATGTGGGGATGGCTATTAATGAGTATTCAATCTAGGATACTATCTTTGTTGTTAGGTTTACTGATCCTAGTAGGGGAGGATATGATCTGAGTAAATCCATATAGATTTACATGGATGGTCGGAGATTCTGAGGAACAAATATTCCGGTCGATGTTGAAGTCTCCTAGAACAATGGTTTCTTGAAGGTAGGTACTAGATAGCCAAGAGAGGATATCTTCTAGGGTGTTTGCGTTATTACCTGGGGGAATGTAGACACAGGCTATGTTAATACTTTTGTTTTTATTATTTGAATCTTGATAATGAGAATTTCAGCATTATCAGCATGGGGTGGTTGTGTGGAATCAGAGGTCACATCTAGAGTAGTTTTGTATAGTACAGCTACTCCTCCTCCCTTCCTAGTGCTACGGTCTAACCTTAGTATGTTATAACCTCGGGGTAAAACTTCATTATCTGCCGTTGATGGTTTTAGCCAGGTTTCAGTAAGACAAAGTATATCTGGGGAATGTGTATCTAAGAGTGCATGCAGGTAGTGAACCTTATTATTTAAGCTTCTAATATTTAGGTGACTGACCAGGAGTGTGTTCAATGGTCTATTTAAAGTTTGTAAGTTAGAGGGAATAGTAGAATTGAGGCTAGGATCGACTAGTGAGGTTGGGCCAGGGTTTGGATGAATGTCCCCATCCCTTGTGAGGTTGCTATGTAGTCTAATTGTGAGCTTCAGGAATTTAAACATTAGTCTTAGGTAATTAGAATTGAGGCTAGGATCGACTAGTGAGGTTGGGCCAGGGTTTGGATGAATGTCCCCATCCCTTGTGAGGTTGCTATGTAGTCTAATTGTGATCTTCAGGAATTTAAATATTAGTCTTAGGTAATTCTTGGTTTTGGAGTTGATATATCTGGATGTAATGGGTTGGTGGTATTTTGTATGCAAGGAGTTAGTCATAAGAGGGATTATTAAGTGGTGTAATTGAATTTGTATTATTGGAGTGGTGGTTTGGCTTCTTGGGTAGTGGTAACGTTGGTAGGACAGATTTTTGTAGGTGGTGAGAAGATATGGAATTATCATCAAGGGTAGTAGGCAGTATAATAGCATTAATTTGAGAAGTTTCACGGCCAACAACAGAGGCATTGTCTAGACATTAGCTTTGTTTTTTGCCCAACTTGAGTAGAGGGATAATTAGGATAGGTAGGTAGGGAGGGTCCTGATAATGCCTGGAGAGTTGATGATTGGTTCTAAACAGAGGGGGAGTGGTTTTAGAGCTTTAAATTTAGGAGTAGAAGGGGTGGATGGGGTAGGGCGCAGAGTGAGCTCGAGCCCAGTGAGGGCAAGCAGAGTGGGGTTTAACCTAACCACGAGATCTGTAGGACCTGTATATGCGCGTTAAGTACAATGAGGCTTTTTTATTTTTTTTAAAATACTTTCTTACTCTTGTTTTTGCCTTCAGTATACAATTTTTATGCAGTATACTGTTAGTAATCACTTTTTTCAGTCTTATTGCACATTAAGCTTTCTTCTGCCAATTTTCTCCTATTTTTGTAGTTTTAGGGCTGCTTAGAAACTTAGCTATGTTCACTAGGAAATCCTTAGAGACAGATATAGGAGTAGCCCAGTTTAGTATTTTAGGGTTGATTGTGGGGCTTTGAGGGATTACTGGTAGTGCTGTAGACCCGGTATGGCTAAACAATATAGTACATACAGACAGGATAAGGTAATATTAACCTTGGCAGATCTTTTCAGAGTCGAGGGACAGTACAGAAAAGTTTCCAGTTAGGTTTTAGCAGGGGAGGTGTCCTTCTAGCATTCAAGTCTTTCAGGGATCTAGCAGATAGAGGGGGATAGAACCTGATGATAGATACATAAGAGTTAGTATATGTGGTACGTAGAGGGTCCTTCAGCCAGTAGAATATAACACTGTTAAGAACATTTATTTTCTATACAGCAGAGCAGCAATAATTATATAAAATGTCTATAACACAATCAGAGCAGCTCAGTAGTTAACACATTTCAAAGCACAATGGTAGTATTATTAATTGCAGCCATGTATTTAAGAAGTAAAACAGTCTAAATAGTATGAAATAATGTCACTTTGGTTTAAAAAATCAGCCAATTTAAAGTCACTTGCTTATTTTTCTGTATTAGACTAGATAGAATGTGACCAGATATTTTAAACTTAAAACAGACAAAGTAGTACTGGCGTTTTAGTTTAAATATCAGATATCCCACAGTCTCTAACCATTATTTTTACAGTAGACTTATTTCAAACTGCATATGGTTTAAACAGGCATAAAACAGTGTAGAGTATTACTTGACTAGCTTAACTAAATCAGTAAACCCTGTTTCTAATGCCAGCACCAAGTCAATTAGATATAAATTACACTTATAACAACAGTTTTAATACAGCATAATTGCATAGAGACAACATAGCTGCAGTGGTAATGCCAGTAAAACACTGTTTCTGAATGACAGAATCAAACCAGTGAAATAAACAAAGAAGCAGAGCAGAAGTCAAGAATCAAAAACATGAATACCAATTTTATACATCCAAATAATTAGCTAAAAACAACACTAAGAAATTCTGGAGGTCTAATGGCTTACAAGTGAGCAGAATTTAACTGCTGATGAGCACTTGCGTCCTGATGGGAGACTAGTAATTTAAAGATGGCTCCATAAACAGCAGGAATTTAATATAGACTTAGTATTGGGGGTGGGGGCTAGCAAAAAGAGTGTGAACCAGGTGCAATGCAAAGAAACGAGACAAACCAGAGAGGCAAGCAGTGGAAAACTATCAGTACATTAAGTACAAGGCTTTTTTTTAATTTTTTTTAAATACTTTTTACCCTTGTTTTTGCCTTCAGTATAAAATTTTTATTGTATGGGAGATATAAGTAAGAGTTATTACTCACTTGATAATATTTTTACACACACCCTCACAAACACAAGCCATAGAGTGAATGTTGTTTAGCAGTCATCAACAACAGCAAGGGTAAGTCACTTTTATTTACCTTAGGAAGGAGTAATGCATACCCATCACTGTCTCTGATTTCACAAACCTTCCCTGATTTTGCTCATAGTTTTGTTGTTAAATCATTCAGGATTACAGACAGTCAATAAATCCAGATGGTAGAGCGTTATATTTCTTAATGTGCAAAATAAAATGCTGTTGATTGAAAATATATTATTCTTTTACATTTTTAAGTGAATTAGAATAATATTTAAAACATGTTCTTGATCTGAGCCTTTATTCTGCTATTAATTTTGGTACTGTACTGAATTCTTCAGCAAAGAAGTTCAGAGTTATAGTATCTGGTGTTCTACCAGTATTTATAAAACAACCTGAAAGAAAAAAAAATGTCCCTGAATGATCGGAAGCATCATCTCCTTTTAAAATCCAAGATTTGCAGGGAGATCACTCGCTGTGGGCTTCTGATCATTCTAGTGCTTACTTTACTCATATTCATTATCAGCTTTATCCTAATAGGGTCATATCATAGCCCTGCAGTAAAGAACATATTCAGGAAATTAATATACTTTTTTCTTCATTTTCCCCAAACAGCAGCAGCTTTTGTGGGGGTCCCACAGTCAAGGATGATTAAGGGCCCCCCTTGCAGCCACAGGTACTGTAAGTACCTAAAATACCATGGATAATCGGAGCTGGATACCAAAAGTTTTAATGCAAAGCCAACGATAAAACAAATTCAACAAGACAATTCCTCAGATCAATTAAAGTCTTTGCAAGATTACCCTGTCTACAAGGTACAAATGTAAGCCCCTTAAATAATAGGTCAGCATGACTAACATCCATATCTTTATAAGAGTAGTTGTACACTTTATAATCACCTTTACTATTTAAGATAATAATAGGTTCGTTAGAAAAACCCGATGTATCTGCCAACACATTAATAGCTTCAATCAATGCATCGATTTCAAAACTAACATCACATGCAGTCACAACATCAGAGTTTATGAAAATATTATTGAAGGTGTGCAGGCTGATGCAAGCTGCAGAGGCTATGGAAAACTATCTAATATTATGGGACATGATGAAAAATCACAGAACAGTGGAAAACGAATGCGTTTAATGGGGAGGTTTGTGTTCACATTGATTCTAATTTTGTGACTGCATGTGATGTTAGTTTTGATATTGATGCATTGATTTAAGCTATTAATGCATTGGCAGATACATCAGGTTTTTCTAATGAACCTATTATTATCTTAAATAGTAAAGGTGATTATAAAGTGTACAACTTCTCTAAAAAAGATATGGATGTTAGTCATGCTGACCTATTATCTAAGGGGCTTACATTTGTACCTTGTAGATGGGGTAATCTTACAAAGACTTTAACTGATCTGAGGAATTGTCTTGTTGAATTTGTTTTATCATTGGCTTTGCATTAAAACCTTTGGTGTCCAGCTCCAAGTGTCCGTGGTATTTTTGGAAGTGTATTTTAGCGGTTATATTGTTGATGATTGTAAGTACCTAAAGCTGCCTATGCTGTTGGTTTTAGTGGACAGAATGTCTACCAGCAGGGTTTGACTAAGCCAGAGGCACCATGTCATTTGTAAAATATTTAATGGAATTGTGAAGCCTGTTACTTCATAAACCACTGTTACTATAACCAGAGATATTTTTGAATTTTATGGGAGATATAAGTAAGCATTATTACCTGATTTATTAAGTACACAAGATTGCTGTAGTAGCTTTGACAGACATGCTACAAAATATTATGATAAGAAAACTTGCTGTGGTTGGGGCCCCCCCAGAACAGGGGGCCCCAGCAACCACAGGGTTTGCAGGTGTCTAAAGCCGGCTATGACCCCCCACAAAAAAGTACTTGTCAGCAAACAACAAATGATTACTATTGGTATCACTATGGTTCAGCTTCTTGCTGCCTCCCCTATTAATACAAACTATATTTACTTTTCCACTTGAGTATGTTTCTAAGGGGTTTTACCTTTCCAAGCCCCTAATACACGTCATGAACAGGTGAAGTTCTAGCAATCATAAGTCCCATATAAAAGATGCACTCCATATTCAGGTAAGGCTATACCAATCAGATGCTCTGTATAACAATAATTTAAACAAAATGAAATTACATTGTTTGATTTATTTTACGGAAAGTTTTCATTCAATCTGGTTCCTCCGATCCTGTCAAAACATTTACATTACCAATGACTACAAAATTAAAGCTAGCAACACTTTGCATTACAAAAAGTTTCTGTTGCAACTCATATATTATACAATGACTTCTCATTTCTATTTAAAAATCAGCCTGGAGGAAAGAAAGTCAGAAACTGAGATACAAGTCATTATTTAGTGACTTTGTTCCTCATAAAATTTGTAGTTTTCTGACAAATCACTGAGGAACGAAGTCACTAAATAATGTCACGCATTTCAGTTTCAGGCTTTCTTTCCTTCAGACAATGCAGAAATATGTCTTTCTCCACATTTCTTGAGCTAAGAGGTCAAGAGGTACATATGAGGGCAGAGAAAATACAAGGAAAATCAGGTATGTTCTGCAAAACTAAAGTAACATACCTGATTTTCATTGTATTTTCCTCTGTCTCTCTTTTACCTCTAAACTGTCAAAAGGTTACAGTTTTTTTTTCTTAAAAAACAAACAAGCAAACAAAAAAAAAAACAATGGAGGTTTTCCCATCTCCATTGCTTGCTTTCTGAAGCACTGATGTACAGTGGGAACGTAAGCCCCTTACTTACACATGCGCAATATATCAAGGAAGCCCCAGGATACCAAAAAAATGCAAAAGAATACCATGATGCCATTACACAAAGGCATTATTTAAGAAAAGTGAGTAATTTTTTTCTTAAATAATGTCATTGTATAATAGCAATAACCCACAGCTGGGTTTGGGTAATGCTGAATTTACCAAAGGTTGGCTTTGTTTGGTTACTTGGCCTTTGCTCTTGTGACCAAACCTTGTCACCCATGGGTAAATCCAGCATTACCCATACCCAGCCTTGGGTTGTTGCTACATTACATAACAGTAGAGGTAAGTCACTTTTATCCTCATATGTCCTCCATACCCATCAATTAGAGTCTCTTTGTTTACCGTTTACCCCTTCCATAGCCGGCTACTGTTAAAATTGCCGCATAAAGGTATGTCAGTTCTCTTTGCACAAGTGAACATTAGTTCCACAAAGCCAGATTAATGGTCAACATAATCAAAACAGCAAGATCAGTCATTTTCATCCACAGGAAGCACCACATACCTAGCAATTATACCTATCTTGTTGATTGTCTACATCTTGTTTGCCTGATCTGGTAAATAATAATGGCCACAATAATGTATTTTAAGTTTGTTTCACACAAACACACTGTAGCCACAATAGTGTATTTTAACTCACTTCATGCAAATGCGCATTGGTTTTGCAAAGACAGATTAATGATTGTTTAACCTGAGAAAACATAAGCATGGCCATTAATCTTCATCCGCAGACAGCCACACATCCAGCAATTATCCCAGTTTGTTGACTGTGTGCATTCTTCTGTATCTGATTGTGATAAAGAATTAATGGCCACAGTAATATATTTCAATTCTGTTTCATACAAATAGTAGCCATGGCAAAGTGTCCTAACTTACTTCAAACAATTGTACACTAGTTCAGCAAAACCAGATTCATGTCTGTTTAACCTGAGCAAATGATAGCAGGACCAGTCAGTTTCTCCCACAGACATCCCCTGAACCCAACAATTTGGGATAAAAATTACAACAGTAATGGATCATTATTTCATACAGCCAGTAACCACAGCTACATATTCCAACTTGCTTCACATAAATAGACATTTGTACTGCAACTCCAGAATAATGTCTTTTTAATGTGAGCAAATGACAACAGAGCTGGCTATTTTCATTCACATTTAACTACCATTCCTGGCAATTATAACAAATATGTTGATTATGTATACCTCAAATGTGGGATTGTAGTTAAATAAAAGGAAAGATAATGGCCATACTAATTTATTTCAACTCTGTTTCATACAAACAGTTGTTGAGTGCAGTAAAGTATTCCAACCTACTTCTTAGAAATGCACATTAGTTCTCCCAAGCTATTTGTTGCCTAACAGATTAAAAACATATTCCTGACTATCTTAAGTGAGCTGCATTCCCATGCTATTGTCACTGTACCACCAGCTATAGACTCCAACTATTGTTTTATTCTTATTTCTACTGTGACTATTGCATCTACTCCATTGTTCAAAATTTGCAAGCTTTTTGGTCTTTGCTGTTTCACCCATTATCAGAATAACATGTCAGCATGACAAACACATTTAGGCAATTTCTGGATATGAGTCATTGTTTAATGTTTGGGTGGAATGGAGCAGAAAGCTTGTGAACTGAGTAGCCTACTTAAGTATGGAGCACCTCCTCATAGAATGCTGCAGCCACAGCTGCTTTGAACAGGGGCACTGTGATGGCAGAATTTATTTACTTCAATAAAAGAATAGATTTAAAAAGCTCCTCTAACTGAATGGTATCCCAGGGGCTTACAATTTGCCTATGCCTAAGGACAGCCACTTATATAGATTTGGAATAAGACTACTAGGGTGGGAAAAACTTAGAAGTGTGAAGTCTGGTTAGAAGTATTGCAGATATGGTTGCATATCAGAATATGTTTAATTTTCTGGGAGGCCTAGAAGTTAGCAATAATGTGGAAGATGATAACAAGGGAACACTGTGGGCTACTAGAAAGGGACAAGAACAGTTAATGTTATGCTGAATGTTTTCACTGCTCTAGGCATGCATGGTAAGGCACTGACCTGGAATATTGCAACATGGAAGTGCATAGTTCCAAATAACTCAAGCAAAAATGTAGTAATAATACAAATGCAGACAAATAATTGCTCATTTGCTCTGGAATGACACATACAGTCATCAAGGAGGTGCATTCATATAATCAGTATGCTATGACATAATGTACATAGTTGGGGCTTTAATATCATATCTGGTTTTGATAAGGGGCCGTGTGTTTTATGCTACTAAGATAATAATCCAGTGAAATCCATTTACTAGCATGCTATATATTTTGTGAACAGTGGCTTATTCTCAAGACTGAACCACTGAAGAGTACAGTGCACACGTATATAGAAAAGTAAATATTCAGAAGTCATACTTCTTGCCAGTTTTGCAAATGCAGGTTTGTTAACTGCCTCTTACAGAAGTTGATGTATGTAATAGTTACTCAGCACAATGTGTCATTATTGCTATTCATATTTACTGTTATAGTATTTCTTAGCATCCACCAGAAATGGCTTGATGAATTTGTTATATGAGCCTGAATTTCAGGCCAATATGAAAAGACAGGAAGGAATATTAAAGGATGACTGGACACTCCAAAAAGATATGATTTGCATCTTGTCGTGATCTTTCTACAGTGCTAATGTCTCTGCATCACTCTGGTTATTATTATTTTCTAATGTGTTATACCCCCAAATTGCCTAAATGTGCTTGCCATGCTGACATGACTTTTTATAGTCAAAGCTGTTGCCTCATTGATGTAATTTTACAGGGACACAGACTGCATGCTAAGAGTGCTTACAGTCATAATAACCCTCTACTTACTTACAGTGAGAGTACTTCAATGTTCTCCTTGTCTATGTCTGACATAAGGGTATACAATAGAGATTTGAGCACCATTGCTTTAGGTTTGAATAACATACTGGAAACTTCTCTATTTGCAATCGTCAGTGAGTTAACAACTTGCTCCTGCACTCCTGTGGTACTCTGCCTTCACACCTGCCTCTGAGGTCACACAAACTCAAGAGAAAGTATGTTTAAAAACAAAATCCATACAACTGAGTCTTTCACACTTGAATACACAGATAGGTGTTCAATTCCAAGCAGGTGAGCTACCAGCAGCAGAATGTCAAACAAGTGAATGATAGTTTTTGTTAGTGACTATCTCTTACATGTATTTAAAGTACAGCTACACCCTGCACACAACAGTTACTTTCTCCATGACTTAAAAGTTTCTTCGCTTCTGTGGTATATCTATTCCTAGTCAGCATCCTTAGTGCATACCATATTCAGACTGAATGAAATTTTATGTTTCTTTAGGAATTTGTCTCTGTTATTCTCATATAATTTCACATATTATACTTTAAACCTTCTTAGCAGGGAAAACATATGCAGCAAGGTACCTGTAGTTCTTACTGCTTGCATTATTATTGAATGGAACTGTGATCTGACAGGAAGGACTAGGGCAAAATTATATTCCTTGAGACTGCATTTGAAGCTATTTACTGCTTTGATGAAAAGCTCTATAGAGTTCTCGGGTAACCTTCTAACCTCTTTCTATTATAAAAGTTGACCATGGCAGATGTTTCATGCCATTAGAATTATTGAGGTTTGAAAAATCTTTGTTCCACGAAGAAATGGTTGCAAAGTCACTCCACACTTAATACAGAAGTAAGAAATGAACAGAAGTGTTTGTTTCATAGGTTATAATGTGTCATTGGGCTTTCAGGGAGACTAGATGTGCCCCTGCCTTCTTGACACAGACCTGGAATGGTGCCCCCACATGCTGCCTTTTGATATTTATTTCTAAGCTTTTTACTGGGAGGTGAGTTAAAATAAGAAATCACTCATTGGGGTTATGATTAATGCCTTGAAAATGAACTGCTACTTCTAAATATTCAGTTGTAGACAAAGTAGACTTGGTCCTTAGAGCAATCTGTTCATTTTGTTTGGTGTTATAGATAAACATGGCAGGGAACACTTTGATGAAGACTGATACCAGAGAATTCGAGAAACTTTAATACCAAGTAATAGACACTGTAATTCTTCCCTTTCTCAAAGAGGTACTGAGAAGGAAGTAAAGAAGGACTATGCTGCTTCACAACTGAGTTTGATTTTGCAAATCTTTATCCAAACTATTTCCAGTGTTATTTTGTTTTCTATGCCAAGACCCCATTTGCTGCATAAGGAAAAACCGAATGAAGCAACTACCTGTTTTCCCTGACCTGGCTGTGTAATATCTACAAGTCAAATGGTGCTCTTGCCTTCCCGTTCCTTCACTCTCAAGGAGAAATCCTCTTTTTTTATAATCTGGGCAGCATCACAGGGAAGCACCATACTTCAAACACATTGCAGTGAATAAAGAAAGTCATCTTCTATTTGAAATCATAAAATCTGTTAACAATTGGTGTCATGAAGCTAGATGCTTTTGGAAAACCCTTGTGTGTCAACTTATTGCCCCAGAGAGAGCTTGAACTTAGAATTGCTTCTTCTAATCTGGCATATGTTGCAGCATTGTTTTGATTGTAAATGAAAGGCTTGTGAAGAATAAAGGTGAACAAAGAAAGTCTATGCCTAAGATTATCCAAGCTCAGTCTATATGTCGAATTGAAGGCAACAGTGGATTTCACCCTTGTTTTCTGCTTATTCTAAATACATTGAGACACTGATTTGGAGATCTTGCTTTGACTTTTGTGCACAGGAGGGATGACAATGTACCTAAACAGATAAAATACTAAGGAAGAAAAGAACATTTTGACTATGGGTATCCTACCCAGGACGTACAGGTAAAGCTTCATCCAACTGCACACCCACATATGTGCTTTGTTCCAAACTGGGGACGTACAGATAAAGCTTCTTCCAACTGCACACCCACATATGTGGTTTGTTCCAAACTAGGGAGTTACAGGTAAAGCTTCTTCCAACTGCGCACCCACATATGTGCTTTGTTCCAAACTGGGGAGGTACAGATAAAGCTTCTTCCAACTGCACAACCACATATGTGTTTTGTTCCAAACTGGGTTCATACTCACTTTGATTATGGATGCAATGTTTGAATAAATTGGTATGCCCAGGCAACATGTGTGTTTTGGGCTCTAGGCAAAGAGAAACGCTACACCAGAGGCAGTCAGTGTTGGTGCCACAGGGTTTACTGCATATAGTTCTGTTTTGTCCATATTTAATTGAAGGCCATAAAAAGAAGAAATCACCTATAATAAGAGGCCAAAAATTCTCTGCATACCTTGTTCATGATTCTGAGGGTCAAATATGGTACAGTCATCACTGAGAGTCACAGGACTGATTTTAACAGCATATAAAGACAGAAAGGTGATGACAGTTGGATACTGATAAGCCCAGTAGCAGTCAAGAAACTGTATAGCACTAGGACAGTAGGACAGACTCACTATGTAGATTTTTGGGAGCCAACATACTGCCTAGTCAGCAATAACATATTGCCGGTAAATGAATCTAAAGCTTTTTTTGAGCTTGAACATAAAATTTACATCTGATTTTGCAATGCTTTTGACCCATTCATATACAATCTAGTGGTTGGCATATATTCTGTGTTCAAATATTCTTGTCCAATCTTAGCTTTGGTTTGCATAATCAAACAGACCGAAATAGGCTTCAGCTGATCTCACAATATATATGTATATATTAACATCTGCATTAACAAGGACACTAATTCTACACTTTGAGTCCTTTCTCAGTTTGGACAGAACTGTAACTACTGGCATTTGTGAAGACAGATTTACACCCCCCACCTCTTTAGAAGGACTCAAATAGAACTTGTACAGGTTAAAGGCCAGTTCTTTTTTTAATTTATATAAATCTAAATTTAGACAGTGACTGGGACTTTTCCCAGTAGAGAGCTCCTCATGGAAGAGGTAACCTCCTCCTTGGGAGTCTTTCAGCTTTAGGGCATGTACTGTTCTTCTGATGACTGTGGCAGGTTAGAAATTTATAAAACCTCTAGGTGTCCACCTGACAAACCTAAGTCTGTTCTCACTGGTTTGACATACAGCGACTGATAAAAATGCATAAAAGCTTTGTTAATCTTCACTCTTTTCTCCCATATACACGGGGCCAAAACTTTCCCCTAGCTTGTTACTCAGAGCCCAGGCATTAGTTGCCATCCTTTCACGATGGATTTGTATCTGGCATTTCTTTTATATGTTAATGCTAGTATGCATTTGTTTGTATGTATAAAATCAAACAGGCCTTGTCTGTAAACGTATTGGTTTTGCATTCTAAATGAGCAATATCTGATTGTTTTTCTGAGTTAACTGCAAATCCATTCTTCTCAAATAATGAAATTTCACTCATCTGCAGAGATTTTGGAATTCCTGTTTGCACAAATCCCACCACAGTTTGGTGGGGAAGCTCCCCAGTGGATTATATTTGATGTTCTGCCATAACCCATCTTTAATACTTACAACCAAATCAGCATATTTTAGAATTAGTTGATCTAAATGCCATTTTTTTATTCACCCTTATTGAGGAAATGGCCTGAACTGTGCTAGCAAAGTGATCAGCAGCTGGATATGAAATCATTTTTGCCTTCTAATGGATTTCAGATAGACTTTTGATCCCAAACAATAATCCAAATGACTGACATTACTTTCTCCTGGGGTAATAAAGATAAACTTATTCTCAGCATGGTGGAGTATTCTCCACATATCCAGCAACCCCTGTTATGTCAGACGTGCATTCATATACTATACCCTTTGAAAGCTTTTGTGTCTCTCATTTGAAGTGAGTGTTTTACTCCTCACAAAGGCTTAGACTGTGTTTAAATCTTCTTGTGATTATTGGGATTGAATTGTGTGCCTTAGTTCCTTGAATAGATGAGAAAAAAATCAGGGAATAGTTGTGGGTTGTCCTGTTCCTGAGACATGCTGGTTTGATCATTGACAGCATACTTTGAAGAAAAGAGCCCAAACTCCATATTGACATGTCAAGACTCACAATTTCAAGTCTTGGAATGCCAAAAAAAAAAGAAAGAACACAGTAAAAGAGTGAATATACTGAACATTGTTTTTTTTTCCTTTAAACTTGTTTTTTATAGGAGGTAAGCCCTACCATACCCTCTGGGTGCAAGTCCTCCTCACGCCTCCCTAATTTTTTATATACCACCTCTGAGAACAGTATACCTCAGAGAAAATGAAATATATTGAGAAATGGCATCTCAGACTAAGTATGTGTAAGTCTGGATTTGTACTCATTCAGTTTCTACATGCTGGGACTGTATTACAAGTGCAAACGGTTCAAATTGCTTCTTAGATGGATTAAAAAAGTGCACTTTCTATTGCAGGTTTATGAACCTCATTCTCACTTTAATTTCTCCAAATCTTTTGGGTTTCTAATACTATGATGGAAATGAATCTCATTCCTAAGTCAGGGTATAGTTAAAATTCATGACATTAGTATTGTTTCAGTCTTTGATGTTAGCCAAAAGTGCTCTTTGCAGCCCCTGTAATGTGTCCAGAACTAACTCCTTCTCCAATTCATATGGACTTACATGCATTGGTACCATATTTAAGTATGACTGTAAATTTTTTTTTTATTAGACCCATTTTTCCTACTACTGTTGGAACTGGCTGGGTATCCTTCTTCCCCATTGCTCTTGTTTCTGCCTGCAGATCCTGATATTTTATCATTTTGTGTCTCCCTGTACTTGAGACACTGTAATCACTAGGTCGAGCAACTTCAATGATCAGTGCAACGTCTGTCTTTTTTCATGGACGACTATATCTGGTTTTCTGAAATTCTCCTGTTTGACAGTGGCTGTTTCCTTTAATACTCAGTCCACAAGAGATGTTGCTACTTATCCAGTCTCTAAAATGTCATTAGATCCAGCTTGTCCTCTGACCTTTCTCTATATTCCATGGATGCTGCCATTTTGTTCCTCTTGGTTATCCCTTCTAAAACTGACAGGAATAACCAATAGGTGTACCAAGTGGGCTTCCATGTCAGGTAAGTATATAGAGGCAATGGGTCATTAAATTTCTACTATTAAGAGGAAGATTATTTTAAAATCAAATTTACTTGTGGATTTACTTGGGGACAATTCCTAATCCATGCTTATTAGCTATACCCCCCAATATTTCTGACTACTTGCTGCACAGTTATTTCATTGTATTTTTGTCTAAGAAATCTTCATCAGTTTTTAGCTAAACTAGAATAGATAGCTGTGGAAAATGTGCTATTTGCAAAATTATTGTAAAGGGAGAAACTAATAATTAATGAAAGGGTTTCACTATTAAAATGGCTTTCTTTTTCTTTTGTTACATTTGCTATGGTATATTTTGTAAGGTATGTATGTTTTAAAATGCTGTCTCAGTAAAGCAAAAATGAGGACCAAAACTAAGACTACAAAAGCACTTTAGGGTTATAATAAATCAAAATAGATTTAACCCACTTTACTTTGAATATGCACATGCATTAGATTTGACTTTTGTCCTTGAGGAAAAAAGATCTTGCACACTGGTAAAGGTGGTAAGATAAAGAGGCTTGATGCATTTTAAATATAATATCTAGAACAGTGAAAGACTGGCTACTGAAATTAAAAGACTTTTTTCTAAACTTAATAAACTGACCAAATATTTTTAAATATAAACTGTTTAAGATCAGTTACATGGAGTAGCATGATTAAGGTGCAAGGCTTGTATTCAACTCACCAGTGATCAGTACTTCTATGTGTGATCACTAATGTTCAAACTCTAGCTTTTGCATTTTAAGATTGAGATTACAGTATCCCATGGATTTATCCTTTTCTTGAGATGCATCAACCATACGTCTCAGCTGTTCACGTTTGCCTCATGTTTTTGTCTGTTCCTCATAAAATTTGTGAACTTTCTGCCAAATCACTGAGGATTGAAGTCACTAAATGACATACATTTGAGTTTCAGACTTCTTATCCATAAGAAAAATGTATGCTAACAGAAATCCTAATCCAGCGTATTCCCTTCTCTCTCAGTTACTGGCACAAATACAGCTAATATTACAGTCTGAATGAAGTGTGGCACATTGCAGCTCTGTATTTTCCTGACTGTTCATAAAAGCAATATTTAAGATCATTCCCTATTTTTGGCTCTTTGTCCCCCCATTATTTTAGGCTTTGTTCAAATTTCTTACCCTAAGAGGTTGAGAGGTATGGCACCAGTTTCAGAACTGGTACATATAGGCAGCTGGAGATGTGGGCTTGGCAGAATTTCTTACATTACGGTTGCTTGGTGGGGCTTGCCCCTTCCCAAAAAAAAAAGGATTTAGCATTCTTATCATTTGTGAACATGGTTAGTTTCAAAGTGTTGAGATCTTTTGTGATAACACCATTTGTGTCATGCTGAATTAATTATTCTTGAATTTTATTGAATGATGTAGGTTTATAGGGTTTATAGCTATTAAACAACATATTAGTTAAGCCTTTTGAAGCCTAACTACTGCAGTTTCATTAGTGAACTCACCTATTGAAATTAAGTACATTCATTCATTCATTCAGTCATTCATTAATTCATTCATTCATTTTCCAACACCGCATTTATCCTGTTTAGAGTAGTGTTGCAGACAGATCCTATCCCTGCAAAGAATGGATGTAAAGCAGAGACCCAATTTTGGGTTGGATGCAAGTCCATTACTGGATGAGACTCCTGTCCATTTGCATGCACATACATATGAACACACACACACACACACACACACACACACACACACACACACACACACACACACACACACACACACACACACACACACACACGCGTGCATGCACACACACACACACACACACACACACACACACACACACACACACACACACACACACACACACACACACACACATGTAAACTCTCACTTGACTGTTTGCCCATACCTAATTTTTGAACAGTCAGGAAAATACTGAGCTGCAATGTGCCACACTTCATTCAGACTTCATTATTAGCTGTATTTGTGCCAGTAACTGAGAGAGAAGGGAATACGCTGGATTAGAGAATGGGAGATCTGTGCATTGCCACTCTGGAAATAAACATTCTCCAGCAGGGTGTTAATATAGAGGTAATGCCTGTTGAAAAATGAGTCTGCCACTCCATGACAGCATATTAAGCTGCTGTGTAGCTTAGTCTCTAACAGAGATAATGGTAATCATTATTTTATACTTGCTAAGCAGTGCTTTTGCTGTGTATTGAGTATAAAATTAAAACAAACGGATAATAAAAAATTAGAAACGTGTGTGGGTTTATGTTTCTGCCTGCATGTGCGAGTGTATGGGTGCTATCTGTGCACAAAAGCAGAAGTGCGTGTGTGTGTGTGTGTGTGTGTGTGTGTGTGTGTGTGTGTGTGTGTGTGTGTGTGTGTGTGTGTGAGAGAGAGAGAGAGAGAGAGAGAGATCGATTGAGCAGAGGATGTAACTTTTTCAAATAAAAGGTATGCATACATGTCAACCTCTTAGATCATGAAATCCGGACGAAGCCTAAAATAAAGAGGGGGAACAGATGCTCAAAAATAGGGACAGATTTTAAATATTGCTGTTATAAAATTAGAAACTTGCTGTAATAACGCTATTTATGTTAACATGCATTTTCTGAAAGATATGAAGTCCATATCTCTCACCTATCCCTGATTTTGACTCAAATTTTAGCACTGCTTTCCTTAATCCCTCCTAAAACTGGGGCTTTTGTAGAAAAGGTAGTGAATTACACTTAATTACATTTAATAAATGACAATGAATAGAGTTATATACTTTTAACTTCAGAAAATGTATATTCATTCACTTTGCATTATTCTGTCGATGTCTGAAATTAACAGTGCTAATATTTTAAAAGTGTCCCTGATAACTTCTGAATTTGTCCCAGATTCTGTTGAGATTCATCCCTGTTTAACTGACAGCTATGATAATGTTGGAAAGTCATCTGTAATTCATTAGTGACTTCAACCCCCAATGATTTGCCAGCATATACTACAGCAAGTATGAAACAGAAGTAGGAGGAACTATTTTACATTTTATATATATATATATATATATATATATATATATATATATATATATATATATATATATACATATATATATATATATATATATATATATATATATATATATATATATATATATATATATATATATATATATATATATATATATATATATATATATATATATACACATCGTAATTAAAAAAAACAAATAGAAAACAATCTAACAGAGACATAGCCCATTTTCTAAGCGCAATACTGCCCTCCAGGGTATGTGATGTGTTATTGTGTAAATACTACCCTTCCAGAGGTGTAGAGGCCCTCTGCCTTTGGCGTCAGGCCTCGGATCACCCCTTGATGGATGTTATTTACACAATAACACACTTCCTGTCAGGCATTATTGCTTGCATAATGACTACTGAATTCAGAGTTGCTAAGTGCAATCAAACACATTTCCTCACTTGCAGTAATGATTTTTTCCAAGAATTGTATTTTCTGCTAAAAGGAAAAAAAATATCAAATGACTTCAATAACCGAATGAATCATTGGTGATTATATCTAGAACATCAAGTGTGTCATCAACTTGCTTGGGCAAGACCAAAGACATACATGTTTCAGATTGCCTTATTTTTGTTCCATAATGGTTCTGAATATGAACTGCAGCCAAGTGTTACACAGTCAGTCAGAATAAGGACTAAGAAAGCATATAAAGCTTAACATTTTCAGCCCTTGTGAAGTGGAAATGTTTATGTCACAAAAACCCTGGGCATATTATAAACAGAACACAATTTTCATACAAGGCATTTTACAGGGTGCCATTCACTCATCTTTGTTCATTTACCAGACACTGCAGACTTAACTTGGACAACAAAAGAAAAGATCTGGCTTTGCAAGATAATCTCAATAATCGTGTACCCTTTTTTGTTGGGTACAAGCTAAGGACCATTGAGAAAATGGTTTGATCACATTAGTCATAGGATCATAGGATCATAAGAGGTTACTAGGCTAATGGCCCCAGGGCCCTTATTAACCTAACCAAGTACAGCCCATGTTCCCAAGATTGTCTGGTTCAAGCAGACACTAAAATCCACACCTATTGCCCCTGTCCAAGAGGGACACAGGTGAAACCCCCGGGGTGAATTGCTGGTTATCAATCCAATTGTCCAAATTATGCTTAAATAGGGCCAACGAGAGGCTTTGTTTAACATGAGTAGGAAGCTTGTTCCAAAGATGGGGTCAAATCTGTCTCTCCAGCAAGTTCTGTTGATGTCACATACCAGGTTAAAGTCCTTTGAACGAATGACCCATGTGCCATCTGACTTGCGAATGTGCAGCATTTCCATTAAAGCTGGGTCAGAGATTACTCTATATGCAAGGAACAGGTCGCCTCTGAGCAGTCTGTATGACACAGAATAAAGTGACAATGATTTCAGTCTGTCCGCATAAGACAGATCTTGAAGACCCTGAATTTTCTTTGTAAGGAACCTGTCTGGTCAGTCCAATTGCTGCAGGTGTTTGGAAAGGAACATACCAAAGGAAGCATTGTACTTTATTATTGGCCTAATGAGGGAGGAGTACAGGGAGGTTGTAATCTCTTTTTTTTCTGGAGGCAACGCCCTTACTTATGAGATGACCAATATAAAATGCCCTTCTTACCACTGTGGAGACATGGTGATTGAAGTTAAGGTTACTGTTGACCTGTGTGCCCAGATCTCTGACCACTGACTGTGTGCTTAGAGTATTGGTTCATAGGTGTGTACTAGGCTAATGGCCCTGGAGCCTTTACAAGCCTAGCCCATAGAAGTACCCTGGCATTGTGCTGCCTGACGTTAGTTCCCAGTGCTTCTATCAAGCAAAGCCACTGGAGTGATCCCCTGGGTGAACTTTCTATTTCCCATCTACTCATCAAGATTTCTCTTGAAGAGGGTTAGTGAGGTGCTCTGCTTGACATGTATGGGAAGTCTATTCCAGAGCATGGGCAGTCTCTGGGTTATGAACCTGTCCCTCCAGCAAGTACTGTTGATTGTGGTAATGAGGTTGAGGTCTCTGGAGCATGTGGTGTGAAGGGATTGGGATTTCTTTAGCTGTAGCATTTCTGACAGAGCTTGGTCAGACATGACTTTGTAAGTCAAGCAGAGATTGCCTCTTAGTAGACAATATGAGACAGAGAATAGCTGGAGTTTTTTTAGTCTGTCCGTGTACAACGTGTGTTTAAGGCCTAGGATCCTCTTGGTGAGGTACTTTTGTGGCCTTTCCAGCTGTTGCATGGGTCTAGTGAGATACATGCCAAATGGGGCATTATACTCGATGATTGGCCTAATGAAGGAAGAGTAGAGAGAAATGATAACCTCTTTCTTCCTGGATGCAAAACCCTTGGTAATGAGATGTGCCACATAGAAGGACTTTCTGACCACAGTGGCAATGTGGTGGTCGAAGGAGAGGTTGCAGTCAGCCTGTGTCCCCAGATCTCTTATAACACCTTCAGTGTTCAGTGGACTCCCATCAATGTGTTAATTAGTGGGAACTGAGTTTTTCCCAAAGGGGATGATGATGCATTTTTTGGCATTAAGCTTGAGGCCATGGTTTTGACACCAGTCATTGGTCTCAGTGAGGCCTTTCTGTAGGATGTCTACATCACTTGGGGAGTTAATAATGGCTCCCAGCTTGCAGTTGTCTGCAAACTTGGTCAGCCAGAGTCCCTCCATGTTGGCCTGGACTTCTGAGAAGTAGATGCCAAACAGGAGAGGACCCAGGACTAATCCCTGTGGGATTCCACTCGTGACTGGTCAGCAGTCTGACTTGGAGTCTGCTACTTTCACACTGTGGGTTTTATTTGTGACCTAATTTGCAAACCACTTAGTGATATAGAGGTTGATGCCTAGTTTGGTGAGTTTATCAATAATTCCTGAGTGAGAATGGTAGCAAAGGCCTTGGCCAGATCAAGGTAGGCTGCATGAACTGCCTTCCCCTCATCCACAGCTCTGGTGACTGACTCAAAGAAGTCAACCAGGCTGAGCAGTCATGATCTTCCTTTCACAAAACCAAACTGAGTAGGATCTAGAGTTTGGAGATTCCCTATATCCTTGTTAATTAGGTCCATGATGATGTGCTCCATAGCCTTACATATCAGACTCATCAGGCTAATGGGGTGATAATTCCCAGGGTCTGTAGTCGCTCCACCTTTATGGAGAGGGATGACTGTAGCAGTGTGCCATTCGGTAGGGACAAAGCCTGAGGTGAAGCTGTGATTGAGCAGGGCATACTTTGTAGTTCATGTAGAACACATCCAGAGATATTGTCAGGTCCCATGGAAGCTGTGTTCTTGGCCTTGGACAATGCAGCTTTAACTTGTGCTGCAGTAATGCTGGGTGCCTGACATTCCTCCGATATTGTGATTGGTCCTTTAGGGGTGAGAGAAGGGTAAAGCTGGCACTGAATCTGTTAGTCAGCATGTTAGCAATATCCATTGGCTCAGTATAGGAGGTACCATTGTGGAGTAACTCAGAACAAACCATAGCTATTGCCGTGGAGATTTTTGATATAACTATAGAAGGCTTTGTGGATGTTTTTAGTGTCTGCCGCAATTCTGCCTTCATAGCTGGCTTCAGAGGTTTTGATGAGGGATCTCAACTTTTTGTTGAGGCTGATAAGGGAGTTTTTCCAGTATTGGGACTTCACCTTTCTCTGCAGCAGTTTCTTCCTTCTGTTGTAGAGCTTATTAATGGCAGGGGACCACCAGATTGGCTTCTTTTTTTGGAGGAGAGTGTCTTGGTTCTGTTGGGTATTGCTAGTTTCATGCATTTATGTACGTGTTCGTACAGTGCATAGCTATTGCTATGGTAGTTTGCAGGAACATCACACTTGCTGAAGGGGATGATAATGCATTTTTTGCATTAAGTTTAAGACCATGACTTTAGCAGCAGTTATTAGTCTGTGCAAGACCTTCTTGCAGGATGTTGACATCTCTAGAGGTTTTAATAGTCGCTCCCAGTTTGCAGTCATCAGCAAACTTTGTCAGCCGCAGTCCTTTAGTTTTAGCCTGTACTTCAGAGAAGTAGATTCCAAACAGTAGGGGTTCCAGAACCGACCTCTGTGGAACACCACAGGTTAGAGCGTGCTGGAGGAAATGTAGACCCCTATTTTGACTGTATGAGTTCTATCAGTGAGCCAGTTTGCAACCCACCTGACAATATATGGGTCAATACCCAGCTGGGTGAGTTTATCAATGGTGCCTGAGTGGAGATTGTGTCAAAGGCCTTGGCTAAGTCTGGGTAGTCCGTATGCACAGATATGCCCTCATCTAGGGCTTTGGTGACTGTCTCAAAGAAGTCCACCAAGTTTAACAGGCATGCTCTCCCCCTGACAAAGCCAAACTGGGTGGGGTCAAGTGTATGGAGATTTCCTGTATCTTTGTTAATAAGGTCCATGATGATTTGTTCCATGGCCTTGGAGATAAGACTGGTCAAGCTAATGGATCTATAGTTCCCAGGGTCCATAGATGCACCCCCTTTGTGCAAAGGGATGAAAATAACTGTTTTCCATTCTGCTGGGACGAAGCTAGTGCTTAGCCTGTGATTGAAAAGCTTGCCCAATGGTGATGCTAATTCCTGTTTTAACCCATGTAGAACACAAGCCGGGGACATTGTCTGGTCCCACAGAGGCTGTGTTTTTGGTCTTGAAGAGGGCATTTAAGACCTACTTCTCAGAGATACTAGGTGGGGGACAGGTATGCCTTGTGGTGCATGTGGTGGGGACAAGGGGGGGTGATTTTTCTCTGAACCTGTCAGCTAGCAGGTTTGTTATAGCCACAGGTTCTGTATTTGTAGTATGATTAACTACGAGTTCAGTGCAAATCTGGGCCTTACCTTTGAGTTTACATATGTAACTAAAGAATGCTGTGTGGTTATCCTTAGTTACTGAAGCTAATTTGGATTTGTAGTTAGCTTTGGTGGACTTCACTAAGAGTCTTATTTGCTTGTTTAAGTTGAGGCGGGAGTGTTTCCAGTTCTGAAACTGTTTCCTCCAACTCTTGGACAGCAATTTCTGTCTCCTATTGTATAGCCCATTAATGGCAGTTTTCCACTAGGCAGGTTTGTTTTTCCTTGAAGATCTTGCTTTGGTTCTATCAAGTACAGCAGTGTCAATACAATTGTACAGGTCCTCTAGTTGTTGCTAAAGGGGTGGAGGTCTTGTGTTATAGTTACTTCTAGCAAGACTGGGGGTGGTGCACTGGTCCCCAGTGTTGGTGAGCACCAGATCCAGGGTGTTTGAGGCCCTTGTGGGTGTGTCATTCAGCTGGTCCAGGGCATTGGAGTTAACAAATTCCAGGAACCTTTGGGCAAGTGAGTTAGAGTACATATAATTTACAGAGTCAATGGATGGGTGAATAAAGTCACCCAAAACCAGGGTGTTTGGTTGTATCTTGATTGATTCAAGTAGATTCAAGTAGGCTGAGTGGATGTCCTTATTCATGTAGGGGGTCCTATAGCTGGCAATGACCTGAAGAGGGGTTTTACCTATAGTGAATTTTACCTGAAGTAATTCAAGGGAATCATATTGTTTAAGCAATGTAGAGGTGTATTTATCTTTAGTGAATATTGATACACCACCTCCTTTAGTTCTCACACCTTCAGTTTGTGGTCTGAACGTGTGGAAGGAAATGTAACCTGGTATAGCTGGGGTGCTCTCTGCAGCCTTAAACCAGGTTACAGTGACTGCACAAATGTCAGCATCTTCCAAGGTGAGGACTGGTTCCAGTGAGTGCAGCTTCTGGTTTAGACTCCTAGTATTTAGCAGCATGACCTTCAGGTTGTTTTTAGAGGGTATTTTTGCATCAGGAATTTTGTTCTTGTGACATTGCCTAAAAAGGCACTATGGGAGTGGCAAGAGCCTAAGCCAGTAACCGAAATCCCAGGAGTGACAGATGAAGACCATCTCTGGCAAAGCATTGACAGATACTGGATCCCCTTTGAATGACACCAGAAACTAAGCCAATTGTTGAAGTCAATATTTTTTTTGTTTGTATTGATATATCATCCTAAGTGAAGGTAAAATGCTGTTTAAAGCTAGGGACATACCTGCCTGAGAGCTCAGTCATGTCTCTGATAATCCAACGATGAAGTTAACAAACATGGCTGGAAAAGAGCTGAACAACTTTATTAAAATAAAAATAAAAAGTAGTATGCGCTTTCATGTCTAGTCAAGACGCTTCATCAGACATACTAAATACACTGAGAATAACATTTTAAATACATCAAGGAGCTTACAATCAGCTGAGTATCTAATCATCTCATTAAATAACAAACAATAAAAAATAATTGATTTCCTAAGAACTTAAAACTAAGCCCTTGTAATACATTCTATAAAAAAAGTATATGTCTGAATTAATACTTCTAAAATATATTTATAAAAATATATATATTCCTTAAACATATTTGAAACATACATTTAAAAAATATATTTCTATAAAATATAAGTACATTGGTACAGCAAAACTAATTTAAAACCATCACGAACCAAGGGTCTATCTATCAAGAAGGGCTTCAAGGATAATCTATCATTCAAGCCATGTTCCTTGAAGCCCTTCTTGATAGAACCTTGGCACATTAATTTTGATATTTGAATCTTGATATTTGTATACTTACATTTTCATAGTGATTTTGACCTTAACATCTGTATCATCAAGTGATAGGTGAACAATCTTGCATTGTCTTGTCTTGTTATATTATTTATATTATTTATTTTCTAAGTTATTCACAATGTGAGTTGGTGATGGCTTTAAAATGGTTTTGCTGCACCAATTCGGTGCAACTTAAAACATCCTCATAATGTAACAATATCAAAGCAAGATGTGATAAATATTTGTAGATGCTTCTAGAAATTAAGGTATTGTTAGGGAATGCAAATTAATAAAAACTTAAAGTGGCAGAAATGACTATGACGACAGTAAAGTATATGCGGCAAAAAAAAAATGACTAGTGGAAAAGGTAATATAAACCAATGGAAGAGGAATACAGTCACCTCAACAAACAATGAGGGAGAAGAGGAAGAGTACAGTTACCTCAACAATCAATGAGAGAGAAGAGGAAGAGTACAGTTACCTCAACAATCAATGAGAGAGAAGAGGAAGAGTACAGTTACCTCAACAATCAATGAGAGAGAAGAGGAAGAGTACAGTTACCTCAACAATCAATGAGAGAGAAGAGGAAGAGTACAGTTACCTCAACAATCAATGAGGGAGAAGAGGAAGAGTACAGTTACCTCAACAATCAATGAGAGAGAAGAGGAAGAGTACAGTTACCTCAACAATCAATGAGAGAGAAGAGGAAGAGTACAGTTACCTCAACAATCAATGAGAGAGAAGAGAAGGAGTACAGTCTTCCCAGACGTCAGTGAGAAAGTAGAAAAGTAGTACAGTTACCTCAACAATCCATGAAAGAGAAGAGAAGGAGTACAGTCATCCCAGAAATCAATGTGAAAGTAGAAAAGTAGTACAGTTACCTCAACAATCATTGAGAGAGAAGAGAAGGAGTACAGTTACCTCAACAATCATTGAGAGAGAAGAGGAAGAGTACAGTTACCTCAACAATCAATGAGAGAGAAGAGAAGGAGTACAGTCATCCCAGAAATCAATGTGAAAGTAGAAAAGTAGTACAGTTACCTCAACAATCCATGAGAGAGAAGAGGAAGAGTACAGTTACCTCAACAATCAATGACAAAGCACAGGAGGAGAGCAGTTATCCTGACAATGAGAGAGAAGAGGAGGAGTATTTTTAAAAGCAGTTTCACCAAGACCATTAAAGTGCTTGCTCTGACTGGCTGTGAGAAGAGCACAGAGTGTTCAATTACGTCCATACTTGACCACCCAAAAAGAAGACATCATGATATTCATCAACTCCCTTTTTCTCAATTTTCTACAAGGGGTCAGGTTGTTATGTCAACTGTCACAACCTCTATGGATTCAGTGCCACTCTTCTACCTTCTTAAAAAAATTATGCCTCTCTGTCACAGGTCTTCTCTCATGCAATACAACCTCATTTCTTTCTGCCATATTCCTGTCTCTCCTTCAACAAATCATCTTCTGCTTTCCTACACATGTGACTAAAGCACCATAACCTGTTCTTCTTAACCCTCCATGCTATATGGGCTACTTTGACATCTGCTCTGATGTCCATATTTCTTCATCTATCCCACAGTCTGCATCCTGCAACCCATTTCAAGCACTTCATCTCCATTACTTCAAGCTTTCTCAACTGCTTTACTTCAAGCTTTCTCTACTGCTCTGCCATACAGAAACATTGGCAATACCTCTGTTTTCCACACCTAACTTT
>NC_056731.1:1110439565-1110474565 GCF_019279795.1 Protopterus annectens
TAGATCTGTTATGTACTTTGTTGGTTGAATGTTGGCAAAATGCCTCCATTCATTGTGTAGAAATCTGGTGATGGGAACATTCACTTCAGTCAATGTTTGATGTTTTCATCTTGATTAAGTGGGTTTCATTTAAGTGAAATTTCGATTATCTGACATAGACCCATACACACACACACACACACACACACACACACACACACACACACACACACACACACACATATATATATAAACACACACACACACACACATACATATATATGTGTGTGTGTGTGTATATATATATATATATATATGTGTGTGTGTGTGTGTGTGTGTGTGTGTATACATATATATGTATATATGTATGTATGTGTATATATATGTATGTGTATATATATATATATATATATATATATATATATATATATATATATATATATATGGGTCTGCTTTACATGGTTGACTGTTCAAAAAGTTGACTTTCATAAGGCCGAGACCATATGATCGACTTTCGGAAAGCCAACCATGTAAAATAAACACAAAAAACACAATGAACACTTACCTTAAAACTGTTAGCATATATACATATACACACACACACACACACACACACACACACACACACACACACACAGACACACACACACACACACACACATATATATATATATATATATATATATATATATATATATATATATGTAGGTATACTCACTTTTGTCAAGTAATCTATATGTCAACTTTCCAAACATCGTCTGCAAAAGATTGACAAACTGAATAGTAACATACTACCACTCATGGACAGAGTTTCTTTATCAGTCCATACAATTTTAACAGTAAAAATAAAAACAAAAAAAATATATATATTTTTTTGCAGTGGACAAGCACCCTGAATCCCCCATGTTAGGTGGCTATGGTTCCCACACTCCTGCTAATTATATATAATGACTCTTAGATCACACAATATTGGGGAAAGGGTACATTCCAACCCTGAGAAATGTGCGATCTTGCATACCTGTTAGCCATCTGTTCAGTTGACCAAATGCAGTCAACTAAACAGATGTCAAACAAAGATCATTTAGATCAAAGGCAGTCCACGAACACACACGCACACATAATATATATAATGGTGGACCATGGCATTTTGGCTGTGATTATTAACATGGCTGGCCATGCTAAGTTACACAGCTGAATTGCTTGGGTGCATAAATTTCTTCTTATAGGCATTTCTGGGGTAGAGCACATGGCTAATTAACATATGCCACTCTCCCAGAATGTCTTATTAGCATGTAGCATGGCTGTGGAGGTAGACTGCCATGTGATTCTACTGACTGTGCAGAATCACTGCAATGGGCCTGTCTCTGAATCAGAAAGGGTGGCCACCAGCGGTTGGTCGCCAGTGTTAGAGCTTACCACTGGTGATAGCCCTTTCTGAATCTTGGCCTAGATTTTAGACTTTGCAGCAGTTTTTCATTTTGAAACCTTTGAAACTTTTAGCCTTACAAAGAATCATAAGAACATAGGAATTATAAGGCAAGTAAGTTGTAAGACTATATGCTCATTGTTCATAGCCACTCTCATGATGTACCTCCCACTTTTAGAAGGGCAAAGCAAGTTAGGCTAGGGATGAATTTGTGGATGCCCATTGAATCACCAAGGTTTGTCTTGATGGATGTGAGGGTGTTAGCCTGTTTCACATATAACAGCAATTTACACCATAAATGGGGTAATGATTATGTAATAACAGAACGGTAGCCAGCTCATTTGGCACCCTGTGTAGATCTCCCCAAAAGCACTTCTCAATAATAAAGGAAGACATAAACATTCACCTTAGACTTCATTGCTTCAGCTGAGCTGCAAACACAGCATCAGCTTCATAAATCGTGCTAGCACTGCACTGCTGTGTGATTGTGCGAACAGCTTTCACACTTTGCACTGCCCTAGTTCCTGCTCTGGGTAATAAATCTGTCTCAACAGCATGTTTTATTTATATGTTGGTGAGGATTCAGATTCTCAGTTCTAGTGTCTGTGGCACTGTTGGTCTTTCAAAGATGCAGGGGATCAAAGATGATTGCGTGTTTAATGGCATGGAATGCAGGATACAGATAAGACTGCCTAAAGAGATTAGGCTGCAAACTTGTAATGGTAGCAAAGACTCTTTAGAGCATTAAACTTTTTTAACTGTGGCCTTTCTAGCTGGATGATATGTCTGTACAAATACATATGAAAGGAAATATTGCACTTTATAATCGCTCTTATTAGAGCAGAGTACAGAGAGATGATAATGTATTTCAACCTGGATAAGATACATTTTGATGTCAGTCATGTTGAATTGAAAGAATTTTCTGATTACTGATGTTACGTGGTAGTCAAAGGACAGGGAGTCATTAATCAAGGTGCCAAGATCCCTTACTACTGTGTCAGTTTAGAGAGGGGTGCTGCCCACACTGTAACATGGAGAGGACAGTTTTCACTAACACTATATTTTTTTACATTTACTTATAGCCCATTTTAAGTTCACCATTGGCTTGTAAGGATTAGTTCTTGCTGTAGTGACTCGATATCTAGCAATAATCAGACTGTAACACCCATGATGCTGCCACCAGCAAACTTGTTAACCATAGGTCTGGGTTTACAGTTTGGAGGTTGGAGAAGTATATGTCAAAAAGGAGATGTGAAATCACCAAGCTCTGACATACACCCCTAGTTACTTGTTTGCTAACTGAGGAGACACCTGCTACTTTAACTAGGTGGATTGTTTTAGCTGATTTGCTATCCAGCTGACCATGTACATGTCCATATTTATGTCTCTTAGCTCATTTACAATATCAATATGTGAGATGGTTTCAAATGCCTTGGCTATATCCAGTTAGGCTGTTTGGATAGAATGACCACTATCCATAGCTTCTGTGACTTTCTTGAAGAAATTTACTAAATTAAGTAGACATAACCTCCATTTGACAACACCAAACTGCTGAGAATCTAGGTGTATGAGATTTTTGATATAGCAGTTTATGAACTCAGATATGATGCATTCATCAGCCGTGCAGATTAGTTAGGCTAATGGGTCTATAGTTTTTGGGATCTATGGTGGGCACACTTATGAAGGGGCATCACAACAGCAGTTTTTCATAGTTTAGAGACATGCCCTGTGTCTAGGCTTAAGTTAAAGAAGAAGTTGAAAGAAGTTTAGGAAGGGATTCCATGTGAGTATGTCTGTGCTATTTTATAGGCAGCTAGGAAAGTTACATTGACCCATGGAAGTGCTATCTTAAGTTTTTGGTAACACACTTAGGACATGCTCCTTTATGAACCTAGAGAGTGTAAGGGATTCACAGTTTTGCAGAATTTTGGTGTAAAGTTTGCAATAAACTTATCTGCAAGTGTATTACTTATATGTCTTTGGATGAGTGTGAGTGGTGCCATTTTAGATTAGTTCAGAACACTGCTGTGTGTTTTTTCTTAATTTTCTTACATAAGTAAAGAAATATTTACAACTGTCCCTAGCTTCAGATTTTAGTTTCAGTTCATGCTCAGCTAAGGTTTTCTTGTTACTAGCTTTAAGTTCTTTGCTGATTTTTTGACAGATTTTTTAACGTGAATAGGTTTAGATTTGGTGTAAGATTTTAGACATTCTTTTCCTTTTGTTACAGTGATTATTTGTACGGTGAGGCAATAGGATGGTTTAATTTTGAATGTCCCTTTCGATTTAGTTCTAGGTTCTGATGAGACACTTTTCCAGGTGGGAGTAGAACTCGAATTTAAAAAGTAGCAGCTGAACCTGCAAGGGGGCTGGTGACATTACGAGAAAATGTTTATAGCTCATTGTAGAGTCTGAATAGGTTTGTTCTTTAATCTGTTCAATTTAGATTTCTTCACAGAGTGGTATGTGAGAATTTAAAGGAAAAGATGACTTATTTGTGGTCAGAGTTATCCAGGGACGGAGATACTATAGGAGTGGTACATTAGGAGGCTGTGTTGGTAAGGATAAGGTCTAGACTGCTTCATCCCTTAGTGGTCTGGTTTACTATATATTTTAGGTAATTATTATTAAATCTTCGGGCATACCCAACATTTGAGTTATGAATGCATCAGTTTATTGATGGATATCAAAAAGTATTATTCATTCTGGGTGGTTTAGAGAGTACATTTAGGAATCTCTCGTGGTCCTCTGGGCACATGGAGGACATCCCATAGCAGGCAATTATTATTATTCCAGGGATAAAAATTCAAAGGGGAATATTCCAGGGTGACTCTCTTGTCACTGCTGCTATTCTGACTTGCCCTTACCCCATTCAGCTGACTACTTAACAGCTTAGGTCATGGCTATAATTTGGCTACTAGAAAACAGCAAAACGTAAAGACTTTTCATCTTCTCTTTGTTGATGATTTAAAACTGTACAGCTCATCAGATGAAACTGAAAGCGCAACTGCAAGTTGTCAAAACTTTTTCAGATGATATAGGAATGTCATTTGGTCTTGATAAATGTGCAAAAGCAACATTTAAAGCAGGAAAACTGCAGCACCAAGAAAACATCAGTTTGGGACAAGAATGTGATATAAAAGACCATGAGCAAGAGGGAGTGTATAAATAATTGGGAACTGATGAAGGATCAACAATAAAACATGAACAAATGTAAATAAAACTTAGTAAGGAATACTTTAGAATACTTAAATTAATCCTGAAAACAGTCTTGACATCTAGGAACGAAATCCAAGTTAGAAATCAATGCGCTCTTCCTGTCTTAACTTACAGTTAACATATGCCCCAAAATGTGTTAGCTAGATTAGATAGGAAAACAAGAAGGATGCCTCATCCTCACCAACTGATTTATAAAAATCAGTGCATACCAAGATTATATATTCCCCGTTCTGATGGAGGTATGGGCCTCCATGAAATTGATTACATGTATAGATCTGCAGTCTTAGGACTCCACACATATCTGCTGATGTCACAAGACCCAAATTTAGTAAAAGTTTTGAAACATGAAGAGAATAAATCTAAGATGACTTCCCTGCTTAGTCTAGCAGAAACATATCGGCGTCAAGCAGGAATGGAAATCAAACCACAAGTAGATAAAAATTAGGCAGCAATTGAATGTGCCAAAAAATAAAAGGAAGAATATAAGGTGAAGGATCACATGACAAGGTAAGAAATGTGGAAATTGCATAAATATAGTTGCAAATATTGTGGTGTTGAAGTGGCTGAAAAACACTGGAAACATGAGACACAAAGTATCATAGAAAATAAAGTTTACATCATATGGGATCATCCATTACCAACAGTTCAAAAGATAGATGTTAGAAAACTGGATATAGTGGTCCAAGAAAAGAAGACAAAAGTAGCACTGATCATTGAAATCACCACACCCAGTAACTACAGTGTCCTACATACAGAGAGACACAAATTCATAAAATATCAGGATTTGGAAGCAGAAACGAGAGCAATATGGAAGAAGGATACCCAGATAGTCCCAATAGTAGTCGGAGCAACGAGTCTTATAAAAAGAATCTACATTCGTATTTAGATATGTTACCAGTACATGTAAATCCATACGAATTGCAGAAGGAGTCATTACTGGGCACATTGCGGGTGCTGTGAAGAGCACTTCTGACTAACATCAAAGACTCAAAGACTGAAACAATACTAATCCCTTGAACTTTAATCGTACTTTGACTCAGGAATGGGGTCCATTCCTGTCATGGTATTAGAAACCCAAAAGATTTGGAGAGATTAAAAAAAAAATAATTTGCTCTGATTATGGTATGTTGGAGTTCAATGAGTTTCATTTGTAGTTCTCTGGGAATCTGCCTCTAGGTGGCATAGGTTATGATAAATATGGAACTGACCCTACATCTGAATACATGGTAATTACTAAAGCCAGGTTAGGAGAGAGAGAGAGAGAGCGAGAGATTGCTTTACAATGATATCAAGTCTCAGTTACAACACAAATGTGGATATGTTCAAGTTGCAGGAGAGCCTCAAGATCAGGCAATTTATTATTAAGAATTCTGTCAATGAAAAGAGCAATGTTGTTCTACACAGAACTGGAATTTGTTGCAATTTAATCTGATCGGTTGGAATATCCAGTGGCCAGACCCTGCCTAAAAAGGCACTATGGGGGGTAGCCAGGGTTTTGGCTAATAAGAGGAAGCTGTAGAAAGAGAAGTGCAGGCCATCCTTTGTGAAGCAAGTCAATCTGTTTACTATGACATCCTAGGCTAACACATATGCCCCCCCCCCCCACCACACACACACAAATTACACTAACTACTTAGCTAATTGTTGAAAACTAATTGTCTTTTCTTTGATTTTAGGAATTATTCAAGGTGAAGTTAGGATTACACCCAGTACCAGTCTTACCTGTATTTGACGCATGCATAATCTCACTGCATGTCCCTGAGGACCTAAAATTGTTCACACCCACATAGGCTACCATGAGGCCATATCCATATTTGTCTAGTTTGAGGGACTGAAGAGGCCTTGTAACATCACAGATCTTGGTGCCAGAGAGACAACTAATTGTCACTCTGCTTGGAGTCATGTATCTAACAATGGAGCCACAAATTATTCAGACATTTGTGTTTGTACTTGTGGATTTAGTAGCAGTGGTCAGTTTACGGTTTGCAGCCTGGTGATTCACTACTAAGTGTGAGGGAGATGGTGGTGTGTTTGTAGATTTCTGTTGAGAGTTCGTCTTCCTGTTTTTTAAGAAGCTGAAGAAATGACCATGTTGGTTTGGCATGTTTGTGCAGAGGAAGGAGTGGTAATATGTGGTGCTTACAGACCATAGTTTTTGGTGACAGGACGGTCTCCCTCTTGTGTAGATATTTACATCTCACATATTGTATCAAGGATATTTTGTATAGATATTTCAAATATCATAATGCTTGCATGTGGAGGTTCAGTCCTACTAGAAGGAAATATCAGTCTAACTTTCTATACACAAGTGCCACTGTTGTTTCTGTTCTCTTCAGTGGTTCAGTGCACAATAATCTTACCTTGTTCCCCTCTGCTTCAGTCTGGTTTGGAATACAGTAGCTTCTTTGGAGATCTTCTTCCCATGCTTTTTTTGGGTCCAATACTTGACCAGCCTAATGCCCCAAATCTCATTTTCTCAAAAAGGAACCTTGAAAATCTCTCTCATCAGTTCACCTTCTGACTCTTGATTTCTCAACTCTTATTCGACTTCAGAGACCGTCTTAAAGTCCCTCTGACTTATTACTGATGGCTCTTTTTATTCAAAGCTGCAGCACATCTTTTATTTCAGCTAGTACAAGGCCAATAGCAGCTTTTAAAATGTTAGTGCTCCATATTGTGAGATACCTTTCTCCAACTCAGATCTACAGGAAAGTACATTCTAAAGATGTAGAAGTGGAAGGTCAGGTGGCCTGCATTCACAAGACATTACAGTTCTTGGATTTCATTATTTTTTCCAGATTTATGGACTCTTCTATATTATTTCTGCTAGAATGTTCTTTTCCCCCAAAACACAATGTTGAAATGTTATCTCCTACTTAGTTGAGTCTCTCATTCCTGAATGAAAAAGTCAACATGAAAACTGCATATGTATAATATACATTTAATGCTGTATGAAACATAGCTGTATTGATTAGGCTGGAAAGAATAATTTTTTTTCAAGATAATAGAAGTCTGATAAGGGTTCATTTGTTAATGTTCGTTGTGCAGTTGGGTAACAAATCTGATATTCTGTGACTCATTACTGCATGTTCCAGAACAGCACTACTAAACAGTATTTACCAGAATCTGTGCCTTACCATACATATAATAGGGCAATATGTCAGCAGCACCTGGCTGTGATACTCTCAATTTCTGATTCATATTTTCCAAAGTTACTCTGTATTTTACAAATATTCCCTCATCTTGATGACCAGACTCTATGCTTCTGAGAATTGCACAACATTAGACTGTGTGACTGCATTGTTTTCCGCACATGGCTGAAATTCAACAGCTCTTTTCTTGAAGTTTTCTACATACACTTTACACTTTGCTTTGTCTTTCTTCCTGATTATTCCTGCCAGACTCCATAATTTGATCATTATGGATACCAGTTTCTCTTGAAGAAGTTAGCTTATTTACAACTTTATTTTCAGCGATTGTCACCGCCTTTTCAGGTCCTCATTGTCTGGATATCCCACCTTGTACTTGCCAGCTCCATTTCTTCCTTCTCAAGGCACTAGCAGCATCAACATCTTGACTTTTTGGGTGGGCTATATTTCCTACTCTTTTCTCTCAGCCTCTGGTAAAATATATGGGTATATTTTTCAGAGACTTGAGATACTGTCATCATCAACCTTCATCATCATTAACCTTGTTTTTCCCATTTGTACATGGGGTTGGGATTTAGCATTAGCTTTTGCACCTTTTACAATTCACTGCCACACCTCTACAGTCTTTGACAGTCATGTCCAACTGTTGCAGGTCTTCTCTCACACATTCCATTCATTTGTTTGGACATCGTCATCTTCTCTTGCCTTCTTTCTGTCTTTCCCAAATCTGCTTTGTGAAGTTGTCTTATGTTTTCCTGTACATATAATCAAACTCCATAATCTGTTCTGCTTGACTTTCTCTGCATTGGGAGCTAGTTTGGCTACTGCTCTGATAATCTCATTTATTAATCTGCCTCACAGTGTACATCCTATTACACATCTCAGACACATCCTCTCCATCACCTCTGGCCTCTGTCTTGTTTCTCAAATGTACATCATCTTCTCTACTATCCAGTACATGTTGCACAGTCTAAGGTAAATGCTGATGAAGCTGACTCCATGCAGTTTGCCTCCATCTGATAATTTGGTCAGTTCTGAATACACAAATATCACATGGTGCCAGAAGAAATGAAAGCATGGCATCTTATCTTTTGTTTGAAAAATGGTGCAACTGTAACCAAAAGAAAATGTTGCTTATCAGGAGATTTGTTCAAGAACTTGAAACTGTGACTCCAGAAATTATATTTACTCTGAGCTATGTACAGTTCCCGACTGTGGGCAGAGTATTTGAGAAGCCAAAAATGTACTGTGAGCTACATTTGTGTATCTCACAGGGAAGACACCTTGAAAGTTTAGAATATAAGAATAAGAAAAACAAGATTCATTTCTATATAGTTGATATAGTAGATCTCCCTTTAATTTTAGGTTGATTGACTTGTTAGAGTTTTTACATGCTGAAAAGAATTTACAACATGACTGCACAATTACTGTGTAGGCCAGAAAGCATAGACTGTTTATTTACTTAAAGTATAATGGTCACTTTTAGAAGCGTCTTTGTTTTAGAACTACTTACTGCTTATAGTTACAAGTGAAATAAGTTAATGGTGTGTTGTCTGAATTTTTAGTTTCACTGTCTACTTATTTTATTCTATAACCCCACCAACAAAAGGATGTCATGGTAGGTTTTAAGCAGTGATTTACATAAGATTACAATGGATTGTGTCTGTGTCTCTCTGTAGTTATTTATTTTTCTATTTAATTGTTTCATAGAATACTCTGGTCTCTCTCTGACTCTGCAGTTAGTTTTCCGCCCGCTCTCCCTGTTCTTGTTTTGGTATTAATCTTGGTGGCTGTGGAATTGCCTGCCCCTCCTGTAAATTTGTGTTTGAACACTCCTCCTGGGACTATCTCATTTGCTCACTCAACCGAGTACAGTGAGATCATATTTTGACTTCAGACACTCCTACCAGTCCCATCTATTCAGCTCTATCCCAGCTCTATTCCAGTCTAGTGTCACTAGCTCACTCTACCTAATACAGAGAGAACATTTGTGAAGGGCAAGCCAATTAGGTCCCTAATTTTGAATTATCTTCTGTCACTTAAGTCATTAATTTTGAATTATCTTCTGTTTCTCCTTTCTCCCTTTCTACTTTCCAAAAAAAAAAAAAATCTAAGCTTGTTTCCTGCCTTTCCATTAACTAGTCTAGTCTAGATACAGATTTGCTGTAACCAGGACTGTGTGTAAGCCTCTGAGCCCCCAAAGCCTTTCTGTGTTGGAGGGAAGCCTTCTAGCTTATCAGCGGGAGTGGTAAGCACTAGGTAGCCTATCTACCACAAGAGTGGTTTCTGGCCCAGAAATTGTAGTTTATTGGCTGTTTGGGCAGTTTTTCCATCTCTTTCAACTTTCTAGTTTAAAAGCCTGCATTTGCACTTGTTTCCCACCTTTCCTGTAACTAGTCTAGTCCAGATACAGATTTGCTGTATCCAGGACTGTTTGTAAGCTTCTGAGCCCCCAAAGCCTTTCTGTGTTGGAGGGAAACCTTCTAGCTTATTAGTGGGAGTGGTAAGCACTAGGTAGCCTATCTACCACAAGAGTGGGTTCTGGCCCAGAAATTGTAGTTTATTAGCCATTTGGCAGTTTCTCCATCTCTTTCAACTTTCTGGTTTAAAAGCCTGCATTTGCGCTTGTTTCCCACCTTTCCTATAATAAGCTTAGTCCAGATACAGATTAGCTGTATCCAGGACTGTTTGTAAGCTTTTGAGCCCCCCAAGCCTTTCTGTGTTGGAGGGAAGCCTTCTAGCTTATCAGCGGGAGTTGTAAGCACTAGGTAGCCTATCTACCACAAGAGTGGTTTCTGTCCCAGAAATTGTAGTTTATTGGACATTTGGCAGTTTTTCCATCTCTTTCAACTTGCTGGTTTAAAATCCCACGTTTGCGCTTGTTTCCCATCTTTCATGTAACTAGTCTAGTCCAGATACAGATTTGCTGTATCCAGGACTGCTTGTAAGCTTCTGAGCCCCCCCAAGCCTTTCTGTGTTAGAGGGAAGCCTTCTAGCTTATCAGTGGGAGTGGTAAGCACTAGTTAGCCTATCTACCACAAGAGTGGTTTCTGGCACAGAAATTGTAGTTTATTGGCTGTTTGGGCAGTTTTTCCATCTCTTTCAACTTTCTCATTTAAAAGCCTGCGTTTGCACTTGTTTCACCACCTTTCCTGTAACTAGTTTAGTCCAGATACAAATTTGCTGTATCCAGGACTATTTGTAAGCTTCTGAGCCCCCCAAGCCTTTCTGTGTTGGAGGGAAGCCTTCTAGCTTATCAGTGGGAGTGATAAGCACTAGGTAGCCTATCTACCACAAGATCCAGGTACAGATTCTTAGTTTTAGCACTTGAATTTGCTTATTCATGCTCAGCACTTGTTCAGAACATGTTGTTAGCACTAAATAAGCTACAAATTACTACAGCACTCAGCCTTCCTCTTTACCTAGAGGAAAACAGTTCTTGTACTTATTTTCCTCACTTGCTTAGAGAAAATCAGCTCTTATACTCACTTTCGTTGCTTGTCTAGAGGAAAGTAGTTTTTTATTCAGGCATGTCCAAGGGTCAGCTCACAGTGTTCTCTCCTGTCTATGTGATGAATCTGGGAAATTGGGGCAATGTAGCAACTGCCTCATGTACACAGACAACCCTCTCCTCCTACCACCCAACACCACAACCTGTGAGAGATGCACTTATCTAGCCAAACTGGAGGTAAAGCTCTCTCCAACCAAGACTGAACTTGACAGTCAAGAGGAGGAGATAAACACTTGCACCACACCACACTCATCACATAATCCCACTAAACCTACACCACCAAAATCCACACATAGAAACACAAAAGCATTCCTGGAGGCTCTCAATCTGCTCAAGCAATAGAGACCTCCAAAACAGAAATGCAAGCAACCTCCACCCCCCAACACAACCCAAATGACAAATAGCCCACAGACTCAGTGTGCCACTCAACCACAGCCCATAAGGCAAAACAACGTACCCAACACACTAGTCATAGGTGACTCTATAGTCAGGCACACTGATGCCCCACTCACCAGGCAAAACAAGGAGAAAGTTACTGTCAGCTGCCTGTCGGGTGCCAGGACCTGCCACATAACCCATGCACTCAGGTCACTCCACAACAAGTACAAATATGACTCTGTCATTGTCCATGTTGGTGTGAATGACCTGAGATGTACCTCCCTGGACTACATGAAAAAAGACATGGAAGAGCTCTCTGATCTTGTAGCCCAGGCAGGTATGACCCTAGTCCTGAGTAACGTCCTGCCATCGCCCAGAATGATACCGCAGTACAAGGAGAAAATGATTGACTTCAACAATTGGCTAAGCTTCTGGTGTAATTCTAAGGGGATCCAGTATCTGTCTGCTTTGCCAGAGATGGCCTGCACCTGTCACCCCTGGGATTCTGGATACTGGCTATGGCTCTTGCTGTCCCTATAGTGCCTTTTTTAGGCAAGGTTCAAATGACAAATTCACCACCATAACAGGAACAGGCAAGCAAAAACTGAGGGTAATAGTACTCAATGCTAGAAGTCTAAATCTCAAAATGTACTCCCACGAGGCACTCCTTAAAATGGAGAACATCAATATCCGTGTAGTGACTGAGACCTGGTTCAAGGCTCCAGAGAGCACCTTTGCATTACCAGGCTATAACTCATACCACACGTTTCGGCCACCTAACCTGGACCAGAATACCAAAGGCGGAGGTGTGTCCATATTCATTAAGGATATCCACACCTCCAGGCTAGTTGCTCAGCATAATGCATCCAAGGTTATCCAAGTGCAACTAACTCTGGGCAAAACTGCAATCCAAATTGTAGCTTGCTACATCTACCCCACCATGCCCCAGGATTCCCACTCCTCTTTTCTTGATATACTGGAAAATATTAGGGTTCAACCAAACACTCTAATAATAGGCAAGTTCAACTACCCCACCATTAACTGGGAAAACTACTCATGTACCAACTCCTTTGCTCAACGCTTTCTGGAATTCATAAATTCTAATGCTCTGGATCAACTTTCCACACCCCCACCAGAGGCAACAATATCCCAGACCTAGTCATTACCAACATGAGTGACCAGTGTTCCACACCTGAATTCAACTCCTCGTTGGTCAGATCCAACCATAAGCTAATCACCCTAGATATCCACATCTTGTCCCCACCCCCCATTAAGGAAATCATGGAAAAAAATTTCTCCAAAGCCAACTTCATGCTTCTTATGACAGAAGTGGTGAACTTCATGACACCCATGCAGATGGACAATACAGTTACAACTGCTGAATCCTACACAGATGCACTCTATAAGCACTTACACGAGTGCATGGATCATGCTATCCCAAGCAGAACCAAGACACTATACTCCAAAAAAAAAAGGAAGCCAATCTGGTGGTCCCCTGCCATAAACAAACTCTACAACAGAAGGAAGAAACTGTTGCAAAAGAGAGTAAAATCCCATGAGTGGAGGAGTTCCCTGGTCAGCTTCAGTAAGAAGCTGAGATCCCTTATAAGATCCTTCAAAGCTAGCTATGAAAACAAAATCACCACTGATTCTGGGGACAACCACAAAGCATTCTATAGCTATGTCAAGAATCCCAATGGCAACACCCAGATCTGCTCTGAGTTACAGCACAACGGCATAAAAATTACAGAACCAACTGATATTGCCAATGTCCTGGCAGATAGGTTCAGTGCTAACTTTACCCCCCCTCTCACCGCCTAAAGGGCCCATAACTATACAGGAAGAATGCAGAGTCCCTGTAATCACAACTACGCAGGTAAAAGCTGCACTCTCTAAAGCCAAAAACACAGCATCCATGGGACAGGACAACATCCAAGGCTGCATTTTACAAGAACTTCAGAACGAACTGGCTCCCCACCTAAGCACCATGTTCATTCATAGTCTCACATCAGGCTTTGTGCCCACTGATTGGCACACAACAGTTATCCCACTCCACAAAGGGGAAGCCACCACTGATCCCAGGAACTATCGCCCTATTAGCCTGATGAGCCTGGTCTGTAAGGCCATGGAACGTATCATCATGGAACTCATAAACAAAGACATTGGTAACCTCCAAACTCTGGACCCCACCCAGTTTGGGTTTGTGAAAGGCAGATCATACCTCCTGAACCTGATCGACTTCTTTGAGGCAGTCATCAAAGCTGCAGACGAGGGTAAGGTGGTTCACACAGCCTGTCTTGACCTTGCCAAGGCTTTTGACACTATCCCTCATTCTGGAATTATAGCTAAACTCACTAAAGTAGGTATAAATCCCAATGTCACAAGATGGGTTGCCAATTGGCTCACTGACAGAAACCACACTGTAGAAGTTGCAGACTCCAAATCTGACTTCAAACCAGTGACAAGTGGAATACCACAGGGTTCAGTCCTGGGTCCTCTCCTGTTTGGTGTCTACTTCTCTGAAGTACAGGCTAACACAGGAGGCCTTTGGCTAATGAAGTTCACAGATGACTGCAAACTAGGAGCCATAGTTGAGTCCCCAAATGATGTGGACATCCTACAGAAGGGCCTCACTGAGACAGATGACCGGTGTCAGAGCCATAGATTTAAGCTCAATGCCAAAAGTACATTGTCATCCCCTTTGGTAAAAACTCTGTACCCATGAACTACCACATAGGCAGCAGTCTACTTAATGCTGAATGTGTGATAAGAGACCTGGAGACCCAGGTGGACAGTAGTCTCTCCTTTGATAATCACATCGCCACAGTAGTCAGGAAATCCTTCTACATGGTACACCTCATCACAAAAGGGTTCTCATCTAGGAAAAAAGAAGTCATTGTTCTCCTCTACTCAACACTCATTAGACCCATTATAGAGTACAATGCCCCTTTTGGAATGTACCTCACAAGACATCTGCAGCAGCTGGAAAGGCCACAGAAGTACCTCACAAAGAGGATTACTGGCCTCAAACAGATGACCTGCACTGATCGTCTCAAAAAACACCAGCTTTACTCCATAGCATATCGCCTTCTCTGAGGTTATCTCTGTCTAACATATAAAGCTATGTCAATCCCAGAGCTGTTGGACATGCTACACCTAAAGAAATCCCAATCTCTCCGAGCTACACGCTCTAGGGACCTAACCCTTGTCACCACAATAAACAGGACATGCTGGAGGGATAGATTCCTGTCCCACAGACTTCCCATAATCTGGAACAAGCTACCCATCTATGTCAAGCAAAGTTCCTCATTATCACTCTTTCAAGAAAAATCTTGATAAGTGGATGGGAAATAGGAAATACACCCCGGGGATCACTTCTGTGGCTCTGCTCGACAGGGGCACAGGAAAATAACTTTCTTGGGTGATGTAAGGCAGGGAACCTTATTGGCTAGGCTTACTTAGGCCCTTGGGCCAATAGCCCAGTACCTACCTATGAACCTATGAACCTATTATGGGTAAGCAGCTACAACTTAACTATTTAGAGGATGAAATATTTGCTTACATTATGGTTTGACTACTACATAATCACCATTAATTTTCAATGTGAGCCATTTCACCTGCAAAAAACAGTCAGAAAATTGACTTTCTAGGAAGTAAGAAACTAACACTGATGGATTTAGCATGAAAATGCAGTAATCTATACATTAATTTAGGAAGTGCGACATTGTGGGTTTGATCTTTCATGATGTCGTGGCAGGTATTTTCATTTCTGAAAAAAATGATTCCAGGAGGCATCCTTATCAACAAAATGAAATGCTAAAACAATGTATTTTCTGCACCAAAAACTGTATAATTTGCTTCTGTATGTAGTAAGGAGGTGATATCCAACTTCAAAGATTTGTTACTTACATTTGATTCACAACATGACAAATACAATTTAAAGCACGTTAAGATTTATTTACTGATTTGGGTAGTTTACCAGAAAGTTGTCATATTCAGAGAGACTGTGCAATGTTACCAGAAGTATTTATTCCTAGAAGCATTCAAGTAATTGAGGAGCAGACTCAAAGAGGAGCTCGGCTATTTGAGAATATAGGTGTGGTGAAGAAGCAGACTGAACTTGCTGAATGAGCAAACAGGATAATTATTTTGTCAAACCAGAGAGCGATATGTATTTATGCAGATATTCATGCTCTTGATAAACTTATAAAAAGAATAATGTCCACTTTCTACAACTAAAGAAGTGGTATTTACTATTCCAGGAGCAAAATATTTTTCTGTAGTTGATATAAGCCAGGGTTTTGGAAATCAAAAGCCTAAGAAATTTCCAAGCTGTGCAATATTAATTTCCCAGTCGAAGGCACATATTTCCAAGACTATCAGTTTGTATTTCATCAATACTTGAAGTGTTTCAGAGTGTTTTAGCCCATGTAATGAGGGACTTGATTGTTTTGTTACTATATGACATACTAGTGTGGACTGAGGTAAAAAAACATGATATGAAGCTAACTGATTTACTGAAGAGACTGATGCAGATCAATGTAAATCTAAATAAAAGTAGGTATAAATTTCAAGTTACAGAAGTGATATATGTATTGTTTTAACATCTGGAGGCTTGAAGCCAGGCAATGAAAAACTACATGCACTAGTGTATAAACTTCTTTCAGAGTACATGCACGCTCTCATTGCATTTCTATGAATAGTGTGATATCGTTTGGTATATATTCTGAATATTAGGATGTAAGTTTAGCAAAAGGAAACTATTGGAACATTGTGAAGAATTATACTGGGTTTCAAAGCAAGAAAGGAGTTTTGACATATTTAAACAGTTAGTAGCTAAAACATCCATATTAAAGTATGATGATGCAAATAATTCAATCACATTTAAATGGATACCAGCCCAAACTGAGTGAGTATAGTGATAACGCAAGAAGATAAACCATTTGCTTATGGCTTCAAAGCCTAATGCCAGGAAAGGTATGCTCAGATAGAAATCGACCTACTTGACATAATATATGATTGCAAAATGCTCCATGAATAGCTTAATGGGAAAACAGATTGGATTAAACAGATTATAAGTGATGACAGAGTATATTCCCTGTTCAAGGCACTGCCAGTACTGCAGAGAGTATTATTGACTGTAAAGGTATGACTTAGTTGTGAAGTATAACCTTCCCGAAGACATACATATAGAAAATACATAGAGTCATTTGTATTTGCTCAAAACAAGAAGAGGATATTTCAGTAAGGAACTAGAGGTGAAGCAAATAATTCTACAATTATCTCTGAAAAGAAGATAAAAGAATTTCAGCAGTGTACTGAGTGATCCAGAGAAGCAGATGCTTCAAGATGAAACAATAAAATATTGTCCAAGCAGAAATTTGCCATGATGAAATAAAGGCAGACAGACATTTAAATTAAAGAATAATTTAGCTGTATACAAGGTTTCATGTTCAAAGCACATAAAATAATATTGTCTAATCAGTTAAGAAAATAAATGCTGACAAGAATATTTGAGTGGCACTTTGGAAATGTGAAATGTAAAAACTAAACTTGTGAAGATTTGTTTTAACCAGAAATAACCATACAAACAGAAGTTTTGAAACTATTCAGTGTGCAATGCATATCATAATATTCAAAGGTAGAAGATGATTCCTTTTCAGTTTCAAGGAAACCATGGAATCAAGCAGAAACAGATTTATGTTAGTCAGGCCAATGAAAACACAAAAGCAGAATCCATTAACAAAGAAGACTACATCAGCATTAACCAAATGCACTGAGGAATCATCTGTCATGAAAAAGTGAAGACAACAAATAAAAATCACTGTAGTTTTTCCAAGGGGCAAGCCCCCTGTGCCCCCATGAAAGAATTTGTCAACATTCCTACTTACTTAAAAATGCTATCTACAGTTGCATAACCACATGAAAAGGACAAACACCACCCATTCTAAAAAGTTGTTCCTGTTCCCTCTCTATACTGATCAGCTGAAGAACTGGTTTAATTGAAGTACCATAATAAAATAAATGAAAGCAAGATAAAACCCCCAAGCCTTTCTCTTACACTCCTACCAAATGAATCAGTAGATAACTTGATAATATACATCAAATGGGAAACCTATAGAAATCATAGCACTAACAGTGCTACTTGATGTTTAGTGTTTCTTGCTGTGTCTAGTTCAGTGATCATGCTTTTGATAATAAAGATCGTGAAGAAATTATATATTCCCAGAAACAGTATACTTTAGTTTTGAGTATGTGTGGATTTGATATGTTTAGATTATTAACTGGATTTCATGACATTAAGTTAACATATACTACAAGTAATGGTATGATCAATGCTACTAAAGCTACCACCTCAATTTTAAAGACTCATTATGTGGTAATATCTAATATTATACCATGACCCCCCCAAAACGTGCACGCTGATTGGCCAGCGTGCCCGTTGTAAATCGAGTTATACTAATGGAAAAAGGTCCGGTCGCCCGGACTTTTTTCCATTAGTATAACTCGTTTTTTTAAAACACTGTCTCGCTATGTTAAACCCATTTAACATAGCGAGACAGTGTTTTAAAAAAAAGCAACGGAGAAAGCAAGATCTCCGTTGCTTTTTTTTTAGTGTTTCGCTATGTTAAATGAGTTTAACATAGCGAGACAGTTTTAAAATAAGCAACGGACATCTCCGTTGCTTATTTTAAAACTGTCTCGCTATGTTAAACTCATTTAACATAGCGAAACACTAAAAAAAAAAGCAACGGAGATCTTGCTTTCTCCGTTGCTTTTGCCCACAGCTCTGATGTACTGCACAGGTGCGCAGTACATCAGAACTGCTGCGGATGCCAGACATCTGCGGAAGGGCAGCAAACAGGCATTATACTATGCCATTATTTAAGAAAAGTAAAAGTTTCTTTTCTTAAATAATGTCATGGTATAATAGCAATAACCCACTTCTGGGTGTGGGTAATGCTAAATTTACCCATGGTTGGCTTTGTTTGGTCCCTCGGGCTTCGCCCTCGGGACCAAACCACGCCAACCGCGGGTAAATTTAGCATTACCCACACCCAGGCGTGGGTTATTGCTATATTAGTCCACAGCATGCAACTACGGAATTCAAAAGATTTTCAGAACAATTGGAATTTTGGCAGGTGACCTCTAGGCCTAGCTACCTATACTCACATTATCAAGTCTAGAGGAAATTTCAGACTGAAAAAATGTTGCTAAGAAACCCAAAAGTATTAACAATTTATATTGCAGAGATGTACATCTACTATTGCTGGACTATAGGAATACTCTCTTATAATGTGCAAGCCCTTTCAAATGCTTCACTAGCTTAACAATTAATGGGTTATTGATTAAAGAGTAGAATTCCTTCTTGTATGTCTGTATATTAGTTCAAGAGAAAATGAAACAGCCATTCTAGGTAAAAATACTACTATGATCACAGGGCAAGAAGTCTGTTTACTTATAAGAGAAATAAATAAATATAATATAGCAAGGATATGAGTAAGTGCAAGCTCACAATTCATTTGCTGTTCATACTGGGGATGGAAAATTGCTGTGAGGAAATCAGATATAAAAAATACTGTTTTATGGTGATTGCGATAACACATAGACTGTGCTTATAATGCCTCCTGTAATAGAGTGGCCAGAGATGTATACACAGAAATATTTTAAGAGGTGTCCCAAAGAAGCATTTCTAGAAGATGATGACCAGGAGTGTTCTTTCTTCTGAATCCAAAATATTCCGATTGACTGTCTGATGAGGAATTATTTAAACCATTTCCTCTTTCATCAGCATTAGACATGCAGACCACATATTTACCCAGAAAAAAGTTAGAAACTCAGATACCTCAATTGACTGAAAAGTATTCATCACATTTATTAAGCATGCAGATATTGTAATTATAAAGTATTTCAGTGTTGCATTTGATAAACAATATTTGAAATACTTTGCATTTAGAAGTAATTGGAAGCGGTGAAATGCTTTCATATGGAAACAATGCTCAAAAATTAAAACAATGTCTTGCTAGGAAATTTTTGTATTTATATATCTATGTCAAATGTCTACCATGTATAAAATGGACAGGTAATGTAATATATTTACTACTGTAATAGATTTGGTGCCATTAGCCTTTGTCAGAATCCTTGAATACACATCATATAGTCTGGTATACTGTACATGTTGCACAGTCTATGTGTCCATCTCATAATTTTGGCCTGTCTTGAAATATTTTCTTATTTTCTTGTAGAATATTTCAGGCTCAGGAAGCATATCCATCTCTTCAGCATTCATTTTTATAGGCGTTACTTCCTTTTTGTGGACTAACACCTCCAGCTGTATATCTTTCTTTGGAGGCATCTCTATCTTGGGAAGTCCTTGCTTCTCACTCTCCATCTTGAAAAGTACCTCTGTCTTAGTACATTTGAATTTATATGATTTATGCTCAGCTAACTGGTCAACTTGAGTTACTGGGTATGTGAATTTATAATTTCTGTACCTAGTTAAAAATTTGGTTCATAAACTGTGTAGGAAGGTTTATCATTTCTGCACATGTTCAACATATGTGGCTTGGATTCTGGGCATATTGGTTTGTTGTTTTAGTGCTCCATTAAAGGCTGTGACTCAGCCTATGGGTTTTAACAATTTAACTTGTTGCTTCATCACTGCTATTGTTTGCAATGGCATCTGCCTTTGGGTTGAACATGCTTTTTTTGCTGAAGATAAAAGTAGATTCACCTTGCTGACTTCCTCACATGTACAGTCTGTGCCAGAATGTATACCAGTTCTTATGTCTTCTTCATCCATGGCACTGCATATCTTACATTTCCTGGTTATCTCTATTTCCCAGAATGACACCTATCTATACTTGTAGTGGGTACCTAAATATTTATCTGCTTATTCTGCCCTTTCAAGTTCCAGAATAATCTCCCATGGTACTTGCAATGGTTCAATTTGTTTCTGCAGTGTTCTGTTTTATGGATTTAATTCTTGGTGTCTTTGTAAATCTTTTTTTTTTTGTTTTTAGTACAAGTATGACCGTACTTTGTTGTAAGCCATTTTGTTTCCTTTATACCAGCAAGATATAGTAATTCCATTTTTTTTATTTGCACCAGGCAATACATTGAAAAATGACCCAGTTTGAAAAATTGCTTGTTTTTTTTGTTGAGCTACTGTGAATGCCAATGTCAGGAAAAAGAAAGAAAGAAAGCAAACAAGAAATGTTACTGCTGTGAATATCTGTAGTTTATTTTCACTAATGTACTAACTTACTCTAACTTCATTAGTGATGATGTGAGCGGCTACTACATAACCATGTCAGTGACTATTTGAACATTTTAGACATTATTTTTAAAGTTTCTCTAATAGTAGTTTTGTATTTGCATTTGTATTGATTTTTTTGATATACTGATATGTTAAAATGGGTCCCCTTCAGATGATCAAAGTTTTAAAACTTTGAATTTCATATGGCTGAGACCATATGATCGAAGTTTTAAAACTTCAAATGTTCTGAATGGAGATCTCCATGCAGCACGGAACAGGAAATTTTCCCTTTTCCTCATTGTAGTGCAATCTCAGAGTAAGTATGTTTAAATAGCAGGGGATGTGGGGGGTGCAGGGGGGCTTGCCCTCCTGCAAAAATGTCCAGGAAATTTTTTTTGTTTTGTTTTTGTTTTTCTTTCAGGTGTCTGAAGTTTTGAAACTTTGATCATATGGTCTCGGCCATATGAAATTCGAAATTTTAAAACTTCAATCATCTGAAGTAAACCCGTTAAAACATATTTTCAGTCAACTTTAATAGTGTACTGGTTTTATTTTGCCATTTTTTAGACCTCACATTCTACAAATAACATCAGAACACAAACAGGTTTTGTCCCTTCGTTTAGAATGCTGCTGTTCTATATTTGGAAACACCATCTCTGCATTTGAAACAGTCATTTCAGTACAAAAATATGGTACTAACGTATTATCGCAACCAGATTTTCGTGTTCCTACCGGTTGCTTCCCGATGTGCAAATGTAAACATTAATGCTGCGATAATGTCAATTAGTGTGTTTTCTTTTACATTGAAGGTTGTTTTAGGCAGGGATATCTTTGAAAATGTAGAAAATCATGTTTCTGTTTACGCATGCTGTTTGCGGGCAGCTTATCTTTCTTGTAATACAGTGCTCCTCCCGATGTTAATATAGAAGCACAGGTGCTATGATAATGTCAGTTAGTGTGTTTTGGTTCAAATTCCACATTGTTTTAGGCAGGGTTATCAGTGAAAATGAAGAAAAAAAGTAATGTTGCTGTGTCAATTACTGACAATGAAATGAAATTGCTGACAATGAAATGTGTAATGCATAAATAGTTTACCGTTTAATAAATAAAGAGTTCAGCAGAAAGCATTTCCAAGCCGTCTTTTTCTTGTCAGCATTGCTTCTTCACAGTAAAAGTACTCCTTTCATCAGTAACAGACCAGCCCTGCCAATTGAAGAGTGCGTCCGTCATACACGCAAAACAGGTAAAGATTTCCACGATTGCTTCTCTTCCATAATGTCAGCAAAAATAGCTTTTCAGCAGTAAACGCAAAGAGTGACAACTTACAGTGTTTCCCGTAGCTGTTTTCAAGCCAGCAAGCATATTATCGCAACCGTGAAAATCTGGTTGCGATAATACGTAAGTACCCAAAACTCTTGTTCCATAATAAACTTTGTTGAGACAGGATCTACAGTACCAAGAACTCACTTTACATTACAGTTTGTTGAGATTGACATTACAATACTAAATTTTGGGTTTATATTACTGGTTGAAGAAATGTAATTATTATGTCAGGAAATCTTTTGTCCAGTTAATTTCCAAGGGAATATCTTCAAGATCCAAAGAAGTTATCTTACCTCTGTACTCTTCATTTATAAGACCCATTGTTGAATGCAATGCTCTCTTTGGTATATACCAATTCAAGCATATCACTAAACCAGAAAGACCCCAAGAGTTTTTAACAAACAAACAAATAATTAAACAGATAGTCTTAATTCCTTCACCTGTACAGATATATTTGTACAATTCTTCTTACACTCAGTAGCCTACCAGTTGCTCCAAGAAGACCTGTGTCTTGCTTTGCAAGCCATCAACAACATCTTGAAATTATGGAGACTTTATAGCTTTATAAACAAACCATACCAATGTATAGAGAGAGCTGGAATTTTTGTGGGTGAACTAATGGCATACTAGAAAAATAAGGACAAATAAAATGTTCTTGCATTATATCATGCTAAATGATATAGTTCCTGTGATATTAAACTGTTACAAAAAAACAAAATGTTGCTAGCTTCAGATACATGACAAACAGAGTGTACTTTGCTGTTTTCTCTGAGGCCAACTCTTAGTGACATCAAAGCCTTTAGCATGGCAAATCTGTCTGTTAATAACTGCTGCTTTAAGTTATTGTAAATATATGTTCATTGCTACAGTAATGCTGTCTATCCACCTCAGACTCTGTTACTCTTTCTGCTTTTGATTTTGATCTGACTCAGCATCAGTATCTTCTCTAGTGATTCCTGTCTTTGCATTATTTTTCCAAAGAATTTCAGTTTTAGTTTTACAATTAGACCTTCCAGTGATCTGTCAGGGTTTATTTTCTTATGTACTGACTGATTTGATCTTCTTGCAGTCCATGGAAGTCTCAAAAGTTTTCTTCAACACCACAGTTCAAAAGTATTGCATTTCTAGTGCACAGCCTTACTTACAGTACAATCCTCACAGGTGTATTTTATTACTGGTAAATAGTATAGTCAAATGTCTGTTTTTTTCCAGTAATAATAGCGTATTTTGTTGAAATAAAGAATACAAATGCATTTAATGATGTATGCGTAGTTATATTTCTTCATTTCTGTAACCCCTTTTATTTTTAATTTAAAGTGTATTGTTCATGTTCTGAAGCAAACGTAGCTAACAAACCTTTCAAGTTGGATATAACTCCTTACCATCTACAGAAATAAAAATGATACATTTGTTGGTGCAGAAAGTGCATGTGTTTTACATTTTATTTTGTTGATAATGACATCCCCCTGGATTTTTTCTCAGAGATAAAAATGCCTATGACATCATGAAATACTAAACACACGATGCTTTACTTCCTAATTTAATGTATAGACTGGTGTATTTTCATACTAAATGCATTAATTGTAGTTTCTTAATTCCTATAAAGTTAATTTGTGAATGAGTTATTGCATGTGGAACACCTCACATTGAAAATTAGCAGTGATTATATAGTGGTCAAACCACTATATAAATAAGTATCTTTTCCTCCAAATAGGTACACTGTTTCTACATACCCACAATGGACTCCAATAACATGTAAATTATTGCCCAATACCTACCAAGACATCATTTTGTAAATATGGTTAGAGAAAAAAACTGAGTAAACAGTGAAATAAAAAAAAATTCAAACAATATATTATTAACTTATTATTTATTTATTTATTTTTTTCAAAATCATTTGCAGCTATCAGATGAGAAATACAATGGGTAATGAAAGTAGCTATAAAACAAAGATGCTTTCAAAAGCGAACAATGCACTTTAATAGCATCAAGCACATAAAACATATATTCGCTACATGGGAAATACATTTTTCATTCTTTGAGTTTAGAAGCCTGCTGAATATAACAGCCAGGTGCTATATAGAATAATTTCTGAGAAGTGTTGTTTTGCAATGCTGCTTTGTTTGTGTCAGCACCTCTCAGACGTCATGGGTAGCTACCACTCTACAGAAGCCATTAATAGCCATAACCTTTTATGAATACTTAAATCTGTTATATGAAAGGCAAATAATGGTCAGAGAGTTATGTGAGACTGTGAAAATGTTAAATTCTTAAATAATAAATTCATGCTATATGAAATAAGAGAGAGCCTAGCATGGATCCCTATGGTTAAGGTTTTTACTTCATAGTCACTTTTAATTCTCACCTATGAAAAGGAAATTGTTTAGGCTTAAAATGGCCTACAAGGGCTGCTAGCCTACTATTTAGCTATGAACCTATTATAATGAGATTCTTAAATCAGTAACAATAAAGCAGAGTGAAGACTTTTTCAGCCTTGTTTTGTGTAACTGTGTAATCAATAAAACTGATGGATTCAGTGGAAGCCAAAGCTTGGCAATGACAGCCCAGGATCTGAGTTAGTGTAAAGTCTCAGTTTGGCTTTTGCTTCAGTGATAAGGTCGATTGAGGTAATGAGAGGACAGCAGCGGTGGTGCAGTGGTTAGCATTGTCGCCTCACAGCAACAGGTTCTCCAGTTCAATCTTCGGCTGGGGTGTCTTCTGTGTGGAGTCTGCATGTCCTCCCTGTGGTCATGTGGGTTTCCTCCAGGTGCTCCGGTTTCCTCCCACATACCCAAAGACATGCTGCAAGTGGATTGGACATGCTAAAAATTGGCCCTAGGCATGACTGCGTGCGTGCGTGTGTGTGCCTTCCGTGGAAGGCTGGGTGCTGGGCTGGCAACTCGACACTGTAAAACTCTACTGCCAATCATGAGCGGACAAGGTGATCTGCTGTGCCGACCCCTAACCAGGAAAAGCCGAGAGAGAGAGAGAGAGAGAGAGGTGGTTTAAATGTCACTGGATAAAGCTTCTAGATACTACTTACATTTTTCAAGAGCTTAAATATTGTCATCTCATGCTGTGAAAGTTGCAGATACACTCTCTGAATGTAAAATTGTAATAAGTGAGGCTCTACAAGGATGCATGCTAGGCCTACTCTTATTTGTCATTTATTTTGCAGACATCTAAGACAATATCCCAAAAGTGACGTTGCTGATGACTGCAAGCTGGAACTCTTATCTGCTCATCCACTGACTCTAAGCAGCTCCAGCAAGGGTTGGAATATGGACATACTTGATATACTAAAAACAGGCTAAAGTTAAATGCAAAAAAGACAGCATAGTAGCATTTGCCAAAAAAACTGCTTCCACCAAATATGTTATAAATGGTATTCCTTTTCATACAGAGATGGTCAAAATAGTCCTGGGTACTTACAAAGACAACTCTGTCTCTCTCATTCAATCATCATGTTTCCACCACAGTCAGGAAATCCTTCTAAATGGCCCAATTAATTAACAAGGGAATATCTTCAAGAGCCATTGAAGTCATCATACCTTGTATTTTTCAATTATAAGACCCATCATTGAATACAATGCCGTCTTTTGCATGTACAAATCTAAGCATATCTTTCAACTTGAATGGCCTCAAAGATTTCTTTCTAAGAAAATTAAGGGTCTTAAATCCTTCAGATATCCCAAATAATTAGCATGACTCTTCATATATTCAGTAGCCTATCAGCTGCTCTGAGGTGACCTGAGTCTTGCTTTTCAAGCCATGAAAGATCCAATCTTGTTTGACCTTCTATTTCTTTGCAAAACTAATGTCTCTACAAACACCTGCACTAGAGACTTAAATCTATATCAAAACATAAACAAGAGTCACTGGAGGGATAGCGCCCTAACACAATGTATTCCCAGCCTATGAAATAAGTTGCCACTACAGGTCAAACAAACTACAGCTTTGGCTACCTTTAAGCCGAGTCTTGATGACTGGATGAGTAGGCACAAATTTAGACCAGGTTTGTCTTATACCTGGTCCATCTTGTAAGGCTGTACTCAATTTGGGAGGTAGTCAGTATTACCAGCTTGACTGACAAGAATCACAAACTCTTTTAAGTTTGTCTGCTTAAAGGTGCATACAGCTACTCATCTTATAGTACTGTGATCACTTCCTTACTATTATTTTTATGTTCCTATATTGTCTAACAATTAGTGCAGAGGAACATTGTACTCTTGTCTTTGTCTAGAGGGATAAATTTTCACTTATGTGGGCAGATAATTGGCTATATGGAAAATGTTTAAATATTGTCACTCTAAATGAATCACTAGGGAACATTCTGTGCTAAGTTATATGCCTCATGAAACAAAATATTGAAATTTCCATCAAGAGAGTGCTGACAGAGTATTCCCACTGAAATTATTATCTGCAAGTTGCAAAACAAATTCAGTTTAATAAACGTAATGAGAAGCTGTTGAACTGAATGTGGTATAAAGGTATTTTACAAAGTCATGCTTGAGAAGGTTTTATACAATCATGTAACTTGAAATGCTCAATCACAGTACATACACATTGCACACAGAAAGATAGAGCATTTCAAGTTACATGATTGCATAAAACCTTCTCAGGTTGCAAAACAAATTCAGTTTAATAAACGTAATGAGAAGCTGTTGAATTGAATGTGGTATAAAGGTCTTTTACAAAGTCATGCTTGAGAAGGTTTTATGCAATCATGTAACTTGAAATGCTCTTATCTTTCTGTGTGTAATGTGTATGTACTGTGATGAGTGAATAGAATACCAGGCCAAGGAAAAAATTGTGCTACAGTGAGGAAATGTCTTAGTCTCCATTATTTGCAACATGATGTTAGAAGCAGAGAATTGACAAGCTAATCTCAAAGAGATGAAAAGAGAGAGTCAGAAGGCAATCTTCCACAGACATTCATTTTTAACAAAACTGCTGTTATGGCTCACCTAGAGGCAGCATTTTGTATATTTCTGCACTGCAGCCAGGTTGGATCAGCTTGGCTCACTTTTGGCTCCCTATTGATCCTATGAAAGAATTGAAGGCTTAAGGTCTGTAATTGCTAATCCTGCAACTGAAAAAATGTGTGACTTGCTCCTAATTAGAGTAAATGGTGAAAGTTGCTGTCAAGTTGTGAAAACCTTGTATTCCTTCAAATCATGTATTTAGTTATGCTCTTCCAAGGACTGCAAGCACAGTTCTCCTAGATCCAATAGAAATCCATCACTTTTATATGAGAGGGTCAAAGTTATATTTACTGATAAAGAATAGCATAATTGTGATGTAGTTATGGAAAGGTTTGACCTTTTTATGCTAAAACAAACTGATATGCATGACAGGGTATATTTTCATAAACAAGTGCTTAAAATAGAGAAACTGAAGGAATATTTTAGACATAAATATGTGAGCTAGCAGAATATTGAATTTTTTCAGTATAAATAAAGATCAGATTCTCATAGAACTATTACTGGGGTTGCAGATTGTAATGCTTAGCAAAAGTTAAAAGATGAAGCTAAAGGTACATTTGTAAAAAGAGTTACCAAGGGTGCATCATTCTGAAGTTGAAAATGCTTGAAATGAGAACCAATCAAAAGTGGAAGAAGTAAAATGCAACTCACTCAATATTAAAAAAATAAATAAATAAACAGGAAAAGCACTCTGAAGACAGAGTAATTTGCACAGAGACTCTTAAGTGCTGTATACTAATGAAAGACAAACAGTGAGTTTTAAAGTGGGAATTATTTTAGAAGTAGTTACATGCAAGATCCTACTAGGGTGTATCCTGCTTGAAATAAAAGATACTAAAAATGCAATATGTGTAGTCATAAATGGTAGCAGCAGCAGAAGGGGCGAGACAACTTTCTTGGGCTCTGAATTTAATGAGTGGAACCACTGTATAACATATCATGGGAACATTCAGGTGAATGGTATTAAAGTGAAATTCAAAAGTGATATGGATCGGTGCTGATATTTGTGCTATGATAACATTTTGGGCCTGGCAAGACATTTCTTGTAAGAGAAGGGGAGAGGTGTAGTTTTAAAGTCCAGGTAGCAAACTAAGTAGAATAGGAATATTATTGGCATGTACACAGGAAAAGAAAAAAAAAAAGACAAGTTCTGGATTTTAGAGATTAAAAATACATATTGAAATAACCTGCTTTATCAGACAAAGGCATGTGAAAGAGAGTTTTCTGAACCAATTAATTAATTTCAGATGGTTTTGGAGATGCTTATCTGCTGAAACTGTATCCTGTCACAATTAAACCTGAATCCCAATACAGTTTTATATAGTCTAGATACACCAAAATGTTTTTTGAAAGGAGGGTAGACAGGAATGTTAGCAAAATGGATTATAGTATAGGTGGGGCGCACCTGCAAAATGATGATATGCATATATTTTAAATGCTGGAACAAAGCAGTAATATGAGAGGGAGAGACATACAGACAGCTTTTTGAGATATCTTCTTTAAAGACATAGTATCAAAGCTGCTCAATTAAATATAACTTCTCTAGAAAGGGCACTCATAGTAAGGTAAAACTGTTCCTTTTATTTGAATGTTATTCTTATTAACAATAATCAGTTTTCAGTTGTAATGTTTCTAATTCTCCATTGGGGTAAATGTTTAATAAAATAGAGTAACATTAGTTGTAAAATGTATCTTTAATTTAATTATTTTAGAAATACAATTTATTTTGCTATAATAAATAGTAGTACATATCATAATGAATATACATTTTAAGTTAATTTTGTTTGAATGATTTCCTTTGAATGAGGTAATATGTGTTGGGTGGTTGTTGACTGCATTTCTAGTTGATAAATGTATAGGTTGATATTTGTGGGTGGTTTTGTTTTAATAAAGAGGAACTTGCTTTTGATTTTGTATTATTAAAGTTTTAGTATCATTTAATAGTGTTATTGGGGTGATAAATAAAGAATAACATAACAGCAGCATGGTCTAAAAGGGAATGGTCCTAGGGTAACATGGCTCTTACTCAAGCATGTTAATATATATAAAAAACAGCAGCAAACAGTTATGAGTAATTAGGTCAGCTGTTTTGCTGGTATTTTTATTTACCATTGCTGTAATTTTTTTTTAACAAATGTTTTCTCATTGGTTTTGCTGTTGTGTTTATGTATTTGACTGGTTTTATAGTACCAGTGCCTCTTGCAAGTTTTTAGAAGTCTGTTGATCTAATCTATTTGAAAAAAAAAAAATTTTTTCCCCAATCATGGCTCACCTAATGAGATTGCGAGCTTTTTACAACTGAAGAAAATCTCTCTTCCAAAATGGTTCCTGCTCAGATTAGTATTATTTTATAAAGAATGTTTTCTCTAATGTCACTAGCTAGGTTTGATTGCCACAGCAGCCCAGTTTTGTTTAGGATTGCTTGAGAAGAAGGAAGAGCTTCATGACCTTTACTCTTCTCAGAAACAGGAAGTATTTAAATGAAATGTTTAAACAAACATTAGAAGAAGAACTCATGAATGATTTGAAATTATACCTTTGATTCTACTGGTATGACTGTTTAAAGTAAATTAGTTATCTTAAATTATATATAGTTATTTATTTTAATGACTGCTGCTTGCATTTTTTTGCTTGTATCTTTTAATGTAGAGCATTCAAATGAAAAACAGGCAACTTGTGGTAATGCTCAGACATTAGAAGAGGCACACATTGACAATGCCATTGTAGTTACTATGTTTAGTAGTAATTTTGTGTTTGCAATGTTTTCATATCTATGTAAACATGTAAAACAGGTGCACTATGAGGATCAAACAAAATATAAGCTTTTATGAAAGAGTGGAAAAAGGACACTGCAGGCTTACAAAAAATCTGTTTAACCAGAAAATTTCTAATCTTCTCTTTGCTACAGTAGTTATTTAAATACTGCCCTTGTGTTAGTTTACATTTGCAAAAACCTTAGATATTTATCATTTGTTCCAAAATAGTTTCAAAAGTTATAAGAATGTTATGGGAGTGCGTGACTTAAGGAAACTTGCTACATACTGTTTTTGGTATAAAATAGAAAACACCATGATACACATGCTGTTGGCACATTTCCATGAGTGTTTAATTAGAAGCCACCATTGAGAGATTTGGTCATTCATTCATCCATTATTTTATGCCATTCATTTATTCTAAGTTAAGGGACATCTATCTCCACAAAAATATTTATTTAAAATGACCCATTTATATAATGTAATAGTTATGAGTGTGGCATTAAGTTAAAGTTTAATGTAAGTTAGCCATAAAGCTAAGGTATATAAATAATAACTGAATGTTATACCAAGTTAGGAATAAATAGTATTTACTGTGTCATTAAGTCTCACCCATTTCATATGAGTAAATGCATTGTAATAAATTCATATATGGGGAGCAATGACTAGCTTCTCTATTATAGACTGTGTATACTTTAAAATATTATTGACAGGAAACAACATATCTTTTTAATGTATAACCACTGCAATGTTAAATTCATAGTGTATTTAATATCATATTCTTAATGAATATAAGAGGAAGTTTAGTGTATAAAGTTAATTGTAGAAATATTAAAAATTGCAATGGGTTATGAATGTAGGATGTATGTGTTTTTATGCTGCTTCTGAATTTTTATTTCCATTGATTACAGCTGAGTATTGAAAATTGAACAAGCACTTCCTTTGTAATTTTTTAGTATTAGTCTTTGCATTTGAATTTAGATAAAAATTAAATTATAGCAGCTTAAATATATTCTGTAGGAAGTATATCTGTTTATGTGTTGGTGCAGGGTGGGGGAGGTTATAACCCTTTAGTTTATATATAATGAATATGTCATACATAAATTACTTTTTGTTTGTATGTTTCCCTTAGAATCTTATAGTTTTGATCTTCTAGACTGTTTCAAATATATTAGATGGGAAAGTATAGAATGTTTTTTTTTCTTTATTATAGGAAAATGTATTCTATGAATGGAATGAATATGAGTTGTTTATAAATATTTGATGCAGATACATCAAGGGCAAAGGGAAGACAGAGGTTATAAAGATCCTATACAGAAGTAAAACTAAGTTGTTAATTTTTTATTATGTGTGATTAAATATTACAAGTTTAGTACATACTTTTTAAATATGTATTTTAGTGATATGAGATTTAAAATAGTGTGTTTTATTTATTTTATTTTAGGATGTTAATTATTCATTGTAAAGAAGTAGTACCAATAGTAAAAGACTATGTAGAGTAATGAGATTGCTAGCAAGTGTTTTGTATGAATATATCAACAAACCAGGAATTTTTTATTCCATGTTATGGGATATAAATGCTTTAGTATAGTTTATTTAGAATTAATGGTAGTGTTTTTGTCCATACAAGATGTATTAGTATTGGATGTGTTTTTATTGTACTAATTCATTGTATATTGGTTCTTAAACCACACATTCTAAAAGATGGCACTTTACAAATAAATTTAATTAAATATTAATGGGCTAAATAGTCCATTAAAGAGGGGTAGTTAAACAGATACTTAAAGATACACAAGGCAGATATATATATATATATATATATATATATATATATATATATATATATATATATTGCAGGAAACTTGTTTATTAAATAAATACCTAGATATATTGTTTTTAAAAGATTCTATAATTCTAATGTGATCTCATTTTAAATCAAAAGAAGAGGTATTCTTATTCTCTGGAAGAAATCATTAGTTATACCTAAAATTGTTGATACCTATTCTGATAAGAATGGTATGCTGGGATTGGTGGTAGTAGAAATAAATACAAAAAATTACACTTTTGTAAATATATATTGGATTTCTAGAATAGGAGCTAAAGATGCTAAGAAATATTTGGATATTATAACACTGTATACAAAAGAAGAAATGTTGATAGCAGAAGACTTTAATTGTATTTTATCAAGTAAGGATACTACTAATGATAAAAAAACACAGATAATCCTCAGTAGATAAACATTTAAATAATTTTATAAATTCAATGAATATAAGAGTATCTATGATTTAAGATTATCTAGCTCTGTTAATTATGTACATTATTCTTTTAGATTTGGGACCCAAACAAATATTGATAATGTTTTTACATCTAATGCTTTATATTCTAAAACAGAGGATGTATTGATAGTTTCCTGTCCTATGACTAAGTACAATGTTATTACTTTTACTATAGCATTAAATTCTAGTAATTTGATCTATTGTCAAAGACTTCCAGCATATGTAATTAAATAAAAAGTTTAATAAATGGTTCTTAAATGAATTAAATCAGTTTATGGAATTTAATAATAATGGTGAGGTTATGGAAGATATTTTATGGGATACAGTTAAACTTATTTATATGGTAGAATTAAGAGTTCGTATATATGTAAAAGAAAAGAATGGAATAAAGAGCTGAATGTTCTACAATCTAACATAGACAAATTAAAATGATGATAAATCTGTTAATCTTGAGTTGAAAAATCTGAATCAGAAATATGTAAAAACACTTCATCTTAAGATTTCAATGAATTTGGAAAAATTAAAATTAAATCATATTCAGTAAACCCTAAGGGCTTGCACAGATTAGCCATTAGGTCAAAAACATAAATAAAATGAACCATATTAAAGAGATTGTTTATAAAATGGGGAAACAGATTAAAGTAACTAATTTAAAGGATGTATTAGAATGTTTCAGAAATTATTACAAGAAAAATAATAGAATCAAGTCAATGCTAGATAATAGCAGTTTAATAGCTATTTTTTGAAGGAAAGCATACAGTATAAGTCAACTAAAGAACAGAAAAGTAAAATTTATAAGTCATTTTCTTTTAAGGATTTAAAAAATCAAATTAAGAATTTAAAAATAAACAAGGCTCCAGGACCAGATGATATAATACCCGAGTTATATAAATTAATGCCTGATAATATCTTAAAATCTTTATTAAACACTTTTGAAGAAATATGACTAAATCAAATACTCCCTTACTGGAGATATTCTCTTGTTACACCCATTTTAAAACCAGATAAAGATCCTATATTATGCTCTTCCTATTGCCCCATTTTGCTTTTAAATGTAGATTACAAAATATTTATGTCTATTTCAGCAAAAAAGTTAAATTTTATGTTACCGAGATTAATAAATGATGATCAGACTGGATTTATATTAAATAGGAGAGTTCAAGATAATATTATTAGACTTTTTTCCTTAATAGATATGGCTAATAAAAACAAAAACAGCAGCAAACTTGTAAAGCAAAAAACAAAAATGGTATGCCACCATTAGAAACACTGCCAGAACACTTTAATAATTCTTCAACTCTGAAGAAGTCTTTTAAAGTTAGAGACAAAAGGGCATATCATTTTGGAATTATTAAAATGATCTGGCAGTGTTTCTAATGGGTTTATATTAGTAAATCCATGTGGCAGAAAGCCAAACACTGTTTCATCTACACATATGTGTCAACTCCCAGGTAACTAAATGGCTAGATTACCGATTTTTTCCTAGGGAAAAAAAAATTGGTTGGCCATTGCTGTGAATTTGCCCTTTTCCCCACTGTAGTGTGATTTTGTAGTTAGTATATTTAGTTAGGGGTGGTGTGAGGGGGACAGCCTCCACATTGGGGGGTGTGGGGGGGCAAAGCTCCCACTTTATAATGTTTGTACTGGTGTGTTGTATGTAGTTGGTTTATCGATTTTTTCCCTAGGAAAAAAATCGTTGATCTGGGTGTTTGGTAACCTGGAATTTGACACATATGTGTCGATGAAATGGTGTTCGGGTTTCTGCCACATCAATTTGGTAATATAAACCCGTTTTTAATGGTGGCTTAGAATTTTTTTTGTTTTTTTGCTTTAAAAATAAAAATAGAACTGTCTATAATAAGTCTGGATTTGGATAAAGCTTTTGATTAGTCAACTAGCTGTATTTATTCAGAGTACTCAAAGAATACTTTTTTTCCCCAGAGTTTATAAATTTAGTCAAAAAGCTTTGTCATAATTCGGTATCTTTTGTTAAAATATGTCCTTTTTATCTAGTTCATTTGAAGTATTAAAAGGCACAAAACAAGGCTGCCCTTTATCTCCATTGTTATTCACACTAATTATAGAGGCATTTACTAATTACATAAGATCTAATAAAAATATCATGGGGTTTATAATAGATGGAAAGCATACCTCCAAAAATCAGCTATTTGCAAATAATATGTTGTTAACAAGTGGAGATATTGAAATTTTGATAGAACATATAATTAATTCTATGAATTATTTTGAAAAGATCTCAAGTTTGAGGTTTAATTATAATAAAACAAAAACTTTACTTATTAATAAAAATAACTACTTTTTAAAAAATTTATAACTGGGACAATTCACAAATTAAATATATGGGAATCACTACTGAGTCTAATGGTAAAGATATGATATTGGTAAACTATAGTAGAAGTATACCTCCAAAACTCAGCTATTTGCAAATGATATGCTGTTAACAAGTGGAGATATTGAAATTTCGATGGAACATATAATTCATTCTATGAATTATTTTGAAAAGATCTCAAGTTTGAGGTTTAATCATAATAAAACAAAAACTTTACTTATTAATAAAAATAACTACTTTTTAAAAAAAGTTATAAGAATTTTAATTGGGACAATTCACAAATTAAATATATGGGAATCACTATTGAGTCTAATGGTAAAGATATGATATTGGTAAACTATAAAAACTTAATAGATATAATTACTAAATTAACCACTAACTGGAATAAATTATTT
>NC_056731.1:1110479565-1110568511 GCF_019279795.1 Protopterus annectens
CATCTCCTTGTGCTGTTATCCCTAACCATATAGTTTCCCCTTTCCAAAATTTTACCTATATTAGGTGGATTTTTGAATACTATCCCAGGTTCCATTCTGGGTATCTCCTCTATGTCCGTTAGAGTACTAAATTTTTTCCATTCTTTTTTGAAAAAATCACATAATTTTGTGTTGGAACTATTGTAATCTAAAACAAGACTTCTCCTGTAGCCTTCTTGATCATTTTTCTTTCTATCTGTTTCTTTATAACACCCTGATCCAGTTTTATTTTGATTCCCCTTACCTATTAAGGGTTCAAATCTACCCAGTCTTCCCTTTTCTACCTCTTCTCTAAGTTGGTTGATAAACTCCTCTGGGTAACCTCGTTCTTTAAACATATTGTGTAATAACTTACATTCCACCTGAAAATCAGAGTCATTTGATGTCATTCGAGAACCCCTAACAAATTGTCCTTTGACAATGTTCTTCTTGCTATGTATGGGGTGAGCACTATTGTAATGTAGGTATGAATTGACGTAGGTCTCCTTCCTATATACCTTACTCTCGAATTTTCCATTTCTTTTATATATTTCTACGTCGAGGTATTTTAATGATTCTGTACTAATAGTATAGGTGAACTTCAGAAACTTGGTAGTGTGATTAATATACTCGAAAAATTCCATAAAACTTTCATCACCCCCAATCCAAAATATGACAATATCGTCCAGGAACCTATGGTACAATATCCGTTGTTCCTTGAACTTACAATTAGTGATGAACTGCTCTTCCCATTTGGAAAGTACGATGTTGGCATATGTGGGGGCACAAGCGGCCCCCATGGACACCCCTGTTTTCTGTTTATAATATTCACAGTTGAACATAATAAAATTGTATTTTAATACCGTGTCCATTAATATCACACTCGCTACCTTATCATTGAGACTCAAACTAACGTCTTCAAACACAGATTCTTCAAATAAATTCATACCTTCTGCATGTGGTATACTTCCAAACAAATCAATGACATCTATTGTGATGAACCTAATATCATCCCTAAACTTGTCTTGATTTAATTCCCCCAAAAAGTCCCAAGAATCTTTAAGAATTTGCTTGTTGTTGACCCAAATATGTTTGGTCTTATAATCTACAAACTTTGCTAGGGGGACAGTTTTAGAGCCCTCAGCCGAGACAATAGGTCTGAGGGGTGGGTCTGCCATATCTTTATGAATTTTCGGTATTCCGAATATAGTGGCTACCCTAGGTTTCTTAACTTCCAAATACTTAAAAGTTTTTTCATCTATTATTTTTTCTATCATTAAATCTTGTAGAATAGAATCAACCCTATGGTATGCTACATTAATTTCATTTAATGATACCCCTGTGTATTTCGTTTCATCCCTTAGGATAGTATTCATCTTTCCTTCATACAAAATTTTGTCCATAAAGACTATCCCCCCACCCTTATCTGGTTTCATGACCCTCAAAGATGTATTCCTACTCAATTCTTTTAAAATTTTATTCTCTTCCTTACTCAAGTTGTATTGTACCCAACTATCATTGTATTTTGTCCTTACTGAATCAATCATAATATTTTCGAAGTTTTTTATTTGAGGGTATAGTGGTGGGTTATAGATGGACTTTCTTCTCAATGTATTTTCACCCCCTCCCTCTCTATTGAAGCCCATCCTGGAAGCCATTACTTCCAAATTAATCTTTCTTATAAATAATTTAACATCTAAAATTGTACGAGTGAAGTCCCCTCTACTCTTAGGTATATACTTTAGTCCTTTACTTAATAGTAAAAAATGGTTTGGATTCAACTCAAGTGAACTAAAATTATAAATAGTAAAATTATCATAGGTGTGTTTGACGGTGTTACTTAGTATCTCATCAGGTACAATTTGATTGTCCTTTGGGTTCGGGGTATCTAATAAAATCTCCCCTGCCACCCTTCCCCCCCCCTTTTTTGAAAATTTTCTCCATAATGGTAGTTACCTTCCTGTATACTTTCTCTGTTCTGTATGGGAGGAAAATCATTGTCATAACATACTATATTCTTTCCATATTCCTCTCGTGTCCCTTGCCTATTCATATGATATACATTCTTTGGATTATTGTTCCTCAACACCTTACGTGTATTGTAGTGTGTCTGAAAGTTGGGTTTAGGATAGCTTGTTTGATTTTCATACTCCATAACATCCCTTTTCAATTTACCCAATTTTCTCTGTATCACTTCCTCACATTTCATATCTATGTTCTTTCTCATTAAAAAGTATCTGTCGTTTTCCTCCTTGATACTATACATTAAGTCAGTAGTGATACATGCATCCAGTACAGCAATGGATTCCCCCAATTCCATCTGTTTACTATTGTTCTCCTCCATAATTAACTTAATAACCTCTAACCCACAGTTGTTAAAAACTTTAAGCAAACATTCATGGAAGTGGGATCCAATAAGCACATTATTTGGGAATTTAAAAACCCTTAAGCCCTTAGGGACAATTTCCCTCTCTAAACATTCCTGTAAATAAGCATTTTCAATACTTAATGTACGGTATTTCAATAACATTTTATCCAATTTAGAAATTTTCATGGCATAACTTTCATTGTCTTCAGTACCAGCATTGTTACTATTAACATCATTACTAACATTAAAATGAAAGTCACGTTTAAGCCATTCTGTGGTAGATTTTTTAGTAGGAATGGCATTGGAATGAACAGTACCTTGCAAACTTGTCGCCAGGTTTGCATTTCTTTTTGGGATAGCGCCCTTATCCCTTCCGTTAGTGTTCCTTGCTTCATCCTCGTTCGATGTGTCCAGGAGTATCCCAGGGGTGTTGTTGGGGTTGAAGTTAGTCCCAATAAGAAGATCGCCGGCTCCGTCTTTGTCGCCAATAAGCTCTCTCTTCCGTTTCCCCCTGTGTCCTTCTGGCTCCTCGGCTCCCTCGACACAATCAATTAAACGTTTACTTCCTACTGCAAGGTTAGAACATAACGGAGTTAACAGGTCAATAAGCTCCGTTAACTGACCTATGAGCCTTCTTGTTTGCCCTGCTTCCTCCTGTGCGGCTGCACTCATCCTTCCGGGTCACGAAACAAGCGGTCCCTCCTCAACAAACCACGAACTGTAAAAACGAACACAGCACTCGAAAAAACTGTTAAGTCCAAAAAAGTGCCTGGACAGGGTGTTATAAAGAAACAGATAGAAAGAAAAATGATCAAGAAGGCTACAGGAGAAGTCTTGTTTTAGATTACAATAGTTCCAACACAAAATTATGTGATTTTTTCAAAAAAGAATGGAAAAAATTTAGTACTCTAACGGACATAGAGGAGATACCCAGAATGGAACCTGGGATAGTATTCAAAAATCCACCTAATATAGGTAAAATTTTGGAAAGGGGAAACTATATGGTTAGGGATAACAGCACAAGGAGATGTGGGACTTATAAATGTGGAAGATGCCCACAATGCCCGTACATTACTAATAAGGCAGAAATATATATAGATAGTCGAAAGAGAAGGGTTACAAGTAGGACTTACTACAATTGTGATAGTAGGGGTGTTGTTTACATAGCAATATGTCAGATATGTCAGTCGTTCTACGTTGGCAAGACTGAGAGATGTTTGAAACGTAGAATTTACGAACATAATTATGATATTTCAAAAGCTAAAAATACCAATGCACTTTACAAACATTGCAATGTATGCCCCGAGGCCAAATATGAATTTTTTGTTTTGGATCAGGTTAAACCTGATAAAAGGGGAGGCCTCTGGGAGGAAATCTTGGAGAACAAGGAATTATGGTGGCAGGTGCATTTGGACTCTAACACCAGTCCAGGAATTAATGAATACCTGACTATAACACCCCTACTTAAATTAAGAGCTAACAAATTATAAAGAAGTTCAGAGTATGGACACTAGAGGGCATTAACACAGGATGAATATCCAAGTTCCATTCATTAGAAACACAAGTGAAGAATATAAAGTTGTAATACTGGTTTTTAACATTCATTTATTTATTTATATTCAATATATTAATATTTAAATATTTATTTATTATAACTTATGGGTAGAAGTCAGTTTTTAATAGTAGAACATATTTATATATATTTTTTAACTCATAGCACTAAGCACTTTAATATGAAAATAATTAATATTAATGAATTCAAGGTAGAGATTGGTGTGTTTGACTGAGTTTAATTGGTTTATCGACCAATGGAATTGTTCATTAATTAACTGTTTCAGTATTTATATGTGTGTATAAATCTATTGCATTGTCTGATGAAGTCTTCAGTGACGAAAACGCAGGAATTAAGTTGTATGTAAGAGCGTTAATACTAGGTGCAGCGTGGTTCATCATTTTAAATTGTGTAATAAACTTTCGTGGATCTCTTAACAGCGTGTCCAGGCACTTTTTTGGACTTAACAGTTTTTTCGAGTGCTGTGTTCGTTTTTACAGTTCGTATATTATTTAATGCCCCAATCCCAGATTCTATACCAGCTTCACTAATACCTCTTCTTTGGGCTATTCTTGTTATAGCTAGAAACGTTCTAACCATAAACTGGAAATGTAAATCTACCCTCTCTTTTAAAGAATATTGTGTTTGGCTAAGTCTGTATGTAAAAAAGAGTTGTCATCTATGAAAATGAGAACTTTTAATGCTATGCATCATTTCATATCCTATCAAAAACAAAGTGATTTACTAGAAAAGTACCAATGGTTTGATATATATAGGAATTTCTTGTTATGGACTTTTGTAAATAGTTACTTATTTGTTTTGATTTGGAATGTTTGAATTTTTGTTTATTAGTTTAAAAATCAAATAAAAACTAAAAAAAAGGCAATAACTGAATTTCAAGATTTAGAAAATGTTTCAGACCTGCACAAAATGTTTGGATTATCTGCTTTGGAAAACTCTTTCTAGGTCTTTGAACACTAATTTCTTCAATTACACACAATGGGTTTGGTGTCCTGCTCAAGAGAATGTTTTTTAAAATGTGAATCAATATTTGCAATGGACTTCATTCTGCACACTGTGTCCAAAGCAGACAAGATGTGGTAAGTGCAGATGTGATCAGCTATGGCCTGTGAGTTACACATTTGCAAGAGCAAGGAGGCATGTTGTGATCAGCTGTGTTCTCTTCTGAAATGAATGAGGCAGTGTATCAGTCTTCTGAAAAACAGGAAGAGTGCCTATCAGGAGTTTGGACATGTGAAGAACAACTTGCACTAGTAATCATTATAAGTGACTTGGAAAAAGTTCTTGTGAAATGTCGAGCTTAAAATGTATTAGTCACTTTCAGCAGCATCTTTGTTTTACAACTACTTTCATAGTGTAGTGGTTGATTTTTTCGTGTTACCCTTTACTCATTTTTTTCTATAACACCATCCACAAAATGATGTCATAGTAGGCATTATGTAGTGATTTAAAAACAACTGCACTGCATTATGGATAACAGAAACAACTTACTCATTTGGAGGAGGTGATACTAATTTACATTGTGGTTTGACTACTACATAATTACTGTTAATTTTCAATGTTTGGTGTTCCATCTAAAAGAACTCATTGACAAACTGATTTTATAGTAAATAATAAAGTACAACTGATGCATTTATCATGAAAATATGGTAGTCTATACATTAATTTAGGAAGTGAGGTGTTGTGGGCTTGGTCTTTTAAGATAACATGGCAGGCATTTTCATCTCTAAGAAAAAAATCCAGGGGAGGCCCAGCCTTATCAACAAAAGTAAAATGCAAAACAATGTACTTTCTGCACCAAAAGCTGTATAATTTGGTTCTGTACATGGTAAGGAGGTTCTATCCAACTTCAAAGATTTTGTTTCTTATACTTGCTTCAGAATATGACCAACACACTTTAATAATATGTCTTATAAAATTTAATGTTATAGCGATCAACATTCCAGGAAAATAAGTAGCTCTGGTGGCATAGAGGGATAATGCCCTGATTATAGCCCATTTAACCTGGGGTCAGTTAGTGGCTCAGGTGACTGAAGAGGCTCCAGGGAGGGATGAGTTGAGTGTGCCCACATGAGCTGGGATGGCATTTGTCACTGATGCTCCTTTAAGGGAGGCAAGGCTCAAAGAGTGGAGTTGCCCTTGGGAAGCAGAGACGTTTGTAGGGCAAATAAAGACCCCTTCCAGGATGGAAATGGAGATGGCTGAGCCCCCCAGGACAACCTTAGGATCTACAACCAGCCCCAGTGATACTGGAGCAAGTCCAGGAGTAGTAGAGAAGATGGTAGACCTGGTATGGATGTAAGGGGGGGGGGGGCTGGGCTGGTAATATGAAATAAAATCCAGCAAAATATCTTGCAGTCGCTGGCACTGTCCCAAAACTCTTTGAAAGAAGATTCAGTGTTACAAAGTACAGATAATATTAAGTACATTTTGCAAAAGGTAGCTAAATGCTGAAGAGACTTTATGAGAAAGATAAAGATCTCTAGATGTTAATGAGAGGGGGATGGTCTAACATATGAAAAACCAGTTGCTGGAAGATAATGTGATTCTGCTGCACAGAGACAGGTGGGCTATTTAGTGCAGAGATGTTTTGTAAAAGTTATGTAGGTCATACAGGTCTGACTATGTGTCTGGAGAAAATTCAGATAACACTATGGTGGACAGGTATTAATAAGGATCTCATGAAGAAAAAAAAGTCTGTATTGAGAATAAGCTAACACAGAGGAGAGTACCTTAAGTGACCAACAGTGAAGTCAAATTCCATGGCAGAAAACTGCCAGTGACTTACATGAATCTGAAGGTACGGACTAACTGGTTGTCATCAGTTCTTATTCATGTGACAAAGAAGTCAGGTATTTGTCAAGTGCTGTCACTCACCAAATTGCATACTATTTGAAAAGCATGTTTATCTGATGGAGAATTCCAAAGAAAATTTTCAGACAATAGTGTGCAAAATGACTTTAGTAAATATGAAGACTTAGGGAGGAAGTGTTATTTTTGCATATACATCTTCAAGCTAACTGAGCAGCTAAGAAAGTGGTTCAGACACAGTGATGGCTGATGACTTTAAACTGGGGGGGGGGGGCATTGCAGGAAGAAACCAAATGTGGCAGGATCTCTCCCAAATATACATTAGTCTTGCAAAGCCAGAATTACAGCAGTGAACAACATTGCAGGGCAGTCATTTCAGTCACATGCTGCCCCATTTCCCTTGTGAACTCATAATACCAGGGTTGACACTGCCAAATTAAAAAAAATAATAATAATGGTTATATTAATGGATTTTGTGACATAAACAATAGTCATAGCTTGTATTCCAGCTTGTTTCAACTATATACCCATTAATCCTGCAAAGGCAGAATTCATACAATAAAACAGTAGGACCAGTCATTTCATCAACAAACAGCTACCATATCAATGGCCTACCTAAAGTATTTGCATTGACCCTGCCAGGATTAAAATAACAATAATAATAATAATAATAATAATAATAGTGGTTACATTCATTTATTTTTGTTGCACGGAAACAGTAGCTTGTATTCTAGCTTGTCTCACCCAAGTACCGAAATATACATTAGTCTTGCAAATCCAGAATAACAACAACAAACAGGTGGGCCAATCATTTTAACCACAAACAGTCTTCCATGCCCATGGCCTACCTAAAGTATCTGGGTTTAAACTTACTAGGATTAAAAAAATAATAATACTGTTTACATTAATGTATTTTTGATGCACACAGTCATAGTTTGCATTCCAGTTTGCCTCACTGAAAATTCATTAGCCTTGCAAAGCTAGTGTTATAACAGCAAACAGCAGATGTGATCTGCTTGTTCTACATAAACAATATTTATTATATAATTAAGTTAAATAAAGAAAAGAGAAAAGAAAATGAACACTCCTATAGAAGGGGTGGGGGGTTGTAGCTCAGCAGACAGTATCTCAAGGCGACCCTGCTCAAACAGTTAAAAGAATTCAGAACCAATGTAATCTACAAATAGCATAAATAAGTTAGCAGGTAACACCTATTGTGGGCATTGGATTCATCCAGAACAGTTAATGACTGCAAAACATATCAGAAGAGCAGTGTCCACACTGCAAAACAAACTGCAATCTCATCCTACTGGCAATATGGCAAAGATCACATAGTGAAGCAAGCTTTTCATTTCTTCTACAACTGGAGACATTTAGTTTAGTTTGTGGTTTACAAAGCTGCATTCTGAACAAAGTGTCAAAGTCAGGACATGTCGAGAGAAGGCTAGAAGACCCTGTTCACAATCTATGAATGTACATTATATATAATGTTACATGAAGGAACAAGAGTAATCCGCAGAAAAAAATCTGCCCTCTGAGCACAGAGTAATAATGAAACGTTAGGATATCGAGTGAACTTCAGAACCAGACAGAAGTTGATTCATATATTTGTGCTGTTTATGTCACATCTCCCTGGAAGAAATTCCTGAGCAGGTAGAGCCCAAGAAATAGAAACTTTGTTATACATGAGCAGCAGTGTATAAAAAGAGGGTAGACTTAACCCTGTAATGCTGTCAGACAGAGGAAACTACTACATGGTTCTAAGGCTGGAAATGTAAAATACTGCTGATAATATTTCAGAAGTATGTAGTGTATAAAATGTACAATACTACTAATGATATTTCAGATGCTTTTAGAGTACAAAGTTGCAATACTACCACTAATATTTCAGGGATTTACACAGCATAAATTACACCACTTAGTAATATACAAAAATGCTCTAATGCTTTATGTACAAATGAAACAGTTACAAGATGCATATGTGTGTGTGCGTGTTTGTCTGCACATGTGTTAACACAAGTATGAGAAGTGGATGAAATATAATATGACCTGAAGTTAAAAACCTGGCAGTGTAAATGTGAAGGAGCAAGGCTTTGCTTAGGTGGCTTTTACCATGTCGCCTCACAGTTAGACGTTGCCCGTTCAATTCTCAGTTAGAGTGTCTTCTGTGTAGCGTCATGTGTGAATGGGCGTTCCTTAGTTGAACGTTGTACGTTAGGCCCGGCAAGCCAGTATGTAAAAATCTACTGCCAATCATTAGCGGACTGGAGTTCCGCTGTGGCGACCCCTAACAGGGAAAAGCCGAAAGACACAAACTACATATGTAGAATTTGAAGCACCATATACTCTCCTATATAAATGCACTACCGAGCCAAAGAAGAAAATGTGCCACAGCTGGAGAGTGAATCAACTCACATAATTCATGAAAATTATTCTCTTGTTTGTAAAGTGTGTCACACTGCCAGCCCAGCTATTTGGAATTTTGTAAATAATAATATGTCATTTGTGAATATCAACATGATTCATATCATATGCTTATGTTACAAATGTTTTAGAATTGTATGTTATGTGTATATTAAACTGCTGATACAGAAGTATGTGTTGAATAGGGTTTGTACAGTACTGAGATTCAAAAATTTAACCACAGCATGCCTTTCTGGCTTAGAACAAAAATGTATAGAAACTATTGTAATTGTGTGACAGTATATATTTTAACAGTAGAAACTAGAACATACAGAGTTAACTTGCAAAACTTCAAGAAAATAAGTTGAAATTAAATTGTTTTATGGAGTGCTATAAAGTTATCTCTCTGTTTTAGTTCAGTAGCAGACACAATGTCTAGAGCTAGAAGTTTTTTGTATTGTCTTGGAGAAGTAATTACTAGGTTTGAGATGCAGAAGTGTTTTACTGTTTTATGACTTTCAGGATCTACAGACATATAAGAGATGTGTATTTTTCACACATAGATGTTAAATTCTGTTAGTTTCTGACAAAATGGGTTTATCTTAGAAAATGAAGTCAGGTGACAAAAAACTGATGTTATTCAAGCTAACCCAGCAATAATATTTGATATTAATTTAAGAACTCTGTAAGAAAGAAACTGGGCAATTTGTATTTTGTCTTTGACCTGGAAACATCCACTCATCATCACTACATCTGCACTTGCCTTGCTCTGTAAGTAAGTTTTTTAGGGCATAGTAAATCTTTTAGATATAGTTAGGAATACAGTAAAGATTAGTTTACATGTTTTCTTTATTTATTTGAGACTGTCATGCAATATTGTTTTAAATACTTCCTGTGATTTTGAACTCTGAAGTTACTGTGTTGATTTATTGAGTATTTTCTTGTTCTTTTATTATTTATTATTAAACATATTTAAACCTATCTTTGTGGCTGATATTTGTGAGACATATTTAAGCTCTCAGAGTACTTGCATATGTATTTGGTGACACTGTACAGGCCACTCCTAAATAGCCTTGCTTGGTCAGACTACCATCTGGATTAATAGTAACATTACACAGTAGGATTGGACACCCTTTGTTAAAGGTCTTAAAAGTAGCTGATAATGGGTTCTAGTGGCAGTAATAACTACCTTATAGCCAGGGCAGAAGGGGGACACAGCTAATAAACCTGTGCCAGCCTTTCCCAGGTGTGTGTGTGTGTGTGTGTGTGTGTGTGTGTGTGTGTGTGTGTGTGTGTGTGTGTGTGTGTGTGTGTGTATGTGTATGTGTGTGTGTGTGTGTGTGTGTGTGTGTGTGTTTGTATATAAATCAAACATCAAAGTGTGTGTGTGTCAGCTACTTGGGCAGGGGCACGAAGCACTGATTGGACAGAGAGGGTGCTGGAGGGTTTGGCTTGGCCACTCAGCTGAGATCTCAACCCTATAGCTGTGCTAGTGGGGAGTCTTATTGGGGATCTGGAGAAAGAGGGAGAAACCAGCCCCAGACTGACTGTGGTCACTGTGTGGTCTTAAGAGAAATTGCACTTTACTGTTGTGTACTTGTCATCCTCCCAGTGTGTATGTCCCCTAGCTGTTGCCAGTGGTGAGGATTGAGGCTCCTTGATTACTGGGCCAGTGCAGGGGCATCACAAAGTGTTTGTATTTATTTGGCTGCATTTTGATAAGAGGAAAATTTCTGGGCTCTTAGCATACCATCTTTTATATGACTAGAAGAAATTCAATAACTTTTGTATAAATGCAGATATACCAAAAACATGATCATAACATTTTATATTTCCTATCTTATAACTAGTTCATAATCAAAAACAGTGCCAAAAACTGAACTGAAAGCCTGATTATCCAAATTCAGAAATCTAGTCCACCTTTTCAGAGTATAATAGTTTGAATGGAAGGGCAGGGTGAGATAATATCATCTCTAAGGACATTGTGGGATGGTGAAAATTTAATCAGGCCAGTATGGATGTTTTCATTTCTACAATTAGGACTAGTGACTGTTAAACATTGAATTAAACAGTTTAAAGCATCATTGGTATGCTAATATTTTTAGAACCTCAAAACATTGTTTAACATACCTCTCAACCTCTTAGAGCAAGAAAACTGGACAAAGCCATAAATAAAAGTAGGACAAAAGTAAAAAAATAGGGACAATTTTTAAATATTGCTTTTACAAACTTAGAAATTTGATAGAATAACATGTTTTACATTAGCATGAATTTTCTTAAGGCATGAAGTCTGCAACTCAAAGGTCTGTCATTATTATCTAACTTCAGTCTTTAATGATTTGCTAGTAATTTGCCAGAAAACCCACAATTTTATGAAAAACAGACCAAAAACTATGAGGCAAAGCTCTGGACATTCTTCAAAAATATGGACAGTTGAGAGGTATGTAAAATGTTTAAACTGTAGTTTTACATTCTGTGAATAGCTTTCAAAGCTTTAAAATAAATTTGTTTCATTCCATAATGCAAACAAGCAATGAATGATTACAGTCCTAAAAGAATAGTTTCTTGATTTTCTACCTTTCGGAATGGGAAACTGTCCCCAGGCAGTCTACTGTACTCAGACCTAGCTTGATGTTTCTTGTTATGTTCTTTTTCACTATTTTTCAGAAAGGGAGTCATTTTTGTATCATTATGAAGTCTGTCCAGCAGATGGCGAAAGAGGATAAGTTTCCCTAATAAGCTGCTGGTAAAAACAAAATGAAAACTCCAGCAAAGCTAGAAATTCCACTGAGTGACCTCCCAAACCTCTTGTATCAGAGGAACATGGGATATATGCAAATGATCCTTATGAACATCAGGTGTTTCAGTTAATTGGCGATTCTCTGTGCTTATGAGGTATTCTGCTTGTGCTGTGCTGATGAGGTCCTCTGCTTGTGCTGTGCTGATGAGGTCATAACAAGGCTGAAATATGCATGTCCACAGCTAGTGAGGTTTGGCTTTATTGGCCTGAAATTGTCCATTAAAATGATGAAATAAGTCATGGGCATTCAGAATCGCCAATTAGCTGAAACACCTGATGTTCATAAGGATCATTTGCGTATATCCTATGTTCCTCTGATACAAAGGTTTGGGAGATCACTCAGTGGAAGTTCTAGCTTTGCTGGTGTTTTCATTTTGTTTTTGCTGATTGGTCAATGATTGGTTTTTCAGTGACCTTCTCACTCATTGTTCTAATAAGCTGCTGGGGAATTTTTTTCCTGGAAATTTTAATTAAACTTAATGAGCTACTTATTATGCAGCAAAGAGAAGTGCTCAGTTTACTTGTCAGTTGGGATTATTTTGTAGTCCCAATATGGAATTTTTCATTAGGAAGTCTTCATACTCAAACATATAGAGAAATTACTGTTAAAACAACTCCAACTAGAAATGTAGCATCACACATAAAGTGCTGAATGGGGCTGGTATGTAAAAGTAACTGGAGTTCATCTCACTTATACTGTTTGACAATGGGAACAAGTATCTTAAGGTCCCACTTATCCTATGCCCTCCAACACCTCATTCTTTAAAATGGAGGTTTTCATTTGTTTCTGGATGCTTTTCCTAGATAGCATCTAGAACTATATTACAAACTTGCAAAGCAATCAATCAATCAATGGCTCAGTGACATTTTCAAAACTTCTTTGATTTTATGCATCCAGTGATACATGCCCACAGGTTTACAGCATTTTAAAATACATTTTCGATTTTAAATACTGTAAATCTTTTCTTTTGTAAGAAGCATGGCACCAATTGTGTTTAGTCACTGTGCACATAATGTATATGTTATTTTTCCAATGCCTTTTGAGAGATATCATGGCCATTTAATGCACAGCAGTTTAGGGAACCTTTGTAGTAAAAAGGGTCTATATTAGAACATCGAAGTTTCAAAACTTCGAATGTTCTAATATCGACCCCTATTCAGCAAAACCTGAAAATATCATAGCAACATTGCATATGTTGTATAAATTAACAGGACATCAGAGAGAGCGAGAGAGAGAGAGAGAGAGAGAGAGGGTATGCAAGAAAACTAGATTTTCATGCTCTGCAATTTCAGTTATTTTGTTGCTGCATATTGCCATCACTAGAATCACATTACAGCGTTGTTTCTATCATAAAGAAACACATAGAAGCACTGGTGTCTTTGTTAACTATGGACACAAGATTGTTTTGTATCTGTATTTATGATGCAATGACATTATACTATCCTAGCACCTCCCCCACTTCTGAAGGAGACCACATAGTGCAGTGTTAAACTCTTACCCATGCTTTTCCCCATCATTTTTATCTCTCTTCTATTTCTCTTTTTTTCACTGCAATATTAATCATCAATGCAATCATCCTTAGTGCAATATGCTGTACCTTAGTTAAAGTGCCATAATGTGCAATAACCCATATTCTAGTGTGAGTGGTAATTAACAGAAAAGGATCCCCCTTTCATGTCACTACTATAGGTGGTATCAAACTCATCTAATGCATTGGCTATGATCAACAGTGTACCTATGTCAGGTGTTGCTGTTATATATGTGGGGTAACATAAGTGGGTATAGTATCGGTCATCTCTATGTAACATATGTGTTTGGTCTACATTGTGTCTATGTTTATCTGTGCAGTTGTAACATAAGCAGTTTCCTGCGGGATCAATAAAGTATTTATGATTCTGATTATATTTTGAATTAGTGAAGTTTCTCTTCTTTGGGTTTGGTGAACTAATGCTGCTACTTTGACAGCTAGCAGTGAGAGCAACATGAATAGAAACACAAACAAGTAATGCTTAGCCCACACAGACTGCCTATTTCTTTACATAACAGTTAAGATGCAAATCCTAGCTAAAAACCTGTTGTCTTCACACCTCCTAAACATGGCTTCCTTTCTGTCTTATACTTTCTTGAATTCTATAACTACGTTTTGAAACTACTACTTTTTTCAGAAAGGCAGTTCCAATTATACATCATCATCATCATATTTGCACTGGGTGTGATGAGGGTGGACAGGATCAGGAATAAGTATATTAGAGGGTCAGCCCAGGTTGGAAGGTTTGGAGACAAAGCCAGAGAGGCAAGATTACGTTGGTTTGGACATGTGCTGAGGAGGGATGCTGAGTATATTGGGAAAAAGATGCTAAGGATGAAGCTACCAGGTAACAGGAAAAGAGGAAAGCCTAAGATAAGGTTTATGGATGTGGTGAGAGAGGACATGCAGGTGGTTGGTGTGACAGAGCAAGATGCAGAGGACAGGAAGAAATGGAAACAGATGATCCACTGTGGCGAACCCTAACAGGAACAGCCGAAAGAAGATGATGATCATCATCATCATTTAATCTAATATTATTTATTTTCAGAATAACTGAAGCAAGTAAAGGGGGTATTAAATGAGTCTTTTTATATGTTAGCTTGTGATTGATATTTTTAGATATCCCCTGGAATTCATTAACCCCTACACCGTGTACACCATTCTGAATAAACAGACAACACAAGCATAACTCACACCTTCTTCCTTCTAATTTTACTTTTCCTTCTGATGTTCTTGCAGCCTTAAATATTTAAGAGGATTCATAAAGGTTGACTACATGTACACTTAGTGTATTTTTCAGAGTGGGTAGAAAACACAAAAAATGTTGTAGGGAAGCTCTTGAATAGAGATTATATACACTTAGTGTACACTTAGTGTATGCATTAATGAATCTGGCCCATCATTAGCTACTGGCAGGTTAACAAATGAGAACAGTTACTTCAACTCAAATGTAGTAAAGTTAAAGAAGCATAACCAGGCAATGTATTTTTAGTCTATAGTACTTATTTTTGAAGTATCTGTGAGAAACATTACAAATAGCTCAGCTAGAATATAATTAATGCCTGCAGCATAGGTCTGTATGAAACTTCTTTATTAGAGCCTGTGCTTATCTACTCTAAAAGCTTTGTTGTATTATAATTGTAAAACCTGAGGTGATCATTCAAACATTCAGTTCCTATACTGACCTTATGATCAGCTGACACCACAGAGTTCACCAAGCAAGCAGGAAATGGAAGTAGATTGCCCAGGGGATGGACTTAGCTTGCCAGGCCTTTCCTTTGTATCACACACAATGGATACACTCCTATAGACAATTCTGAGTCACTAGTCCACCTACTGCATTCTTTATGATCTAGAAGGAAACTGCTGCAGCTGGGGAAAACCCATGTGAGAACAGAGAGCACATGCAGACTCTGCAGAGAAGGCACCCCTGCTGAGAACCAAATCAGAGAACCTCTTGCTGTGAAACAGCAGTGCTTCTCAGTGTGTCACTGTGCCATCCAATGGTGGTCATAAAAGTTATCAAATCACCTCTGTCTGAGTGTTTTTTTCTGTTAATGGTCCAACATGGCATTTCTCCTTCTATATAGTGATCGTAGCTTTAACTGTAATAGCTGTAAGAGACAAGAAGTGAGAGATGCGTAATAAAATCTTTTGGTTGGTTGGATCAACATTTTGAGAAAACTGTAATATTTGACAAGAGTGGATGGTTTGAGGGACAATATCTGTAAGTCCAAAACAAAATTATTCTGCTGCACTGACATACTGTGAAAACAGTTTAAGGTATATCATTGTATAGGAGTTTGCACGTATGTGCAATGTCCATATGCATAGCTTGATTTCTTAAAGAAGCATCTAAAGTTGTATACCCGTCTGTCTGTTTTTTGTATAAGGCTGTACTTGTTGAGTTTATAGCTGTTTCTATAGGTATGATGATCTTACAGCACTATTAACTTTAGTTTTTTTTTTTTTTTCAGGATAGTTACTAGCATACCTCTTCACCTGCAGACATTGACAACAGGAAAAAAAGGCGGTTGAAAAGCTGGTACATTCAGCTAAAAATCTGGACATCAAATTAGTATGAAATTTGAATACCAAATAGCCCAGAACTCTTCCTGCTTCCAGTAGGAATTTGGGATAATATTGCATTTAAAAAACAAAGTGAGAAAATGATGGAAACACATGAACACATATTTAAAAATATATAATGTAAAATCTATAGACTTTAATGAACTGTATTGCAAAATTTTACTACAAAAAGTCATTTGTTTTTGCTTCTGAAAAAGGGAGATGTAAGATGTCTTTCCTATTTCTTTAAATTATATCATAGAATACAATGTCCCCTTTGGGATGTACCTTACCCGACACCTGCAGCAATTAGAAAGACCCCAAAAGTACCTCACCAAGAGGATCAAGGGACTCAAACGGATGCCATATGCTGCTCAGTTAAAAAAACTCCAGCTCTACTCAGTTGCATACCGCCTACTTCGAGGCGATCTATGCCTGACATATAAAGCTATGTCCAACCCAGAATTAATGGACATGCTCCACCTCAGTAAATCTAAATCCCTTAGAGCCACGCGCTCGAGGGACTTGAACCTCAGCACAGAAATAAATAGAACATGCTGGAGGGACAGATTCATAACCCAGAGGCTCCCTTCACTCTGGAATAGAATTCCAATTCATGTTAGGCAGAGCACCTCACTGACTCTCTTCAAGAAGAATCTTGATGAGTGGATGGGGGATCGTAGGTTTGTCCCGGGGATTACTTCCGTGTCACTATTAGACAGAGGCTCGGTAAACTAAACTTTAAAAAGGGCACAGTATACTCAAATCAAGGGGTGGCGTAAGTCAAACACAATCGGGCTAGGCTTATAAATGCCCCAGGGCAGATAGCCTAGTATGAACCTATATGTGTTTTAGTATATTGTTCATGGAGCACATACTTGACAACTTCAAAATTCATGTGTGAAGTGGGGGATTCAAAAAATTATGTGAAGGGATAATCAAGCCTGAAAATAGGGACATACCTCCAAAAATAGTAGCATCATGTACAGTGATAAATAAGGCCTGAAAATAGGAATATTGCTCCAAAACAGAGACAGTTGAGAGCTCTGGACTAGCATCAAATGGTGGGTAAGTGGGGAACACTAGCACACCAGAAAATGTCACTCCAGTTGTGGGGGTGATACAAGATGACTCACTGACTGAAAAAAAGATGTTGTGGGATGAAAAGCCTGTTGTTGCATCAGGTTAGTCCACATGCAATCTCATGTGCATATGTGCATGTGTGAACATGGTTACTTCACTGAAAGAGAGAGCTATCATAGGATACTAGAGGTATTTCTCCATACATATAATTCTAACCAGGGAATAATTGTAGATAACAATGACCAATACTGCAAGTTCTAGAACATAGAAGAAAATAGGAGAAGACAAGTAAAATTAGCTAAAGAAAGGTGGGGAAAGTAGCAGATGAATGGAGATTTTATAACAGTATCTTAATATGAATACTACACACTGAAAAAAAATTGATTTTTGCAAATCACAGTGCACACTATCTGGTCAAGGCCCATCCTAAATTTAATCTCCAAGCCCATAAGACCCTTAAACCAGCACTGCCTGGATGGATTGCGGAACCAACCCCTCATGTTTATCAAGGATGTCTGTTTAGTAAAGTTCTTTGAACATTGTTAATTTAACTTGAAGTGAATGCTATAATGTACTGAGACCACACCATGGGCAAACTTATATAATCACAGTTTTAGAAAGTTCATAGAATTGTTATAAATGTTTCCTTGGTTTACAACTGGCAGCTATGAACATGGAAAAAAACAAAGTATCAGACTAGAATAAAACAGCTGTACAATTTCCATCAACAAGATGGGTTTTTAAACTAGGCTTCTGTAACTGGTTTATGCAGAGCAAATGAAAAGTGTGTTGTGTGGAGCTTAAACTTGAAGTTTCTTTTGCTCCTGATTAGTGAACTATATGTAAAGACTAGAAACAAGGTATTGGATCCAATGGCACAATGAAGGCTCAGTGAAATCAGGCGCCAAAACTTCAGGATTATTGTACAGACCTTATTTCCACGCTTTCGTCTCCAGACTTCTTCAGAACACAATTCACAAATCCACACACACCCTTTTATACTGTACTATCCTTAATTAAACAATTATACAATTAACCAATAAAATCATGTAATTAACTGTTATAATAAAATACACCTCCACATGCAAAATACAAAGATAACAAATATATGAAAAATAAGTAACTTAAAATTGCACTAAAAGTATATTATTCATTAAATAATTATTTATACACTTTTAACCTCATATCCCTTAAAAACACTTTATGTTGATAGTTTCATTTAAACCTGTTTTTTATCAGCTTCTAATCTGATCTGCCAGAAGATTTCCTTTTGTTCAAAATAATTTTTAAAGTCACCTCCCCCCCATATCCAACATACCTTGCTCTATTTTAGGAAACAAAAAATGTTTATATTTGGTACATCCTAAAGTATGTTTAAAAAAAGCATTATTTAAATCTTTCCTCCTTATATTATATATATGCTCCCTCATTTGTTCCAATAAAGCTCGAGTGGTCATACCAACATAAAAAGCTGTGCATCCACTACATACACTAATGTAAATTACCCCTCTGGTTTTGCATGTGAAATGTCAAATGCAATTGGACTATTTCTATTGTCTATGGCTATTGGAAGGGTATTGAAAAAATAAACATTTAAGTCCATTTGTGGGGGCTGTGTTTGAATAGAGTATATCCTCATCACTTTGAAAGCTTAGTTTTTTTCTACTTCAAGTTATTAAGTATAACTCAGTGAAGGGTATAAATGTTGTATGACCTGTGGATTGTTTCTTTGCAATATTTTTGGATATGAAGTCTCGGGGGTGGGGTTGTGGTGGAGGGTTAATATGCCAGAGGAGAACCTTGATGCAAACATTGCTTGTAGCTGATAAGGTGCTGTTTCACTCTGCACTTTTAAGAACTCTGACAACTCTTTTCGTAATAAAAAACAATTTGTTAGTATACATATAGCCATACCTCTCATCCTGTAGACACTGAGAATTCAGACAAGGACTCATTAAAAATTGGTGCATCTGGCCAAAAATCTGGATGGATAATTAGCATGAAATTTGCATACATAAAAGCATAACTTCTCCCACTCCGAAGAATTATGAGATACCACTACTCAGAAATGCAAGTGCAAAAAAATAAAAAAAAATAGAAGTGACAAAATGATGTAAATATTGCCAGAATTATTCAATTAACTGAAAAAAAAAATAAAAAAAGAATTTTCCAATTAATTGCATTAGTTTTTTATTAATGTTTCCATAAGATATGCTGCACCTACAGAAGAAGGACAAACGTTTGATAGCTCACTGGAGTATATATGGCACTAGCACCATCTTTGTTATAGAAGAATATTCATTTCTAACTTAGCTCTGCTTGTCTTATGTCTCCAAATGCAAATATAAACGACATTCCTGATGGACACACTATTTTAATTTACTTGTCCCTATAGAGCTGATGTTCCTCAGTTCAGTTCCTGTGTGACACAATGCATAACCACACAGATACTATAGAGAGCTCGCAGGGAACATGTCACCAAGTGCATGCAACATTTGTAAACTGTATGATCTCGCAATGAGTATATTATTTACATCATATTCCATGCAGTAAAAATCAAAACGAACACTCATGATGCATTGCATGCTGCAATGAACTTTATATGGATGCAACTGCAGCTGCATAAAGTTTTATTGTTGTTAGTGGATACCTTGATTTTTGTTGATTTATTGGTTCTTTCTCTTTTGAGAGTGGAAAACAGCTTTCCCTTGTATCCTGCATGCTGTCTCTTTCCCTGTCATGCTCACTGACTACACATTTGTGATTGGATCAGCAGGAAAACATTTATCTATTACTCTGACCAGGAAAGTTCAACCTCTTCATTTGGTTCAGTTTATTTAATTAACTGATGGAGCACCTATCTGCCTAAACTCCAGTGTACAACACTGTGTTAATTATTCACTATATACCATATTTCTACTAACTGATTCCCTGTTGAAATATCAAGATTTGTAAGTATGAGCCCTAGAATGATAAAAAAGACTGAAAACACAGTAAAACATTGCTTTTTTTTCTTTCAGTGTGTTTGTTGCAGTGGGACAATTCCCCCTGCACACACCCTGAATGTATATATACCAACTCCTATATCAACATACCTTGAAGAAAAGGGAATATTCTGAGGAATGTCAGTCACAGAATTTAATTTATGTTAGTCTGCATTTTTGGTTATTCAGTTTCATTATTCTGGGACTTGCTCTAAGGAATTTCAGAATTTCAAATGGTAAGTAGACTAGCCACACAGGACATCAAATATTGTAATTCATCTGTTAAGTTTCTTTCATTGTAGAGGATGTGTGACATTTAAGAAATTTTTCTCCCCAGTCCAGAAATTTCCACCATTTCTAGGAACTCAAGACAGTTGTATGGAAACATGGCACATACAGGACACTTCTTGTTTCGGCTTTTCCTGGTTAGGGGTTGCCACAGCAGATCACGTGTCCGGTCATGATTGGCAGTGGAGTTTTATGGTGTCGAGTTGCCAGCCCGGCACCCAGCCTTCCACAGAAGGCACACATGCATGTACTCACACCTAGGGCCAATTTAGAGTGTCCAATCCACCTACAGCATGTCTTTGGGATGTGGGAGGAAACCGGAGCACCCGGAGGAAACCCATGTGACCACAGGGAGGACATGCAGACTCCGCACAGAAGGCACCCCAGCTGAGGATTGAACCAGAGAACCTCTTGCTGTGAGACGGCAATGCTAACCGCTGCACCACTGCGGCTGCCTGGCACATACAGGACACTATAGTTTCAAAAATAAATTTGGAAGACACAGACAGCATTTCTCTTTTTGACGACTTTTGTAAAAAGTGATAGCTGCAATGTGGTCATCCTAGCTTAAATGAAAGCAATGCATATGCTTATGACCGTACATAAAGCAGTCAAACATGAGCTATATGCCATTGTTCAGTACACAAAAAATGACATTGGTGGAGAATTTGTGAGCTGTTAGACACTAAGAAACTATGAATGTATCTCAAAGATGAAGCCGTGTTAAAAAAATAATCTGGTGAATATACCTATTCATTTTGTTTGTGAACTGCACACAGAAAAGTAGTATATACAGCCAGTCAGTAGATAGTGAAAAGATGACAGAAATTATCACCATGAGCAGATATGTTATATATGCAATATAGACGGTGAGCTTTTCTTTTAGATAAGCTTTCCTCTACAACTATTCCACCAACTAAAAAGAAAGAAAGCACAAAAATGCATCATCTTGTGTTTCCCCCAGCATTGTTTCAAACATGAAAGCAAGTACATATCAGGATGCGTCTGAAAATTGCTACTGCTGCTTAGAATGGAGTGTAACACCATGTGGAGAGGCAGGTTTTATTCATTTATTTATCTATTTATTTATTTATTTCAGTTTGATGACCAGGGAAGTCCACTGGGTCAAGAAGAGCCCATTTTCAGTGGAGGCCCGGGTAGAAAAGCTCCAAGACACATTGTAGACATATACAGTGTAGTAAAAGCTTAGTCATTAGGTTAAGAATACAGCATAATACATACATACATAATACATCACAATTCAGCATATTAATACAGGAAGCAGTCAAATATTATCTTCAGGCTGAGAATCCAGCACAATACAAATAGGATAAAATATAATCATGAGAGGAGATACAGGTAATGGAATGCTGTTGTAATATTTTTGACAGTACAGAATTAGTTTCATTTTGATATAGGAGAATCTGACAGGATATTCATGGTGCAGAAGGAGATTGTCCAGGACAGTATAGCGGGGTGTATTAGTAGGAGTAGCGATGGTATGAGCAATACGTGATGGAAATGAGAATGAGAGTGGGAGCGGGAATGAGAAAGTATAGAGGGGGGTTACGCCAAAGATAAATGGGAGAACAAGAGAGATTTGAAGTTGGGATGTTTAGAAATATTGCGAAGGGGGAAGGAAGAGAGTTCCATAGTTTAGCTATGGAGCAGGATAGTAGAAGTTGGCCAGGGGGTCTTAAGGGTAAATTTGTAGGAGGTTTTGGTTTTCAGATCTGAGTGAGTGGTTAGGTATGTAGGGGGTTAGGGTGGAAGTGAGAGAAGGGCAGCTGGAAGGTTTGAAGATGAGCTTGTGGGCAGTGGTGAGCTGAAGGAATTTCAAGTAATTGGGTAGTTCGAGCCATTTTAGGGTATGAAGAGAGTGGCAATGGTGGGTTGAGTTTTTAGAATTGGTTGCAAATTTGCTTATTTTATGGTAGCAAGACTCAGGTTTGGAGTGCAGGCTGAGTTATAGATTGCTTAACAGAGGAGTGCTGTACATAAGAGAGGTGAGGAGGTAGGAGGAGGCTAAGATGGGTCTATATCACATTATCGAAGTTTCAGAACTTCGAACACCATATGGTCAACACCATATGATCGAAGTACTGAAACTTCAAAAATGTGAAAAAAAAAATAAAAAACAAATAAAGCAAAACTAACTGCTGTAAATGGGGGGGGGGGGCAAGCCCCCCTGCACCCCCCACACCCCCAGCTACTTAAATATACCAACTTTGAGATCACACTTTAACTGAGTTAGGCACAGGAAAGGGAAGGTTTCCTTTTCCTACACTGAAGCGCGATTTGTCTGGTGGAGGGGCTGAGGTAGCGGTTGTGTCTGTACAGGATTCCTAGTTTTTGGCGTTTTTTTTTTAATGGTGGATTGAATATGGGTATCAAATTTTAGATTTTCATCAATGGTGATGCTGAGCAGTTTGGTACTGGATACAATTGTGAGGGGGATGTTATTCTGGCTGAGTATGGAGAATGTGTTTCTGTCGATAGTGGAGTTTCTAGAAGGAATAAAAAATCATCAGTTTTTTTAGCATTTAGGGTCAAGTGATTGCTTTGCATCCAGGTTTCTGTTTTAGATAAGGCTGATTAGGTTTTTAAGAGTAGGTCAGAGGGGGAGTAGGCTGAGCAGATGATTGTTGAATCATCTGTGTACTGGATGAGTGAGGACTCAGGGATGGTGTGGTGGAAGTTGTTGATAAATATATTGAAGAGTAGAGGACCTAGAACAGAACCTTAGAGTACCCTGGTAGGGCTAGGTAGGAAGAAAGAGGTTGAGTATTTTCATTGTACAGCTTGTTGACAATCAGAGAGGTAGCTAGAAAACCAGGCTATGGTGGAGGGAGAGAGGTGGAGAGAGGAGAGTTGAAATAGGAGTAAGGGGTGGGAGATGGTGTCAAAAGCTTTTGATAGATCTAGGAAGACGGTAGATATGAGTTTGCCAGAGTCACATGCTTTGTTAATGGTTTAGAGAAAGGAAAGGAGGGCAGTCATGGTAGTGTGACCAAGGTGGAAGCCATGTTGAGTGGGGATGAGGAGATTGCTTTGTGTTAGGTATGGCATCAGTTGTGAATGGATCGCTTTTTCTAGTATTTTAGAAATTGAGGAAAGGAATGCAACAGACCTGAAGTTGGAGGTGTCTGTGTTTTTGCCTCCCTTGTGGAGTGGGATGATTTAAGCATGGCGCCAGATAGATGGTACATAGGATTCTTGGATGGATCTGTTTATTAGGATAGAAATGGGATGAGCTATGCTGTCTGCAGATAGTTTGAGGAAAGGTAATGGTAGATTATCAGGTGCATTGCGGCAAGGTTTAAGTTTGAGGAGTAGCCTTTTTATTGTATTTGTGGGGATGGGTTTTAGATTGAAGGGAGAGGAAGGAGGTATGTGATCGGGGGAATGGGGGAGGTGTGTGGGGTTGAGGTTGGAGGGGGGAGAGGGAAAGAGGAGGACAGTTTAGCAATGCACTCCACAAAGAAGGAGTTGAACTGGGTGGATGTTTCAAGGTTGGTAAGGTTGTGGTTATGACAGGGGTTATCTTTATTTCCTGGTTGGAGAAGGGAGGAGATGGTGTCCTAAACTTTTTTAGGGTTATTTGAGTGCTCGGATTGAAGTTTGGAGTAGTATGCTTTGCGATCTTTAGTTATTAGATTTTTTACAAAGTTTCGGAGCTGTTTGAATTCTAGTAAGAGGTTAGGTTTTTTGTTTTTCTGGTATTGCTTCCATTTTTTTGTTTCTTTGTTACATTGCTACTTTGGTTTCTTTTGAGAGGCAGGGACAGGGATTGGACTTGACCCCTTTAGTTCTAAGGAGAGTGTGGTGGTTTAACAGGTTTAGGAATGACTCATTGAAGTAAGCTACGGCATTGTCGAGGGGTAGGGTATTTAGAGGGGTCCAGTCGATATGCTTTAGACATTCAGAGAAGGTTTGAGGGTTAAATAAGAAGAGGTTATGGGTTTAAATGTAGTGGTGTTATTTTTAAAGAGGAGAGGAGATGGTTAGCAAAAGCTGGCAGGTGGTCACTGAGAGGGTCAGGAAAGATTCCAGAATTTGAGATGAGGTTGGGATGAGATGTTAAGATCCAGTCAATGATGGTGCTGGAGGCCCCATCTTTGTTTGGCCTGGTTGGAGATTTTATTAGTTGGGAGAAGTTGAACAGGTTGATTGTGTGAGATGGGGCTTGAGAATTAATGGAGGCCCAGTTAATGTTTATATCACCTAGGATATAGGTTTCGTTTTTGATAGTAGAAGAAAACCAGGAGAGGATGTCTTCTAGTGTTTGGATATTATTGCCAGGGGGAATATAGAGGGCTTCTATGCAAATGGACTTGTGGTTGTTGATTTTTTAGTAGCCCTATAGTTATTTCAGCATTGGCAAAGTTGGGAATGTGACTGGTGTATGGGGTAATGGTATGGGAGGAGAGGTAGATAATAGCTACACCTTCACCTTTCTTATGTAGTCTGTCATTGCAAATCAATTGGTAGCCTGGAGGAAGGATTTTGTTGTCTTTTACAGAGGGTTTAAGCCAGGTTTCTGAGATGACTGTTATGTCAGGGTGGTTGTGGGAAAGCCAGGCATGGAGGTTAGGGATTTTGTTTTGAAGGCTTTGGGCATTAAATGTAGTGAGGCATATGGGTTTGGGAGTTTGGGGTTGTGTGGGAGGGGAGTTGGTGGGCTGTGTGATGGTGGGGGGTCCTGGGTAGGGGTGAATGTCAGAGTGAGATTTGATGGAGGATGAGTGTAAGGTAGCTTAGTGTGGAAGGAGAGTTTGAGTGCTGGTAGTGGTTGGGTTTTTTTGTGTGAGGTTGGAGGTGTGTGTGACGACAGGATGGGGTAGGTAGAATTTTGGGTTTGAATAGCAGGATTGTGTTGGAAAAGTAGAGTTTGTGTGCAATGGTAGTGAAAGGTGGTGTGGCAGTAACTTGGTTAGTGATAGTCGATTGTGGGGGTGTGGTATGGTAGGGGTTAAATAGTTGTGTAAGATAAGTTAGACAGGTGAGTGAGGTTAGTAGGAGTGACAGGATTAGTAGATGTGATGAGATAGGAGGCATTGTTATGGAGGGGTGGGGATATTAAGATTGGAGTTGGGTGTGGAGGGTGGAGTGCAGAGTTAATTGGTTGATTGGCAATTTTGGCAATTGTGGGATGAGTTGGGGATGAATAAATGTACAGGTAGTGGGAGCAGGTGGGGAATGGGGCAGGGTAGGGGAGTGGAGTGAGCCCGAGAGTGGTGAGGATGAATGGAGCGGGTTGAGCCAGAGAAGCGGTCAGCAAGAGACAAAAAAAAATCAGTAAAACCCACTTGGGACTGAAATGGCTGAGCTGTGGGTGGAGTTGCAATGCTACAAATGAGCTTAGAACATGAGGAGGAAGAGCAAAGTATCATTAATAGATACAAAGTGTAATTCCTACCTGTACTAACTTGAGTTACCATTTCAGAAAAAGGTTTAATATGGTTGCAGTTAGACTGTAGATAGTTATACCTAAGAACTGCACATTTTATAGTGGAAGGCTGGGGAATAGAAGGGTAGTGCTGACCCAGAAGAGTGTACACTCTTTTAGCTAGTATTAAATAAGGTGAAATCACTGTTATTCAATTTATTGCTCATACATTTCACTGCTGGAGTAGGTTGGTTGCCGTTTTGGAGGGTCCAGGGATCTGTTCTAAGTGGTGCCACTGACATTGCAAGGAACTTATAGAGCTGAAATGTGTAGAAAATAGAAGGGCAATAAGTAAGGGCAGCAGTAACAAATACAACAGCGGCAGCCTCAGTACCCTGTTCTGTATCTATTTAGCAATAACTACGTACCGATAAACACTAACAGTCATTCATTGCTCTTAGTAATAACTATGTACTAAAGTCATTGCTTAAAGCATAGGAGTGAGTAGGTTTGCAATAGTCCGACTACCATTTAACACTCATGTTACAGTTACTATTTACAACAGCACAAAAGTAGACATATTATAACAGCATTAAATACGGTAGCTTAAACAGTTGCGACCAAAACCTCGATAAACTGAGGGAGTCCATGCAGACGGAGTAGATTCACAGTTATTACAAGGTGACGGTCCTATCTTGTAGTCACTAAGAAGCACACTAATTACTGGATCCTAGTGCTAGACATGCTTGTCGTTGTCTAAAATCTAAATAGATTGTGCAAACAAGTTTACATGCGGTACACTACAGTAAATTCAGCTGAGCAGCTTAGGATGCATGTTGCCAGACTCATTCCAGTCTTACAATATTGGCCTACAAGCTTTCTTACAAGGTACTGAGCTATAAACAGTAAGTTACCAATGTTTGGTATTGGTAGAAAAACATTTCACGTGATAATGTTAGAAGTCAATTCAATTCAAACATATTATTTTACAGTACAATGTAATACAGAGAGTATGGGATTGAATTAAACAGAGTTTACTTACAAAGAGCACATTCCAGGTCATTTTAATGAGAACTACACCATAAAAGACAGTGGCAGACTTGAGATGTTATGATCCTCTTCCTCTGGATTGATAAAAAACAAATATATTGGTTTACATTTAATTCACTTCAACTTGTTGCAGGAGACTACATTGTTATGTTGAATGGAAGTGTCTACTTCCTTATTTCAAATTGTGCCATGTACCAGCAAGGCAACAATGTTATGTGAACATCTCGTCTTCCATCAGTCCAGCCATCTACTCCAACTTGTTGCAAGTCTGCAGTCTTCTGAGAATGACGTCCACTTGCCCCATAACACAACTTAATCCGCCAGTAAGGTAACACTATTATGTACACACTCCCTCTCTCTTTGATTCAACAATCCATTCCAGCTTGTTGCGATACTCTGCATTCTTCTTTTGCAGTACTTTTATTTTGCTTTTAACATCAGTGGAGAAAATTCAGACAGATATTTGCAATGTCAGTATTCTTATCTTCCACTCTTTTTCTTACTCATTTAGTCTATCGCTTTGGTGAAATATTAAGGTATCTACCAAAAATGAAATAAAACACCAGCAACTCTATACTCCCTCAAAATCCAGTTTGAAATCAAATCAAATAAGTTCAAAAAAGCAGATAAAAAGCCACACCAAAACTCAAATGTACTTCAGCTAAGCACTTTCATTTCCTTTAATAAGAACTTCATCAGAGCTGTAGAACAACTTCATAACGTGACTTAAATAATAATTTTAAAAATAGTCACATGACAGTATTCAAGTTAATTTATATTTAAAATTATACCTTTATAATAAAATTATTTAACTAATCAGTGAACTACTTTAAAATAAAAACAAATATGCAAATACACATACATAGAACAATTACAATCTAAATACAAACTCATTTTTGTCAAATAAAACTGAGCAAGTGAATTTGGCTTTTGATGCTGTGGCCGTATCGTTTAAGAAATCTAGGCTACTTGGGTTCAAACTAGAAAAACAGCTGATTAAACTCAAAATGATAGAACTTGACATTTCCTACTTGGAACATTGTATTGATGTTAAAAAAGTTCCATTTGGATTAAGGGTTTACAAATTCCCAAACGGAATTAAACAAAATGATTCAGTTTATAACAGAATGCTTTAACTATTTAACAAACTGGCATTGAAGTTATAAGGCTGTTTGTATCCGACTACAAGGACAAGTTAAACACTTTGAAGGACTCAAGAAAACTGGATATGGACATTAAAAAAACATAGAAAACATAGACATTTTAAAAATTGTGTGACTGTTTGTAATGGTATTGGGGTTAAAGCTGATAGACATGTGGCCACTATTGAGCATAAAAAAAGAGAAGAAGTTAGCTAGGGATTTAGCAGCTTGCACTAGTGACAATGTTTATCCACTAAAGAGATATTTTATTCGGGATGGTAAGAAGAGTGAGGACCCTGACAGTTCATAAAAAAGGGCAAAAAGAGACCCAGGTCAATCACATTTTGGGTTCTAATGAAGAGCAAAATTAATTATTTTTTTTAATTTAATGAAAATAATGTAGAGTAATGTCCGAGTAGTTCTAGACATCTGTCGGATTTTGGTAGCATATTGGATGTTCCTTTGTTGTCTTCTCCTTTTCAAGACACAACTTGAATGTTGCAACAACTAAAGGTTACATGAAGGGGGAGCAAAAAGTGAATGGAAGAGGCAGGAGTAAGACCTAGTGAGAAATAACAGTTTGTCCGAATTTTGTTCTGTCATTATTATAGTGACTAAGTTAGAGGCCAAGCATTAGCTGTACTTAAGAAAGGATTTTATTTTGTGTCTTTCAATAGAGCAAATGTTGTCAACACTATGAAAGATTTAAAGTTATATGTACTCAAATTTAATTTGCATTATATTTTACATGAAGTTCAGGATTTAGCTGAAAGGCTTCTAAATATTTTATACACTTAGGTGTTTTCAAAGATGTGTGAGCAAGATATTAGAAATACAATGTGTGCTCTGGTTTCTAAAAAAAATTACAGTATGGTGCCATGACCTGAGAGAGAAGCATTGTTTGAACTTAGAAATAACAAGAGGCTTAGATTTATGAAGGCAGATAAAGGTAATTGTACTGTACCATTACCTTTATGATCTATCAATAACATTAATTATCATTTTTATAAGTTAGACAGTTTTGCTGGATTTGTTACACCAGGGTCAGATTGATATGAATGTGTTTGAATTTTTGATGGTAGAGTATTTAAAGATGCAAGATATTTTGAAATTCCAAAGACTCACAAAAACAGTCGTGAAACTAGCTTTCCTTCATTTAGGCCTATTATAATTGCTGACCACACTAAAACTGAAATCATTTCTGTTTTTGTTTGGATTCTATTTTGAACCCTTTGGTTCAGAATTGAAAAATTTATTTAAAAGATTCTTAGGCATTACTAGACCTGTTATGTCATTACAATTTCACAGGTCAGGAAAAGCTGATTGTGTCTTTAGATGTAGTATCTCTGTACCATGTATTTTTCGGGAGGTTGGTATCGACTTTCTTTTTTTTTTTTTTTTTTGCAATCTGATTTTTATTAGCATTTTTAAAAACACAAATACAAAAACAAAACCATAATTCACACAATACAAATAGGTTCAAAACAGATAAATTGGCTCAGTATCTGCCTATACTAAGTAGTGGTTCAGGACATTGCATGTGGTAGCTATTTCCTCAGTGTGTTTTTTATAATCTTTATAATATATATTTACCATCTCAAAAGTGCTTACTCCTCTCTGTACTCTTCTTTTCTAGACCTAACACCACTCTTAAGTATTCAACTGCGGTACCACCTTTAACATTCCTATAAGAAAAGTGCAGTCCGGGTCTGAACTGTCTGCAAACAGCTACAGTTATCTTTGAGTATGTAGCAGTTTAAAATAAACAAGGGTGCACCAATGGCTAATGTAAACTCCACGGTACTACAGAAACTGGTACGAACTCAAAAAACTCCAAGAAATGGCGATAAATTTGTCATTTATTGTAAAAACAGCAACAGGATCCCAAAAGTGAGCGCTTTCACGTCTTACGACGCTTCATCAGACTTTAATCAAATATGAAGGAGCCAACTCCTTAAATACACAATAATTGATGAATCTCTTCAATTAGTAAAATTACTAACAATCAATTAAAGTGCTAGTACATAAAAAACTAACATCTCACTATAGGAGACTAAAGACACATACATTCTACATTGAAATCAGGAATGGACATGTAAATCACCATTCACTGAATTAAAACACTGCAAAAATACTACAAAAATACTACATAGCATTATACATAAAAATGCATTTATATTGATTGCATCACAGTAGTATGGACATGTTAAAAACACATAAAAGCCGATCACATTATCTAAATTAATGTGTAAGTGGTCGTGCTGCTAAATGTGGTTTTAGCGTGATTTTCTCATTCAGGCCATATTTATGCGCTTGCAGCCTAAGTATCCACTTATTCTCTATTTCTTCAATTTTGTTCTTAAAATCACCCAGTCTGTTTGTCCTACTGACTATTTCTAATGCTCTGAACCTAAAAATATGAGTGGAGCCATAATCAAGCACATGTCGTGCTAGAGCATTGGTTGTATTTTCTTTGTGTATGGCATAAATGTGCTCTCTTATACGTTCACGCAATGTCCTGTTGGTTTTGCCAACATAGAACATTTTACACACCTGACATTGCGCCAAATAAACTATATCTATGGTCCTACAATCAGCGTGCCCTCTAAATTTATATGTTTGTCCAGTATAAGGGTGTGTGAACGTATCTTCATCAGTTATATATTTACACTGATTACATGTGCGGCAAGCAAAGGTACCTGACCTCTGCGATTGAATGAAACCCCCTTTCACTTGTTCATAACACAGTAACCTATTCAGAGATTTCATATTCCTATAGGATATATGGGGTTTGTCGCTGACAAGCGTTTTGATCTTATCATCCATTGTCAGCAACTTCCAGTTGTTTTCTATTATCCGCTTGATATAACCATTCCTATTGGTAAAGGGGATAGTAAGTCTGTTTTTGATTACTGTATTTCTTATAGCAGGTTCACCATTGGAATCATTCTCCCTATTATAAAATGGGATCCCTTTCCCTGTTCTATGCATGTCTCCTAATTCATAATTCTGTGTCTATCCTATCTATCCCTTTACAAACTTTCACATCAAGGAATTCTATCATTTTCTGTGAATGTGTACATTCAAAAATGAGGAAACTGGTGGTACCATTAATATATCGAACAAATTCATATAGTTGTTCTACAGTCCCCCCCCCAAACAATAAACACATCGTCAACAAATCTGCTGTAAAATTTAAGGTGGTCAGTGAGCCCCATGTTGTTCAAAACATAAGCACCTTCCCAATATGCCAACACTAAGTTGGCATACGAGTTGGCGCAGGGAGTCCCCATCGCTACTCCCTTTTTCTGCAAAAAATATGCATTCTCGTATAACAGGACATTGTTCTCCAGCACTAATTCTAGCAGTGACATCCATCTAATAACTTTGTCAATGGTTATATTATTCTCAAGTAAAAATAGCCTCACATACTCTACTCCAATGTTATTAGGTATGGACGTAAATAGTGATTTAACATCTAATGTTACAAAAAAATCTTCTTTATCAATAGGTGTTGACCTATTAAAACTCGCCAAATTTTCTAAAAAATGCTGGGTATCTCTGAGTATCTGATGAGTGTTGTTAACTATTAACTTAAATTTCTTGTCCAAATATATGGATAGGGGCTCTGTGATCCAACCCATACTGGAGACGATGGGTCTCAATGGGGGGGTCATGTGGTTCTATGTGAATCTTTGGGAGACCCTTGAAAACAGGGATCAGGGGATTTTCCACTAAAAAATATTTATATAAGTCAGTGTCAATGATGTTACTTAATAAAAGATCATATAAGTGCCCATGCACTCCCTTAATCAACCTATTGAGTGTACTGCCGTTCAAGGGATGGTAGATGTCATTATCTGCTAACAAAGCCTGGGAGCACTGGCGCAAAACCAAAACCCCCGCAGCTAGACAGAAATTCCTAGAACTATGCAATAGAGTCAAAAAGCTAATAAAACGGGACAAATTCCAATACTACCAGTCTGCCCTAGACTCCTCACAACACAGCCCCAAACAATTCTGGTCCTCCATAAACTCCATCCTCCACCCAGGTAAAGTCAGTACCCCTCCTCCTAACATCCCTCACTCCTCAGAAAATATTGCTACCTCATTCAACACACACTTCACCCAAACCATACTATCACTAGCTAAACAACACAACCCCCCTCCCCTCCAACCCACACCTTCAACTAGTAATCTCCCCACTGCCTTCTCTTTTTCTCCTGTACATACCTCCAACATAAAAAAACACTTAACTAAACTTAAACCCACCAAATTAGCAGCAGACAACCTCCCAAGTGAATACCTACAAATCGCAGCTGATGCTCTGGCCTACCCAGTATCCATCTTGATTAACCGATCTCTGCCAGAAAGTTACGTTCCCACATTGTGGAAAGTCTCACATATAATTCCCCTCCACAAAGGCGGACCCTCTGCAGAACTAACCAATTACCGCCCCATAGCTATTCTCTCTCCACTCCAAAATACTAGAGAGATGCATACACTCTCAGGTCTCACACTACCTCCTTACTAACAACCTCCTTTCCAGTACTCAGCATGGTTTCCGACCAAACCATAGCACCACCACTGCCTTACTCTCCTTTACAAACACTATCCTTCAGCATAAAAACAATGGCTATCTCTCCTCTGCTACTTTCCTAGACCTATCTAAAGCATTTGACATGGCCCCACACAAACAACTTATCTCTGTCCTCAATAACCTATCTTTCTCACAATCAGTCACCAACTGGTTTCAGAGTTACCTGTCTGACCACCAACAATCCGTTGTATGGCAGAATGACATATCTCCCCAACTACCTGTCTCCATAGGGGTTCCCCAGGGATCCATCCTTGGACCCCTACTTTTCTCTGTTTACACCAATAATCTAGCCTCTGCCACCAAACATGGCACACTCATCCAATACGCAGATGACTCTACCATCATCTGCTCAGCCCAGTCCCTACCCAAACTGCAAAAAGTCACACAGGAAGCCTTTTCCTCTGTTGAAACATGGTTATCCGATGCCCAATTAATACTCAACCCAAACAAAACTAAACTACTCATCTTCCAACCCACCAAACATACTCAAAACAACTCTCACTTTAACATCACAGCAAAAGACAACACCACTATATACCCAACTGAACACATCAAATTGGTAGGAGTGGAAATAGACAATAAACTAAAATTTGATATTCACATATCCATGACCATAAAAAAAGTCCACAAAAAACTAGGAGCATTATACAGAAATAAACAATTTCTCACCAAAGCAGCAAAGATTTCAATAGCAAATTCCCACCTTATCTCCACCCTACAATATGCCTCTCCAGTATATACCAAAATAAGGCAATGTGATCTAAACAAGCTAGAGACCTGCTACAACAAAATCGCAAAATTCACCACAGGGGCATCCTACCGTAGTCACCACTGTCTCTCACTTGCTGAACTGGGCTGGCTTGAACTCCCTCACCTCCTTCAGTGGTATCAACTCTCACTCACCCACAAACTAGTAAACCAGCCACTAAATGTCCCATCCCTCCAGAATCTACTCCAACCCTATCACACCACCAGACCACTAAGATCCAGCAACAAAAATCACTTGCAGATCACTAAAGCCAATAACTCTGCTGGTGAAGCACTATTCTCTTGCGCCATAGCCAAATTATGGAACTCACTCCCACCCACAATTACCTCCGTACCATCATGCACCAACTTCAAAACTTTATTAAAAGCGCATCTAAAAACATGCTGGCTATGCCCTTGCAACTCCCACTCTAATATCATCCACCCCATCCAACTACTACCTTTCTTTCCACTCCACTAACTACCTTGATTATAGCAAGCTCAGATGCTCATAAGCCTAGTACTTATTATACAGCAGGAACTTCTCATTGTTACATTTGTTAATGCCTGTTATGTACTTCACAGATAAAGATTCTAGTTGTCTACTGATGTACTATGTTCTTCATCTGTAAATATGTTGTAAGTAATTTCTATGTTAAATTGTTAATCGCTATTTAATCCAATGTAACTACTGTCTGTTTATTTTACTGTGGAGCTTTTCTCCCCGGGCCTCCGCTGAAAATGGACCCACGTCCAGTCGGACACTCCTGGTCAACAAATTTAAATAAATAAATAAATAAAATAAATAAATGAAAAAATCTTCATACAATCCTGCTTAAGAACAGATACATTAAGTAATGATAAAACAAAAAGAAATATTTAGCTTCTTTAATCAAGTGAATATGATACTAGCTGATTAAAAACAAAAAGAAAGTGTAGAAAGGATTTGCTGAGAGGTATTTGTTTGTACAGGAGTGTGAAGATATATCAATATTCCTAAATCCTATTTGATTTAACTATATACAATATATATAAGTGACTGTCACTAAGTGGGAGGGAATTTGTATAAGGAAACTAGAATGCAATGCCTGCACAAATGTAAGAAAAGATAACATAAAGGGTCGCAATAATTGTAATTCTACAAAGGTTCTGTTGGAGAAAAGTAATGAGGAGAGGAGGTGTTTACAGATAGTAGGAGGAGAAATGGAGAACAACCTAAGTTGGGTAATGATTTAGAACATCCAGAAGGTTATTCCAATATTTATGAAAGTAACTTATTTTATTTATTTATTTTTTATTTTACATTTGTTGACTGGGCTAGTCTAGCTGGATATATGTCCATTTTCAGTAGAGGCCTGGGGAGAAAAGCTCCAAACACGAATAATGACAAAGTTAACAATGCATAGAACCATTAAGAATACAATATAGAGGTAGCATTGGTCTAGTGAACAGTTATAATAATACATTTGTATACTAAACAGTTTTAGTAAAAAATTAACTAAACAATTCTACTAAAATTAAACTAAAACAATTCTACAAATCACACTAGAAGGTATGAGCAAGTCTTAGTTAAGGGAAAGAATATATATGTTATTGTCTTATTCCAGAGGAAGAGTAGTAAATAGATTTGGAGGCAAACGTTAAAGGAGAAGGGATAGAGTTAAGAATAGAAAGGGAAAAAGATGTCAGTCTGGGTTTGTGCATGGACAAAGCCAATGAGCTTTCAGATGTTCTTTAAGATGTTTTTTAAAAAGAGAAGTAGATGCAAGGGTAGATAATTCAGCAGGAAGCTGATTCCAGAATTTTCCTGCAGTGTTTGAGAAAAGTGAATCCCTGACTTTGTTGTTAGCTTTATTTGAGGAAACTAGAAGCTTGTTAGCAGAGCGTAGTGTAGCTAGATTAGTGTATGGTGTAATTAGATTAGTGAGGATAGGGGTGTTATTAGGGTGGTACAGGATCTTTTGCGTAATATGTAATTGCTGAAAGAGTATATGGTTTTTCAGTTCTAGACATCCAAGTTGTTTGAGGTTAAGGCAGTGGTGAGTTTTAAAGGGGGAACATGTGATGAATCTAGCTATGCTATTATAACAGGTGGAGAGTTTAGAGAGGTTGTTTTTGGATAGGTTGGTATATATAACAGAGGCATAGAAGAGGGTGGAAATGAGGTGGGTCTGGGCAATTGTTTTCCTTGCAGAAGGGGTAAGGAAGGGTTTTATTCTATAGAGGGTGCCAAGTTTTCTGTTAACAGACTTTATAGTGGAGTTTATGTGTTCATCGTAGTTGAGATGATTATCAATAGTTACACCTAGTAGGCGGGTTGTAGTCTCTGGGTTGATGTTGGTACCATTGTTAGAGGTTAAAGAGAAGAAAGGAATGGGTGATTTATGAGTAGGAGTAAAAAGCAGTAGTTTTGTTTTTTTGGGATTTAGGAGGAGGCAGTGTTGCATAAACCAGTTTTCAACATTCTGAAAAACAGTTTGGGTGAGGGAGTGGAGAGAGGATATATTCTTGGCTGTGCAGATTAAAGTGGAGTCATCAGCATATTGAATGCAGGTGGCTTGAGTTATGCTCATGTGTAAGTTATTAATAAATAAGGAGAAGAGTAGGGGACCTAAGCTAGAGCCCTGGGGTACTCCAATATTTACTGAAAGTAGTGAAGACAGATTGTTATGCCAAAGTACTGCTTGCTGTCTGTTTTCCAGATAAGACCTAAACCATTGTATGGCTTGAGGATCAAGGGAGTGAGCCTTTAGTTTGTCTAATAGTAGGTTATGGTTAACCATGTCAAAGGCCTTTGACAGGTCAATGAATAGTGCAGAGGAAAATGAGTTATTGTTACGATTTTTATATATAGAGTCAGTAAAGGATAAAAGGGCAGTAGATGTGCTATGGAATGGCCTAAAGCCATGTTGGCAGTTTGCCAGTAGGTTATTTTGTAGTAAGTGGTTAAGCAGTTGTTTGTGAATACATTTTTCCATTATCTTAGCTAATGGAGAGAGTAGAGCAATAGGGCAAAAGTTAGAGAGCTCAGTAGATGGTCCTCCTTTATGTAGAGGGATGATATGAGATATTTTCCATAAAGCAGGGATTTTGCCCTCAGAAATAGTTCTGTTAATAAGGGTAGAGATGGGATAGTCTATGGCTGTTGCGGCTATTTGTAGGTATTCAGATGGGAGATGGTCAGCAGAAGGGGTGCAAGGTTTCAATTTTTGAAGTAGCTTACAGACGAGAGATGTAGATACAGGTTGTATTTGAAAGGTGGGTAAAGAAGTATTGCAGTTATTTGGTTGGGAAGCAGTGAGGAGTGGTAAATAATTGGCCAGGGTTTGAATGGCATCTGTGAAATAGTTATTAAAGGCATCGGGGATTAGGTTGGAGTTGCTATTGTTAAAACTGGTTGGGTCAGGATTAGTAGTGTGACCTGGCTGAAGAAGTTTGTTTATCCCAGACCAGAATTTTTGTGGAGTTTGTTGATTGGTTTGTTGAAGGTGTAGGTAGAAATCTTTTTTGTCTCTAAAAATATCCTTTTTGGTGGCATTTCTTAGCTGTTTAAATTGGAGGTGGGTTGTTGGACATTTGGTAGATCTCCATTTGGCCCATATTTTATTTCTGAGGAGTATCTTTTGCCTAGTTTGTTTTGTGAGCCAAGGGGCAGATTTGTTTTTTATTCTAGTGGAGCGATAAGGTGCATGGGAGTCTAGGATTTGAAGAAAGTTCGTATTAAAATAGGTAGCAGCTTCTTTTTGCTTGTAGTTTTTAGTTTATTTGCCAAAACATGTTTAACAGCCATCAATTGAAAATCCTTCCAGGACATTTTGGCTCTGTCTAGCCAGTTAAAGGTAATGTAAGTTTTGAGTAACGCACACAGTGTCACTATGATATGTTTAGTTTCAGATTTAAATGAACCTGGATAGATATTTAATAGCACCATTTCCCAGGAAAGGGTTGACTTCATGTAACCCATTTTCTCCAGTTGTGCTCTTAAGGAGCACCAGAGTTTATACACATTTTTACAGGACCAAAAAATGTGGAGTATGTCTGCAACAGAATTAGGGCAAGTTGGACAAAAAGGCGAGCTGTTTGGGTTAATTTTATTTAGGAATGATGGAGTGTGATATACGTTATTATTTATCATGAACCGGGTATAAATTAGTTTCTTGAAAGGGGTTAACTTTATTGTAGCATCAATTGCATCGAGTTTTTGGCTAAGTGTAATTTCCTTATTTTTTCCACCCCAGTATTTAGAAAATAGTAACTTGCCTTGGTATTTTATTTTTGTTACTAGACTATAGACTTTGGAAAACATTTTAGACCTTGATAGAAGTTGGGTTATTAGAGACTGATAAAGATGGTACTCTGTGGGGGTAGCTGACCTTGTGGCAGTAATCAAAGAAATTAGGTGAAATATTTGTTTGATTATTATATAGTATTTCTTGTTCACTGCCAAAGAGGACCTGATTTCATTAAATGGTAAGTCTTTAGCTGAGTAGAAGTCCCAGACTGTACAGTTCTTAATGAGAGGGTAATTATCAAGATTTAACATGCTGTTACCCAATTTAAGATTTGGATTAAGATGAATTGGCTGGGCCATTGTTAGGAGTATCGTAAGCCAAGGGAAGTTATCAGTGATTGGAACCCATTTATATTTTTTATTAATATAGGGTGAATTTTATGCTCTTTAAGAGTTTTATTGTTAAGAAAGAGAATTGCTCTAGGATTGATATTAGACACTTTTATATGGGCATTGTACAATTTTGTCCATAAGGGATTCCAGTCCTTGTTTGATTGTTGGAAGTTAGCAATGTGTATAATACGACTGGCATTAATTATATGGTAATATGGCAAAAAGTCCGGAAGGGCCAATCCTCCTCTATCTTTGGGAAGTGTAAGATTATTGTAGCTGATTCTAACATTTTTAGGGTGTCAAATAAACTTTCCTAGTGCAACTTTTATTTTTGAAAAAAAAGTATTCGGTATGTTTTGATTAAGAGCGAAGAAGTGGAAAAGAAGTTTGGGGAGGATATTCATTTTTATAATAGCTACTTTTGAGAGAAGAGAAAGATTTAAATTCTTCCATCTTGTGAGATCTTCGGTGATTTTAGTCCAAGTTTTGTACAAATTACACTTTATTAGCTCTTGTTGGGGGTGAGTGAAGGTTATACCCAAATATTTTAGGGAATAGTTAACTTTGATTGATATTTCTGGAATGAAAAATTCTTTGTGTCGAGGGGGTTTAGCGGAAAGATTATTGATTTGTTTGGGTTAATGGCATAATTTGAGATTTGTGAAAATTTGTCTATAGAGTTTAAAATTTTTAAAGTTCCATTGAGGGAAGTTCTAAATAGATGTTTAAATCATCTGAGGCTGTGTATTTCACTTGTATTTTATATAGGTAAATTGAATGGTGAAATGTTTTCTGACTTAAATTTAACACTAGAACTTCAAGATAAATATTAAAAATGTAGGGTGAGAGCGGACAGCCCTGTCTTGTTCCGTTTATAATCTGGATTGGTATGGAGTTTTTTTTTGTTAATATTTAGGGAAGTGGAAGCCTTAGTGTAGAGAGTTTTAACCATTTTGATAAATTTGTCAGGGATGGAGAAGTATTTCATGGTTTTAAAGAGGAACTTTAAGTTTACCCGGTCAAAAGCTTTTTGGCCATCAACAGAAAGAGCATATTTGGGGGATTTGTCGAGATTTGTTATATATGTTATGGCTTCAACGGTTAGAGTGTTGTCCCAAACATGCCTATTGTTTGTGGAACCAAGCTGGTCATGTGAAATAATATGTGGTAATATGCTTTTAAGTCTATTTGCTAAGATAGAAGATAAAATCTTTATGTCAATGTTAATTAAGGCAATTGGATGGTAGTCATTTGTGCTAGTAATGTTGTCATTAGATTTAGGTATAAAAATGGTCTTAGAATTATTAAGATATAAATCCGAGATACCAAATTGAATAATGTAATTATCAACTTTAAGCAAAATGAAAGCAAGAATTTGCTTGAAGGACTTGTAAATCTCTGACACGTAACCATCTGGACCTGGGGCTTTCCTTGGCTTCAGTTTGCTTATGGCCATCAAAATTTCATCTCTGGTTATAGGCGCCTTAAGTAAATTAGAGTGATTTTTACTTATTTTAGGCAAGTGGAACTCATTTAGGAAAGAGTCTTGAAGGCCTGGTGATTCAAGTATTTGGGGGCCATAAATTTCCTCATATACTTCCTGGAAAACCTGAATAATTTCCTTATTTGTGAAATATGATCGACCTTTGTAGATAATGTGATTAATTTTAGTAGGCGGGGGTCTGATATTTATAATCCTAGCGAGAATTTTCAAAGGTGTTTGCGCCCATTCAGCATACTTATGGATAAGTCTAGATTCCATAAGTGAGTAAGTTGCTTTTGAATGTTGGATATTTGTTTCTCAATGTTGGAAGAGAACTTAGTTTGAAGTTCTAATTCTAGAATATTTAATTCTGTTTCTAGCACCAAAGTATGGGAATTAGATTGTTTTTTAATTAGGGAAGATTTTTGAATATGGGTACCCCTTAAAGTAGATTTGGCAGCCGCCCATTGCACATCTATGGGCATATCAGACATATCAAAAGAGGTAAATGTCTGGGACAGGAATTCTTGAATTTCTCTATGGATAATCATGTTGTTCAAGAGATTTGGATTAAGGGACCACTTTATAGGGATGGAGTTCAAATGGTTATGTTTACAAGTATTTAAATGAAGATTAATTTCTGCATGATCAGAAATAGTTCTGGGGTCACTACTATATATTATATCATAGGAGGCAAAAAATGTTCATATTAAAAAGAAGTCTATCCTGGACCAGGATTTGTGGAAGGCAGAGAAGAATGTGTAGTTACTAATGTTAGGGACATTCCTAAAAAGTTCAAAAGGATCAAACAAGTTGTAGACTTCCAACATATCTCTTATAGTATTAGTAGTACTTAAAGGTTGTTTATTGGTTTTACAGGTTCTGGCTAAATCCGGTCTAATTGTAGTATTCCAATCCCCCCCAGGATCAGTAGATGATTGTTAAATTTTTCAACGAGCAAGATGATTTCATAAAGGAACAAAGACTGGTGTATACAGGGACCATAGACATTTACTATAACTATTTCTTTTTTACAGGATGGTATAGAACAGGTTAGATAGCACTTTCTCCCATTTGGGTCCCAACCAGAAGTTAAAATTGATCCTTTGAAAGATTTTTTAACTATTATTGCTACCCCCTTGAGTACCGTGCTATCCCCAGCCATTACAATCTGTTTTATCCATTTCTTTTTAACATCGTTTGGTCATTGAGCTATAGTCATGTGCATTTCCTGGGTAAGAGTAATATCAAATGAAGATTTCTGGATTAGATGTCAAACTAAATTCCTTTTTTATTATTTTGCAACCCCTTTATATTCCATGAGTCTATCAATAGCATTTATCCAAGTAACTATTAAGATAAGGGTTTGGTATTTTTACTATTTAAAGTGAAGAGTTAAAAGCAAATGTGTTGTAACTTAAGAATAACTAGGCAAATAGAATGAAGGTAAAAAGAATTATTTCCCTTAAATGAAAAATGAATAGGAGAAAAGTAGAGTAAAGTGACAGTCGCCTCTCTCAGATCACTACCCGTGCTTAACCACATTCTACAAATATCTGAAAGAGAAATGAAGAAGACACTATTTACATATTTAACTACTTTACAAAAATTTCTTAACATTCCAAAATCCAACTTGCTTCCTGCTCTAATGTAACAGTATACAAAAAAAAAAACAGAACTTTTTAACATTTAGTAAACATCAGCAAATATTGTTTGATACTAACAGATAGGGTTTTACTTAACAATATAATACATCTTGATCATACCTATCCTCATATGACCATACAGCAAAGTCACCCTATAGTATCTATCCTGTATGATTACAGCTCTGACTCAAAGATGACGTTATAAGGAATTAACCTCTAAATTAGGGAATTAATAGCGCCTCCGACTGGTAAGACATATTTGAGGCTCCTTTTCACTTATCCTTATCAAGTGGGGTTTTAGACCCGTGCTTCCTAAAGTTTACGAAGATGCCTGTTTCCCAGCAAGATCTTGTAGTTGGAACCAATCAGATATTATATGACCAAATTTGACTACTTTGAACAATAAACTATGAAAAGATAAATAACCAATGGTGCTATGCCTCTTTCTGCCTAAATGAAGTAGAAATATTATTATATAGGATGTACATTAGGCCATTTAAAAGTGTCTACTAAACTTTATATTGCTCCAAAGGCCACAAAATCTATATATGCAAGAACCAGAGACATATATATGAACACAGATAGTCGAAATCCGACATGTAGATGAAGTGATTTGTTAACACAGTAATTCTAAAACAATAATAGTTTACCATATAACAGGTATAGGGTGACGACAAGAAATAAAACATTTGTTTATTTACTAACTCTAAGTCAAGCGAATACAGATGCGTGTAATGCATCAGTAATACTGCAAAAGAGTATTGATTAAAGGCAGGAATAACCTACTCGTTACACTATAGATATGAACATCACATAATGTCCCTTACTCCTGCTATTTTGTTTTCACAACCAAATATAATTCATATAACTCATCCCAACTCTCTGGGAATGCATGTAAAGTTTTTACGATTCCCTATAACAGTTAACAAGATGAAGAGACGTTGTTAACTATTCAGCATATAGGGCTAGAAAATCATGTTATCTGTTAGTGACACAATCCTGATCTGTACCCAAGTAACAATGATAAAAGTAAATTTGTAATACTACACCTGTACTCTCACACACACACACACACACACACATACAGAGAACTACACACACACAGTTTCCCAAAATAACCCACAAGATAGATAGCTGTATACAATTTTTAGACCAGTGTGTTAATAATAGAGTCAGACGTGCGTTACTTTGATTATACACCTTTGAAAAGGACCAAACCCAGAAGGACTTTGGCAATTAAGATCCTGATTGTAAAGTGTGTACATGCGCTTAACTCTGTTAACTAAAGCATACAAGTATTCCCCAAGTATGGGTTCTACAGTAATTCTAGTACATTAAATTGGGAAATCGTAATGCTTAAAATTATCTGTAGTGGTCTGTTAAAACCTAGTAACAATTTCACAGGGTACATGGTATTTATGAATATTGCAGCTATTTATTCCATTTAGCTGTTTTGTGTGCATGTATGTGCACGCAGGCATGCGCACACATGCATCATATGTATAATTCTCTGTGGCATACAGTAACTGTAGTTAGCATAGTGTTACATTTATTTTTAATTTTTCACAAATTGTGGTATCGACTTTCTTAGGAAATATTTGAGTAAGTTTTCCAACTTAGATAATGGGTTTATTAATATGATCTGTACATTGACAGAGATAGTTTTAGATAATAATTTTTTGTTTTAAATGGTAAATTTTTCAAACAATAATGAGGGGTGGCCATGGGTGCAAGGATGGCACCATAGGTGCATAGGTTCATAGGATGATACTAGGCTACTGGTCCGGAGGCCTTTATAAGCCTAGCCAAAAATTTTACCCATGTTCCCACAAAGTCAGCACCTGTTTTCCAGTACTCTGCTTGATTTGGAGAGGGAGTGTATTCCACAGATGGGGGAGTTGTTGGGACACAAATTTATCCCGCCAACAAGTTCTATTAATGTCACCGACCAGGTTGAGGCCTTGCATACGGGTACCATGAGTGGAGATTGACTTACAGATATTCAGCAACTTCATCAAGGCTAAGTCTGAGATGGCCTTGTATGCCAGACACAGGTCATCAATGTGCAGTCTGTATGAGACTGAGTAGACGGACAGGGCTTTTAGCCTAACTGTATACGATGTGTTTGGTCTGTATAGGATAGATCTTTTACCAACCTCATTAAGAGCTGGTAGGAGTATGAATTTCAAAAATACTTTTTAAGAAAGAGGCATTTTATATGAGATGCATTGATGATTTGTTTTTCATATGGGAAGGTGAGACAGCTAAGCTTGAAAGTTAGTTATGGATTTGAATTCTAATACTAACTTTTTGACCTTTGTTAAAGGTGACATGGGCAATATAGTTCACTTTTTAGATGTTGAAATTGAATTGGACATTGAGAATAACACATTCCATAGTAACATTTATAGGAAATTGACCTTTACTAACAATTATTTATGTTCAGATAGTCAACATCCCACATTTATGAAGAATAGTTTCATTAAAGGACAGCTTATCAGGCTTGGTCATTTCGTGAGTAATGACTTGAAATTTGACAGTGATGCTAACTATCTTAAACTGCTATTTATGGATAGGTGTGTGACATCCTTCCTCTGGGCCAGTGATCAAGGCATTTCAATCCTCACCATGGACACCAGTGAGGGATGTTAAGTTGGAGCAAAAATAGATACACACAGCATTTCCAGATGCATCTCTCTGCACCAAGCACAATTTCACTTAAGAGCACCCAGGGAACACACTCTATCCAGGGGCTGGGTTTCCCTCTCTTTTTCCAGATCCCCAAATAAGACTTCCCACTAACACAGCTGTAGAGTTGAGTCCTCAGCTGAGTGTTCCAAGTCATTTCCTCTACCACCCTGTCTGTGAAACCTGTGGTCTGTGTACCTCCTCCAAGTAGCTGACACACATGCACTCTTTGAGATTTGATTTTCACACACCACACACACACACACACACACACACACACACACACACACCTGATCTGAGAAAGGCTGGCATAGATTTACCAGCTATGCTCCCTCTGCCCAGACTATAAGATAGTTACTGCCACCAGAACACTTCAAAGTCAGCTACTCTAAGGCTCTTACAAGGGTACCCAAATATACTGAGTAAAATTAATACTAATACAAATGGCAGTGTTTGACCAATGCAGCAAGGCTTTCAGGAGTGGCCACAGTGTCACCAAATAAATATAAGTACTCCCAAAGGTAAAATATTCTCTAAACGATAAGCCACAATAACAAGTTTAAAATATGCTTAACAATAAACAGTGAAAGAACATGAAAATACTAAATATCTATTTACAGTAAATACCAGAGTTTCAATCATAGGAAATATTAAAAATAACACAGATGGATAGATTCACACAGATACAGGAAAAAGCAGTGTTTTACTAATCTCACTATATTTTCCTATCTGATCTAAAAAACTACTATTCCCTGTTTACTTACTAAAGCAAGGCAAGATGATGTGGGTTAGTGATCCTTCTTTGTCAGGTTTCAAAAACAGACTGCCCTGAGACTTCTGTCTCATGAAGTATTAAAACTTCATTTCAGTACTGAATGGAATGGCATACATCTGGTAATCTCACTCTGGTTCCCACACTACCCCTTTGACTAAAAACTGAACCAGAATCTAGCATATATGTGTGATAATACACACACAGAGCTTTGCTAAGATGTGTTATAGCATCTGGAAGTTATTAAACTATTTCAAAAACTTCCACCCTTCCAGGGTATCAATTAGTTCACCCTAAGGACAATACAGTAGGATTCCTAGTCCTGGTTTTCACAGACAATTTTTCTCTGGCTGCAGTCAGAACTGTAAGATACAATCATTATGTCCTAAACCAGGTAATTTAATTTCAGACTATTTTTCAAAGTTAGCTGGACTGAGATTAACCTTTTCTCTTCCAGTGTCCTCTGTTACAATATATTAATTTCAACATTTATAATGCAATCTGGCATACAGATGTATTTCTTTTCTGTCTAGCAGGACCCGCTGTTGGCACATTTTTAACACAAGCAGCTTTACAAATACATTTTCAACACAAGCATCTGTACAAATCAGTTTGATATACAAATGACATATAATTCTTTACAAAACTCCAGATAGCTATGCTGGTATATGTTACACATCCACTGCCCTACTTCTCCTGGCATAGCTGACAATACATCACATCATCAAGTCTCTCACCCCTTTGAAGACTCAAACTAGCTTTTCAAGTGACCTTTAAGAAACATGGCTTGAGGGACATGAGCCTGTTTCGGAACAAACTAACCCATAGCCTGTCTTGAGAACCCATCTGCATTGGCATTGCTGACCTCACTACAGTGCTGCACTGTTCATAGGTAGGTACTAGGCTATTGGCCCTAGGGCCTATATTAGCCTAGCCAAAAAGGTACACTGGCTTTTGCCACCCAAGAAAATAATTTTCCTGTGCCCCTGTTGAGCAGAGCCACAAAGGTGATCCCCAGGGTGAATTTCCAATTTCCCATCCAATCATCAAGATTTTTTTAGAGTGCTAATGAGGAGCTTTGTTTGATATAGATAGGTAGTTTGTTCAAGAGTATGGGAAGTCTCTGGGACATGAATCCATCCCTCCAGCATATTCTGTTTATTGTGGTGACAAGGTTTAGGTACCAAGAGCATGTAGCTCAGAAGGATTGGGATTTCTTTAAGTGGAGCATGTCCAACAGCTCTGGGTTTGACATAGCTTTGTATGTTAGGCACAGATCACCTCTGAGTAGGCGATATGTGATGGAGTAAAGTTGGAGTTTTTTGAGACGGTCTGCATAGGGCATCTGTTTGAGGCCAGTAATCCTCATTGTGAGGTATTTCTGCGGCCTTTCCAGTTGTTGTAGATGTCTTGTGAGATACATACCAAAAGGGGCATTGTACTCTATAACTCTATAATGGGCCTAGTGAGTGACGAGTAGAGAGGAACAATGACCTCTTTTTTCCTGGATGAGAAACCTTTTGTGATGAGGTGTGCCACGTAGAAGGATTTCCTGACTACTGTGGCGATGTGATTATCAAAGGAGAGACTACTGTCCACCTGTGTTCCAAGGTCTCTTATCACACTTTCAGTGTTAAGTAGACTACCACCTATGTGGTAGCTCATGGGTACAGAGTTTTTACCAAAGGAGATGACAATGCACTTTTTGGCATTGAGCTTGAGGCCATGGCTTTGACACAGGCATCTGTCTCAGTGAGGCCCTTTTGTAGGATGTCCACATCATTAGGAGTTTTGATTATGGCTCCTAGTTTGCAGTTATCTGTGAACTTCATTAGCTAAAGACTTTCTGTGTTAGCCTGTACTTCAGCAAAGTAGATACCAAACAGAAGAGGACCCAGGACTGAACCCTGTGGTACTCCACTTGTCACTGGTCTGAAGTTGGATTTGGAGTCTGCTACATTCACAGTGTGGGTTCTGTCAGTGAGCCAGTTGGCAACCCATCTTGTGATATAGGGATTTATACCTAGTTTAGTGAGTTTATCTATATTTCCAGAGTGGGGGGGTGGCGTCAAAAGCCTTGGTGAGATCTAGATAGGCTGTGTGAACCACCTTACCTTCTTCTACAGCTTTGGTGACTGCTTCAAAGAAGTCTATCAGGTTTAGGAGACATGATCTGCCTTTTACAAACACAAACTGGATGGGGTTCATCATGTCATGTGCCTGCAACACTAGGCTTCATCTTAGTAACTTAGCATTTTTCTGGCTGGCTCAATGAAGGCAAAGAACCACCTCAGACTCCTCCTGCCACTCACTGCAAATACTCAGCACAACAGCCTCTCTGGCATGGTAAGGCTTCATCATGATAACATGGTACAGTTTGTGACCCTGCCTCCAGCCTAGCAGTTCTGCAATGTAGTTAACATCACTGACCTTCCTTACTACTTTGAATGGTCCTTCCCAAGCTGCCTGCAGCTTATTGTGTCTTACAGGAATGAGCACCATCACTTGCTGTCCCACAGCATGCTCATGGGCTTGAACATTCTTGTCATGCTAGATTTTTTCTGCTGTTGTGCTCCTGCCAAGTTTTCCTGGGCCAAGCCCATGAACACCCTAAGTCTTGCCTTGAGATTTAGAATGCATGCCACAATAGACTCCTTGTGATATTTACACTCACCCTCTCACTTATCACAAATCATATCTAAAGGCCCCTTCACCCTATGCCCATACAGCAACTTAAAGGGTGAAAAACCTGTAGATTCCTAGGGTACCTAACTGTATGAAAACAGCAGATGGATCAAATATTTGTCCCACTGTCTCTTAAACAGGTCTGCAAATGCCCAAAGCATGGTCTTTAGTGTAGAGTTTAACCTCTCCACAAGACCATTAGTCTGGGGATGGTAGTGGTGGTCTTTAGATGCTTCACCCCACAGCACTCCCACAGACAAGCCAGCAGGTCTGACATGAAATTTGCATCTCTGCCAATCAGCAGTTCTCTCAGCAAAACTACCCTGCTGAAAATCTCTAGCGAAGCATTTGCCACCTTCTCTGCCTTGGTGGAGGACAGAGACACTGCCTTAGTGTATCTAGTCACATAATCTGCTACCACCAGAATATTCGTTTCTCTGTGGAACTTGGGGTACTCAGAGGTGTCACAATATCCAGACCTACCCTCTGGAACAGCTCCTCAATCACAAGCAAAGGTATGAAAGGAGCTTTGACCTTATCTTCTGCATTGCCTACTTTTTGGCACTGCTCACAGGTTGTATAATACCCTGTTACATCCCTTAAAATCCTAGGGCAATAAAAGGTCTTCATAATATGTCTCTTGGTATGCTTTATGCCTATACGACCTGCAAAAGGAATGTTATGGGCTATGGCTAGAAGTGCCAGATGGTAGGCACTAGGCACTATCAACTGCTGTATTACCTCACCCTCTAGCCCTCCCTTAGGGGTCCACTCTCTATACAGTAACTGTTTGTTCCAGTATACAGACTCCCCTTTTCCTTGAGAATCAGGTGCCTGCTTAGCTACCTCACTCAAGCCTTGTAATGTTGGGTCCAAGAGCTGAGTCTGTCTCAACTCTACCTTTGTAACCCTCCCCAGCTCCCCTTCCACAGGAAGTCTGGTATCCTCTGAGAGCAGTGCCTCACTGTCAGCCTGGGTAGTATCACTCACCTTTGCCCTTGCAGTCAATCTGTCCAAGGGAACATCAGTATCTACCAGCAGCTGTGGCTCACCTGCAGGCTCACTGATATAGGGTAGGTCCCTCCCTGAAATAGCCATCTCACCAGCCCTGGCTTCAAGTGTAGGGTCTGTGTATGTCTCACCCAAGCTACCAGCCCCGCTTGCATATATCCAAGCCTGACTACATGTAACTGCATGCATACAAGGTACTGCATTATCAAGAGATATCCCCAAACACACCTATTCCTTGCTTCCTTTTCCACTCTCCCAGTCAAGGTGAACCCTGGCCAAAGGCATATGGAGTGGGGTCCCTTCTAAAGCTCTGACAGAAGTGGACTGCCCAAGCAAGTACTGCTCCTTTTTAACCACTGAAAGCTTCACAAAGACTATGTCAGAGTCTGTGTCTCTCTTAGCAGTGACCTGTTTTCCATATGCTAAGATAGGCTATAAACTCTGGTGACAGTCTTGTAACTCAGATAACTTACTACTTGCATACTGTTATTACCACTTGCTGGCTCCCCCACCATTTGTTCTCCACATTGTTTCCATGGACTTTTGTATGCTACATGGCCTCACTGATTATATTTAAAACATCTAACCCTAGATCCTGCCTGTGTACCTGAACTAGTGGCTTCTCCTGTTACTGGTGGTCTCTGTTGGGGTGGTTTGGGCTGCCCACCTTGGGTTCATTTATATCCATGTGCAATACTGGGTATCTCCTGCTTGTGCAGTAATGACCTGCTTGCTAAGTAGAGATCCTCTTTTCTCCCCAGCTCATATGCACTTCTGGTTTGCCAACTAGATTCTCACGTCCTCGGGCAAAGTGCTAAGGGCTTGTTCCCTCACTAAAAGGTTTGCCAGCCTTTCAAAAGTGGTGATCTGACACCCACTCACCCACCTATGAAAATAAGTGCTTAACCCAGCAATATAATCACATATACTTTCATCTGCCTTGTGTTTATGCTCACAAAACATTTTTTTCTTTAAGCTTCAGGTGTTAACGTAAACCATTCCAATAAACATTGGTTAACTTTATCATAGTTTAAACAGTCAGTATCAGACAATTTAGAAAGATAAGTTACAACTTTACCATGTATTAAGGGGGTCAAGAACTGTACTCAGAGCCCTTGGTCAACAATATACTATTTGCATACTCTTTCAAATATATGAATAAAACTATCAAAATGATCACCCTCTGTAAACTATGGATGAAATTTACTGACTTTATCACTTCTGAGATTTGGTTATTCCCTTCCTCATTACCTCCATGACCCTGACAAAGATCCAGCATCTCGCTCTCATGTTGATGCACCTTTCTTTTTCTTCAGCCTCCAAATGTTGCAGTCTGTCATTTTCCTCAACCTTCAAATGTCACAGGCTCTCTGCCAATTCTAATTCCATCTGTTTTGCCTGCCGCAGTCTTTATGCTAATTCTAATTCCAAATGTTTAGTGTCCAATTCAAATCTCTTTAACTCCAGATGGGTTTTTAAGTCCTCTGAAGAAAAAAAGAACTGTCCTGTTTCTGAGGGCTGCAAATCACCCTTACCAGACTGGCTATCCCCTTGGTTGCTGATCTGGGCTACAGCTGTTATTAAGGCTGAAATAATTTCCTCTTTAGCCAGGTTAGCATGCACCAGCCTTTGGCTTCACACACCTTGGCCAACTGATTCTTTGTCAACTTGATATAATCCTCTGCTGACATCTTTGCCTGCTTTCACTGTCTAAACTAAACTAACAAAAAATAAATAAAACTTGAGAAATGAAACTCTGTATATTCAGTGACAACTACCTACAGGCTACAGAAGTTCAATTAATATCCCACGACTGCTCACCAATATGTGACATGCCTCCTCTGGGCCAGTGATGAAGGAGTCTCAATCTTCACCACAGACAATGGTGAGGGACGTTCACTTGGAACAAAAATAGATACATACAGTATTTCCAGAGGCAGCTCTCTGCACCAAGCACAATTTCCCTTAACAGTACACAGGCTGGGTTTCCCTCTCTCTCTCCAGGATCCCAAATAAGACTACTCACTGACACAGCTGTAGAGTTGAGTCCTCAGATGAGTGTTCCAAGCCAAGTCCTCTACCACCCTCTCTGTGAAACCAGTGGTCTGTGTCCCTGCTCCAAGAAATTGACACACATACATTCTTTGAGATTTGATTTTCACACACATACACACACACACACACACACACACACACACACACACACACACACACACACACACACACACACACACACACACACACACAAAAAACGCTGGCACAAATTTACCAACTATGCCCTTTCTGCCCAGACTATAAGGTAGATACTGCCACCTTATCAAAAGACAGTTAATCTAAGTCTCTTACAAGGGTACCCAATTATATTGAGTAAAAATTATATCAATACAAATGGTAGTGTCTGACCAATTCAGCAAGGCTTTCAGGAGCAGCCACAGTGTCACAAGATAAATGTAAGTACACTGAAACATTAAAATATTTCCTAAAAGACGAGCTACAATGAAAAGTTTAAATATATTTAATAATAAATAATGAAATAACATTAAAACACTAGGTATTCCTAATAAACACCAGAGTTTCAATCACAAATCTCACTATATTTTCCTGACTGATCTAAAGAATTACCATTACCTGGTTACTTACTAAAACAAGGCAAGATGAAGGGGTGAGCGATCCTTCTTTGTCAAGTTTCAGAAACAGACTGCCCTGAGACTTTTGTCTCATCTAGTATTAAAACATAATTTCAGTACTTAATTACAGAATGGCATGACATATATCTGTTCATATGGCTGCAATCAGAACCGTAAGATACAATCTTTATGGCCTGAACCAGATAATTTAATTTCAGACTATTTTTCAAAGTTAGCTGGACTGAGATTAACCTCTTCTCTTCCAGTATCTTCTGTTACAATATATTCATTTCAACATTTACAATACAGTCTGACATACAGGTGTATTTCTTTTCTGTCCAGCAGGGTCCACTGCTAGTACCCTTTTCAGCAAAAGCAGCTTTACAAATACATTTTTCAACACAGTCATCTGTACAAATAAATTTGATATAAAATGACACATATACTTCTTTACATAACTCCAGCTAGGTATCCTGGCATATGTTACACATCCACTGCCCTACTTCTCCTTTCATAGCTGGCAATACCTTATACCATCACAAGGGGTTATGAAGATACTATCCTACATAATATTATCTCAGAGATGAAGAAATTAAGAGTGTTTGAATTAACAACAGGTTACACAGACTGACACTATACAACTGCATATTTGTATACTGAAAGGCTTATTGAAACAAATTGACTAGGCACTACTGTTGAGATTATAACAGTTTCTTTATGACAGAGATTACTGTCAGATATACTGCACTTCCTCAGATGACTCAAATTACAAAATATCCACTACATAGTCTTTTGGAGTCACTTTTATCTAGTTTCAAAACTTCATCCTTCATGAAACATTCTTTTTCTGTACTCTTTGTCTGCATCCTTATCTCATTCTGATAAAAACAGTTGTTTGCAGGCCAGAATGTTCTTTCATTGATATGACAGTCTGTAACTTACAAGCCAATAATTAGGACCGCTCTAGATGCTATTCTCATATATCTTATAGTGTACTAACCATTGTATAAATGTATCCACATAACTGATTGTAATGTCACCTAACTGTATTGTTTATTTTCTCAAATATTTTCTCACATAATGTTATTTTACATTGTATAATTAGTTTATGCTAATGTTACAGTAGTACTTCAGAACATCTGTTCTGTCCTTAACAGCTTATGTTTTGTATATCGTGTAAAGTATTATTTTCTATAGTAATCCTTGTGGAGCTTTTCTCTCCAGGGTACACACCCAGTAAACAAATGTAAAATAAATAAAATAATAAATAAATAAAACTTTTTGTGTTGTGTTAGCCATTTCCGTTTGGCAGGTTTATTTACTTGAATATCTGTATATATTCAACTGTTTTTGATATTTCAGCAAGCCTCTGTTGTTAATGCAATTTGTTACAAAAACACTCAGAAGTATAATACTTTTTGCTTCACACAAGTACATTCTGTTACGCTAATCATATTTGATTACTGCATATTTCTTTTCTGTACTTGCAGAAGCCGTGTTCTAAAAATATCCCACTGTTACTATGATAGAAAGCAGTTCTACCAAACCTGTGTCACTGTGAAGAAAAAACAGTTCTACCAAATTATATAGATTTTCTATGAAATACATGTTATTACTACTTTATATAATTCTATCAGAGAGAAGCAAAGTTTTCTCCCATTTTTCTCACAGGTATTAAAAAACAAATAGAAAAGTCCAGTATTAGAAATACTGTTAGCATAAAGTGGACATCATTTTGGGAAACATGATCTTAGTTCAGTGTTAGGAACTTAACCAAAGTTCAGTTATAAGAAGAACTATGGTTTGAAGAAGCTATTTGAGAATATGTCTGATAGCAGTATTCAAGTAGGAATGGAATGTTTTGGTGTCATAACTATAAATAATGTAGATTTATTAACGGAGGGTCTAAAGTGGTTTTAAAACACAATAAGAAGCAGATTTGGGCAAAAAATAGTTTTATGTGTAATTCTACGTTTCTAGTTTACTTAGCTACTTGTGAATCGTGAAAGTTTTTAAGTGGCAGAAACAAACCTGAAATTGTCCAAAAGGATTTATGAGCATTTGTTTGCCATTAAAAAACAGATTTTACCAATGGTCGAGCTAAGCACTCATTTGTGTGTACGGACTTATATTTTTGTTGATTTCATCATAAATACTCTTTGTACTGGAGATATTAACAACTTTTTGAAAGTTAAAGAAGTAAACTGTCAGATTTTCCACCAAGATTAAATGAGAGTATTAGTATTAAATGTCTCTTAAAATCACATGTATAGATTGTAATTGTTCTATGTATGCATATTTGTATATTTGTTTTTATTTTAAACTAGTTAACTGATTAGTTAAAGATTTTTTATTATAGGGGCATTACTTTAAATAATAACAATTAATTTAAATACTGTCATGTGATCATTTTTAGGTTGATTAAGTCACATAATTATGAAGTTCTTTTTAAAAGAAACAAAATCTCTTCATTGAAGTACATTTGAATTTTGGAGTGCTTTTTATCTGCTTCTTTGAACTTATTTGATTTGATTACAAATTGGATTTAGAGGGGTATCGAGTTGCTGCAGTGCAGTTTTCCTGCTGGTGCTTTATTTCATTTTTGGTTTAAGTTTTGTGAGGTGCCATTACTGTGTGTTTTCTCTTTTTTATTAAGCCATCTATATAATAAAAAACTTGATTCCAATAACTTAAATGTTATGCTTCATTGATGTGAATGACAGAAGCACCAGTCTTTTCTGTGATCAATTCAATCCCTGTGCAGAACCAAAAATTCAAGTATTATAAGTAAATGGAACTTGAAATTTAGGCATCTTTTAGAATAGTTCAGATGTAGTCATCCATTGGTGATGCAATGTTAAACACCCCCATCACTTATGTTTCAGGTGTCTGCTCAAAGGCAACCATGCTAGCAACTCTTCTTATTTAGCCTGACACAACCCATTTTTTTTCTGGGTTCCAATAGACCTTATATAATATTCTCAAGCAAATTATTCAGTTGAATGATGACCTGAATAACTGTTGTGTAGACTTCCAATGTGAAGTGAATAATTCATGAGTTATAAGATCCTATAGTTAACAGTTTCATTTTGAAGTATTTTTTTTTTGGTATGGTATAAAGTCTAAGTCAATATTCAATACCTGAAAGAATTTCTGTCTTCTAAAAATTCTATCCATTTCCATAATATATAGCTGAGAATGTCATATAACTTTGCTTTTCTAACCATATAGTCTTATATGATGGCTGGTTTTCTGATCTTGATTGGTATGAAAAATCCACATTAAGAAAAAAATAAAGTTCCGTCAAAAATATAGCTGTTAACATTAACTAATCTGCTTTCATTTATTACAAAGAGGAAACCACAATGCTAAAGGTGTGTTACCCTTTCTAAAATATGAAGAATCTAGACTTGGAAAATTGCTTGTAAGATGTTTGCAAATATTTAGCAACAGTGGGTTCTGGGCTGATTGAACAAAGTGAGACATTAAACTGAAGTCCCATCTGACTGAGTTCCTGGTAGCTCCAGTGGATGGTAATGATCTGATGACACTTAAAAAGAGTACAGAAATTTCCCCAGTACCTTTGTCAAATTTCCCGTAGTTGGGATGAATACTACCTGAGGTCTCCCCCCAAAGGAGACCACTTGCCTAGTGAAAGTGTAACTATCCTGTTCAATGATGAATATAATTAAATAAATACATATAAATAAATGATGTGGAAGGTCATAAATGCCAAATAAATATGGTTGAAGGTCATAAATGCATTAAGTTAATAACTGTCTTGTCTAAAACTGAAGATATTCTCTTATACCATACCTCATAGTTTGTGACAACTTGCATAGTGCATATTGTTCTGGGTCAGTAATACAGTAATACAGAAACAGAAATATATATATATATATATATATATATATATATATATATATATATATATATATATACACACATACCTACATCAAACAGAAACTCATTGATCCAAACATTAATCACATAATAGGTTAATTTAAATAATTGATTAAAATATAGACTAGACTTAAAGTTGTATTCTTCCCATTTGTTAAAGTAATACCTAAAATCTTCATTTACCCTATAATCAACAACCAGTGTAAAAATAATATATTGTACTAAAATCATTACAAAAACATTAATGCATATACATAATATGTTTGAATAAAATTATTTTTACATTTTTTGCCTTAAATTGTAACACTGGTACAATAGATGTAGTTTCATTTAAGTTGGGTGGGAAATTCACCCTCAACCTAAGTTGCCACATTAATTCTGTAACACTTAAAAACATTTCCAATCTCCCCTAGTGTTCTGAACAACATGATCTAAAATACCAAAATAAAAAATTTAAAAAGAATTGTACACGTGATTGTGTTTGTACAAGGCATTCCTCTCATTTTTATTACCAATATCATATACATGCTTATAAACCCAAGTTTTAAGAGCTCATTCTGTTTTGCTGATATAAAAAGCCAGGCATACAGAATATTTATCCAGTAAACAACTCCCTGGGTGTTACAATTTTCCTTCTGAAAATCCACCTGCAAGTTTATTATATTATCTAAAAACATAGTCTGTTCTTTTGTAATATAAACACATTGTTTGCAATGCTCACATTGAGTTGTACCAAAATTCTTTTTATTCTGATCAAAAAATGCATTACTCTCAAACAGCCTTTTAAAATTGAGGGCAGTTTTGCAAATAAAAGTAGGTTCACCCCAAAAGATTTCTAAAAACAGTAGATTGACTTTAAAAATATTCTACTTCTTCTTAATTTTCTCTTTAATTCCTTTAGCACAACAATTATACTGTATATTAAGTACTGTCTCAAATTTCCCTTGTCTTTCTGTGTTATTACTGGTAGTTAAACTGACACCTAACAGGGGTACATGTTTGGCCCCCATTCCTTATACACTTCAACACATATGGACTCCACTAATTTATTCGGATAACCTTTAGTTAAAACATGTCCTTTAACTCCTTTAATTCATCCAATATGTTAGATTTTTGTGAAGTCATTCTGGTAACATTGTCCTCTTACTAAACTAATCTTAAGTGATAGAGGATGACAACTATTAAAATGTAAATAAGATTTGCAAAAAGTAGGCTTACAATATGTATTGGATTTCTACCTGCTATATGTGTAATGGTGGTATCCAAATAGTTAATACTTTTTCCATTTTAGGAGTATGTAAAATGCAGAAAGGTAGTAGAATTATTCAAATTTTCAATAAAAACTGGAATACTTTGAGCACCTCCTTCCTAAAGAACAAAAATGCCATCCAAAAACCTTAAATTCAAATGTATGTTTTTAGACAAATTGCTGTTAAACACAAATTGATTTTCCCATGCTAATAATACCATATTAACTAACATTGGGGCATATGCTGATCTCATAACAACTCCTATTATTTGTTGAAAATATTCCCGTTCAAAAAAATATAGTTGTTTTCCAGTACTAGTGCCATCATCTCCACTATTAATTAATTTTATCGTTGGACAGAAAAGAATAATGTGTCAGAATTTCCCAAAACAAATCCAAACCTTCCTCTGTAGGTATGACTAAAAATAAGTCAATGGCATCAGTTGTCATAAAAAAGAAGATCCTCATTCTATAACTGAGATTTCAGGCACCCTAAAAAATCCCATGAATCTTTCAATAGATGTGCCACTAAATCATACCCTGTTTTGAGCTATCTAGCTATACAGACTGCTGTGGGATAAGTTATTGATCCCTCGGCTGACACAGTCTGTCTAAAAGGAGGATTATTAACATTTTTGTGCATTTTGGGAATACCAAAAATTGTAGGAATAACAGGTGTAGAATTTTGCATAAAAGTAAATATATCAACTGTAATTTGTTCATTAAGAAGGTACTTTTCCAAATATAAGTCAATCCTTCTGTAAGCAATACTGATCTGGTTTATTGAGACAGGAACATATGTATTGGTATTATGTAATATGTTAAGTATTGCGTTAGAATAATCCATGGCATCAGAAATAACAGTGCCCCCACCCTTATCAGGGTTCATAATCCTTATTGTTCTGTCCTTTCTTAGGGTGTCAAAAATAACATTTTCTAATTTTTATTTAAATTATAATGCCTAGCCTATTAAGGTCTCCCATCATATAGATATCCTCTGATACTGCCTTTTCAAAAATGTGAATAATTGGATGCAAAGGAGCATTGAACATGCTACAGTTTTTGCATCTAACATTTCTCCATTTATCACTAGGAAAATCCTGTTGTACTTTATCATGAAAAAATACTGCTACGTTTAATTTCCTAGTGAACAACTTCAGTTCCAGTGATGAGTCAGCAACATCAAAATATTTTGAGACAACACATTTACACCCCTTTTGAAACAGGGGAAATGTTCTTTCATGAGGGTGTAATTATGTATGGTATAGCCATCCAAATTACGAACTACAACACCTCTATCAGGATTTAATATCTCTTCCTGCTCCACCTCTTATTGGAATAAACTTGATACACAGGTGAGAGAGGTGTCTCCTGATGTTTTGATCCAGGATCGACATAAAGGTTGGACTGACTCACTAACCTCCCTGATCTCCTCACTTCCTGAAAATCCTGCTCAAGGGACACATAAGTGCACCTATCTGTCTCTTGATTTGGTGCATTCCCATCCGAAGTTGTTTCAGAACAATTTACTGATATAGGTTGATGACAATCACCCCCATTAATTTTAGTATGGTGAAGTAATTTTGTGAGGTAAGCCTAATGAGTTTTGTACTGCTTCATATCCCTTTCTATTTTCTTTTTCTTTCTCAAAAAAATTGCACTACATTTTCTGTATACCCTCCTGAAAACTGAAGCATATACATTTCCATACTGTTCAAACAATAAATCCTGTTTAATTCTATTGTTTAACCCCTCCACTTCTTCTAGTTAGTGTATTTAAGAAAAAGTTGCATGAATCTTATCCAAAATTGTTTTATAATTACCAGAGTCCTTCTGATGAAAAGATCTATTAGAGTCCGGAACAGTCAAAACAAGATAAAACAAGCTAGCATGGAAAAAACAATATGGCATAAAAGCTCATCTCTTCAAATCCAGCCTCAAACATGACACCATCCTACATCATCTACCGGGTCTATATTACAAGATCGAAACTTTAGTTAATCGAATAACTAAAGATCGATCTTGTAATATCGAAAGCTAAAACCTTGAACGACCAATTTAACGCAGGGAAACACTTCCCTTGGCCACATGAAAAAAAACACTTTTAATCCCAAATCAAGTGGAGGGCTTTGCCCACACAACCCCCGATGTAGGGGGCTGTGCCCCCCACACCCCCCTAACTATATATACCAACTCCAAGATCGCTCAAAATTGGAGAAAAGGGCATAAACTACATAATGGCCAAGGGAAGTGTTTCCCTGTGTTAAATCGGCCATTCAAAGTTTTTGGCTTTTGATATTACAAGATTGATCTTTAGTTATTCTATTAACTAAAGTTTTGATCTTGTAATATAGACCCCGTTTACAAACAGGCTACTATCTTATATATTCCTGTTCATTTATTACTCTTACCTATTATTCTCATATACTTTTCAACATGTGCTAAATGTATTCCATCTAAAATGACTCACTTATAATTCTTGCATACTTATCTTTAATCACATTATCCCAAAAACTTTTACAATTTCTTTGTTTGCTTCCTTCCAATAGTAAAATACTAAACTATCATTATTATTATTGACTGGTAAACTTGTACAATTTCACTATCTTCCTTCACTTTTATTTCTTTTGCTATTGCTCTCATAGGTTCATAGGTTCATACTAGGCTATCTGCCCTAGGGCATTTATAAGCCTAGCCAGAATGTGTTTGGCTTTCGCCACCCATTTTAAATTTATTTTGCTATGCCCTTTTCCGAGGTTAGTATACTGTGCCTCTGTCTAACAGTGACACAGAAGTGATACCCGGGGTAAACCTACGATCTCCCATCCCCTCATCAAGATTCCTCTTGAAGAGAGTCAATGAGGGACTCTGCCTAACCTGGACTGGAATTTTATTCCAGAGTGAAGGGAGCCTCTGGGTTATGAATCTGTCCCTCCAGCATGTCCTATTTATTTCAGTGCTGAGGTTCAAGTCTCTCGAGCGCGTAACTCGATGGGATTTGGATTTTCTGAGGTGCAGCATGTCCATTAATTCCGGGTTGGACATGGCTTTATACGTCAGGCACAGATCGCCTCTGAACAGGTGGTATACCACTGAGTAGAGCTGGAGTTTCTTTAACCGGGCAGCATATGGCATCTGTTTGAGCCCTTTGATCCTCTTGGTGAGGTACTTTTGGGGTCTTTCCAGTTGCTGCAGGTGTCTGGTAAGGTACATCCCAAAAGGAGCATTGTACTCAATTATGGGCCTGATGAGGGATGAGTAAAGAGGCACGATGACGTCCCCTGATCTAGATGTGAATCCCTTCATGATTAGGTGGGCTATATAAAATGTTTTTCTAACCACTTTGGCCACGTGGTTGTCAAATGAGAGATTGCTATCAACTTGGGTCCCCAGGTCCCTAATTACTTCTTCTGTACTTAATGGATTACTACCTATGTGGTAATTTGTGGGTACTTTGTTTTTGCCAAAGGGGATGACTATACACTTTTTGGCATTTAGCTTGAGGCCATGGCTCTGGCACCAGTTGTCTGTTTCTATGAGGCCCTTTTGGAGGATGCTTGTGTCGACTGAAGAGTCGATTATGGTGCCCAGTTTGCAGTCATCTGCGAACTTGGTCAGCCACAGTCCTTCCGTGTTGGCCTGTACCTCTGAGAAATATATACCGAACAAGAGAGGTCCCAGGACTGAGCCTTGTGGGACACCACTTGTAACTGGTTTGGAGTCTGACATGGCTCCAGCAATTCTAACCATGTGGGTTCTGTCCCTGAGCCAGTTTGCAATCCATCTAGTGACATAGGGGTTTATATTTAAGCTGGTGAGCTTATCTATAATGCCCGAGTGGGGTATTGTATCGAAGGCTTTTGCGAGGTCCAGGTAGGCTGTGTGAACCAATTTCCCCTCGTCAATGGCCTTGGTGACTGTTTCAAAGAAATCAACCAGGTTTAAGAGGCAGGATCTGCCCTTAACAAAGCTGAACTGGGTAGCATCCAGTGTTTGTAGGTCCCCAATATCTTTATTTATGAGGTCCATGATGATCCTTTCCATAGCTTTGCAGACCAAGCTAGTCAGGCTTATGGGGTGATAGTTTCCAGGATCCATTGAGGCACCACCTTTATGGAGAGGGACCACTGTTGCTGTACGCCACTCTTTGGGCACATATCCTGTAGTAAGGCTGAGATTGAACAGTAGTTTTATGTTTGGGTTTAGCTCTTCTTGGAGTTCATGTAGGACACAGCCCGGGACACCATCTGGCCCCATTGATGCTGTGTTTTTTGCTTTGGAGAGGGCGGCTCTTACCTGAGCATCTGAGATGTCAGGGGGGCAGCAATCTGCTGGGATAGATATTTACCCTTTTGGTGGGGAGGGGGGGAGAAGTTTGAGCTGAACCTGCTGTCAGCTAGGATGTTGGCAATGTCTGTGGGGTTCGGTGTATTTTTTGTCATTTTGGACTAATTCTGAGCATATCTGGGAATTACCACCCAGGTTCCTAATATAACTAAAGAAAGCCTTGTGATTATCCGTAGTGTCCTGTGCAATTTTTCTCTCGAAGCTAGCCTTAGACAATTTTATGTGTGCCCGAAGTTTTTTGCTAATACTGATCAGTGATGCCTTCCCTTTTTGGGATTTTGCACTATCATTTAGTAGCTTCCTCCTTCTATTGTATAGTTTGTTTATGGCTGGGGTCCACCAGACAGGACGTCTGCCTTTGGAGGATTGGGTCTTGGTTTTATTTGGGATCGCATGATCCATGCATTCCTGAAGGTGTTCATAGAATGCGTTTATAAAGGATTCTGCGGTCTGGGCCGTATTTTCCACAGGCCCGGGGGCTTTGAAGGATTCCACCTCAGTTTTGAGGAGTGTGAAATTTGCTTTAGAGAAGTTTTTCACTGTGGTTTTCTGGGCAGGGGGTGGGGTCGGGATGTGAATATCCAGTGAGATTAGTTTATGGTCTGATCTTACCAGTGAGGGATACACTTCTGGTCTGGAGCATAGAGTACCCATGTTGGTGATGATCAGGTCCAGTATGTTTTCCCCTCTTGTGGGAGTGGTAACAAGTTGCTCCATAGCATTTGAGTTTATAAATTCTGGGAACCTTTGGGCTAGGGTGTTGGAGCTAGAGTAATGCTCCCAGTCTATGTTTGGGTAGTTGAAGTCGCCCAGTATAATGTTGTTTTGAGAGACCTTCATATTTTCCAGTGTTCTCAGGAAGGCCGAGTGGGGTTCCTGGGTTTGGGAGGGTGGTCTGTAGCAGGCTATAAACTGGAAGGCAGTTTTACCCACTGTTAGTTGCACATGGATAGTCTCTGATGCTTCGTGCTTTGCCACCAACCTGGAGGTGTGGGTATCTTTGATGAATATTGATACTCCCCCTCCTTTTGTGGTTCGGTCCAAGTTTTGGGGCCGAAAAGCATGGTATGAGGTATAACCTGGTAGTGCTGGGGTGCTCTCGGGAGCCCTGAACCAGGTTTCTGTTACTGCACAGATATCGATGTTCTCCATGCTAAGGAGAGTTTCGAGTCCGTGCATCTTGAGGTTTAGACTTCTGGCGTTGAGTAGCATTGCCTTAAAAAGGCACTATGGGGGTAGCAAGAGCCTTTGCCAATATCTGAAAGCACAGGGGTAACAGGTGCAAGCCGTCCCTAGCGAAGCATCGTGGCTTGTTGAGCATATCATCCCAAGCTGACAGGCATTGGATCCCCTTTGAATGACACCAGTACTTAAGCCAATTGTTGAAAGTGATCATCTTGGTGATATTCAAACCAACATAGAACACTTTCATCATACTGTCATTAGCTACTTCACTGTTTACTCACTTTCAGACTCTCTTACATAAATTTAAAATCCCCCCCCACAAAAGCTAAGCTCAAACTTCTCTTCTACAGCCCCTTTACCACAGCATACAAACCCTCCTTTCCAAGCCTTCTGCTGGTCAGCGATATTCACCCCAACCCTGGCCCACCCTCCAACCCAACCACAGGTACTCATACTCACCCCTCTAACACCTCCACTACATTACCTGACCATTCTCCCTCCTTATTCCTGTACCCCTTATCCAAACTCCTTAACCTCACACCCAAAACCTTGAAAATGCTCTCCCATAATATTCGAAGCATTGCTAACAAAGTTACTTCTTTCCATGCACTTATCTCTATCTACAACCATGACATTCTCACCCTCTCAGAAACATGGTTACAACCCCATATTACAGACCCTGAAATCCTCCCTCCTGGTTACAACATTCTCTGCCTCGATCGACACAAGAAATGAGGTGGTGGTGTAGCTACTGTATACGCTGACAAACTTTCTCTCTATCCTCTACCTACAGCTCCTCCCAATTTCCATCCAGCTGAAATTCTTATTGCTAACTGTAAATTAAATAATTACAAAACCTAACCATTGTAGAAATTTATATCACACCTGACAACAACATCCCTACCCTCAAACATGTTCTGTCCTGGGCATCTCAAAACATCTCTTATGAGACTATCATCCTAGGTGATGTCAATATTGACTTGAGCTCCCTTAATTCCTGCTCTCCGAATACTAGCATCAATCTCTTTGGATTCTCTCAACTCATTACCTCTCCCACCTGTATCAATAAACACACAAATAACAGCACTACCCTTGACTGGATCCTCACCTCTAACCCAAATATATATCACAATGCCACCACTCTACCTGACTCCCTCAGTGACCATCTCCTTACCCACTTGTTATGACACTCACCTCATCTGCTAAAACCTTACCAAAACAAAGACAACTGTAATCTCTCCAATTTCTGTCCAGATACCTTCAGTAATCTTCTCTCTTCTATTAACTTGTCCTTTCTCTACATCCTCACCCTCAATGAGGCTGTCTCCACATTTAACAACACCTTCCTGAATATCCTTAGCTACTTAGACCCCACTTGAAAAATAAGAACAAAAACAAATTTTGCTCCATGGTTAACTCAATCCACCAGTAAACTAAGCTTAAACTAGACAGCACCTGGAAAACCTGGAAAAAAACAAACTCCCATCACCATCACCAAACCTGTAGAGAACTTTAAGAAGCTAAAAAAAACAAGTCGATCTGGATAAAAAACAATACTATCAAAAACCACTAGATGACCCCAACTCCAACACGAAAAACGTTTTAGAATAGTAACACCAAACTCTTACCTTCTACCCCCAGCCCCTGTCCTAACAGCTCTCCAACAGACACTGCCTCCTTTCTTAATTCCTTCTTCATTGACTCTATAAAAAAAGTTAACTAAACCTCACAACACCTCCCGCTCCTCTTCTCATCCCCTTCACTCTACCAGTTCCACCCGGTTTTGTCCTAAACCTGTCCCTACTGCATACATCAAGTCTTTTATTACCAAACTGAAAACCTGCTCCCCCTCTGCTGACAACTTACCTCCTCTATTCCTTAAACTTGCAGCTAACTCTGTTACACATCCAGTCTCCATATTAGTAAACAGGTGAATTCAAGGGAATACAATCACTGACATCTGAAAAAAAAATCATATGTCATACCTCTCCACAAAGGTGGCAGTTCAACTGAACCAACCAACTACAGACCTATTGCCATACTATCTCCCTTATCCAAAATTCTAGAAAAATATATTCATAACAAGCTTCTCAAACACATCATACAAGACAACCAACAGGTTAACTTCCACCCAGCATAGTTTCTGTCCTCACCACAGCACCTCTACAGCTCTCAGTTCATTTACACAGAATATAGCCAAAGCACGGGACAATAATAAACTAGTCTCATGCCTCTTCCTTGACCTATCTAAAACCTTTGACACTGTTTCCCATACCATACTACTTTCAAAACTTTCTTCCCTTATCCTCTCTTCTTCTACTATACTATGGTTCTCCAGTTACCTCTCCAACAGATTCCTGTCCATCAAATGGCTTTATGCCTCCTCCCCCTTCCACCCAATCCAAACAGGTGTCCCCCAAGGGTTAATTCTTGGACCTCTGCTTTTTAATATCTTTTCAAATAACCTACACACTTCCTCTCCAGACTCCTCACTAATACAATACGCAGACGACCCCATTATTATCCCGCACTCTGATAACCTTCCCCACCTCCTTGCTCTTACTCAAGATTCCCTCCTTTCAGTCGAAAAATGACTGACCAATAATCAACTACTTCTCAATCCTAAAAAACAAAACGTCTACTTTTCCTCCCCAAATCACTACAGCAACATAAAAATACCTTCACTGTATCTTAATAATCACTTATCTTTGTTGAACTACATACTAAATATCTGGGTGTAATCATAGATGACCTACTAAAGTTTGACATACATATTTAGCAAGCCATCAAAAAGACCCACCAAAAACTCAGTCTCTTATACAGACATAAAAAATGCCTCACTATTTTTCCCTAGCACAGACTTTCCTTCTCCCAACCTTACTCTATGCAGTACCTGTTCTCACCAGTATTCAATCCAATCTATTTTCTAAATTAGAAACCACCTACAACAAAATAGCTAGATTCTCTGCCAGCCTTCCCTATCGCTCTCACCACTGCATAGCTTTGAAAAACCTACAATGGCTTGAGCTCCATAACCATCTCCTTCTTCCCCAACTCCACCTCACACACACTATCTTAAATTAATCCTCCCGCTGTCCTGCCCTCACAGACCTTATCACTCCCTACTCTCCTAAATGCAGCCTATGCAGTACAGACCTACACCTCTTAGACATCTACAAACCCAATAAAATATTGTTAAACGTTTATACAGCCACTTTATCAACAATGCCTGGAACAGACATCCTCTTTTTCTAGGAACAAACGACAACTTCCTCAACTTCAAAAAACTTCTAAAGGACTTATTTACTAATTCCTGGACCTGTCATTGTCCCACTCCCACCTAAACTACTCTCTCGCCTCTTCCCTTCCCCATCTCAGCTTATACACTTTACCTCAACTACTCATTTAAGGTCTTTATGATGTTCTAACAACCTTGAATTTCTCTCTAATGGTAATTGTTAGATAGAATCTAACTTTTTATATAATAATTTATATACTTAATGTGCACCATGGCTGTTTAAACCCTAACTATCACTCTTCTAAGGTTCAGTTATAAGTTATATTCTGTTTCTCCTGTGTATATACACTTGTATGTTAATATTGTATGATGTTTTGTTTTTGCATTTGGTTATCTGTGAAGCTTTTGTCCTTGGGTCTCCTCTGAAAAAGGGCTCTGCAGCCAAGTCAGACTAACCCGGTTAACAACTGTCAAATAAATAAAAAAATAAATAAGTTACACTTATATCATATGAACTAACTCATACCTAATCAAAAATCACATCTCAGTATAGGATGGATCAACTGTGGTGGCCTAAAAATATATTTGAATACATACAGACATACATATGCATTTGCATACACATAATACAAAGCACTGTATACATAACTGCCACCGTGACACACAGTTAAAAATCATCTACTTCTAATACCCTGCCACTCCTTCCCAGCTATTGCATAACACAATTTAATTGGGTGTTTGCCAGAAATGGAGGAGGATCTATTGTTCTTGCTAAGCACTTCATAGACTACAGCATAATAGCAGATACTCCTTCCAATAATGAATGTGTCCCTAACTGGAATATAGATTATTTCTAACTTCGTAAGAAAAGATATTTAACTAGCTAATGCTTGATATCCTCCACCCATCTCAGACTAAGCATCCACAGAAATACTAAACATCTGATCCACAAACATAAAAAGTAAAAATAATATACTTATCATAGGTAATGTCAACACAAACTTTCTTTCTTCATGTATTCAGGACTTAAAAAGGTTTTTACATGACCTCAGTTTATACCACTCAGTAAGAAAACAACCAGACCAAATATAACAGCTAACAATCATGCACTTTAAGATCTCATAATTATTAATCAAACCAGTAAAGTGGTCTCATTCCAAGTCAGCCCACTAAACATTGGTGATGTGCAGTAGTTCCTCAGATGGCCTAAAAATGCTTAAACTCCCTCCTGTTTTAATTTACCTCCATAAGTACTCCTCTGATAACCCACACTCTCTCCATAAAACCTTGTGCTTCTTGGCCGGACAAAATTTTAGCATACCTCATATGTGAATCATACAACAGCTATATTAACTGCTAACCTGCATGGACACCAAACAAAAAACAAATAAGCAAAATAACAACAACAACAAAAAAAAACAATATTTCTTGAAAACTAAGTGTCGGGATAAAGCAATATGTCTGTCCTGGATGACAAGTGAACTGCACTTACTATTTAACCTAATAGACTTGACCTAGGCCACCTGGAAAGAAACTCATTTATCAGGTGATCGGGACAGTACATTATCCTACATAATTAGACAAAAATCAGAAAATGAAAGGCATTATGTGTACATAATTGCCAATTTTCAGCCTTTACAAATCCTAAAAAAAAAAAAAAAATCTAGGAGGAAATAAACAATTGTAACATTGTTCAAATGATCACTTCCATCTTTCTCACCTGAAGATTTTGAAAAAGAGTTTGCTACTTTCATCATAACTACAAAAAATGCTTCTCTACCTTCCCCTTCCTCAAAACTATATCAGCTTCCAAAGAGACCTCACTTTGGTTACAATCATTCCCAAATTATGGTCATTTGATGCTAACTGTTTGTGTTGCAGTAATTCAGTTATTCCTCAAATAAAACATACATTTTATCTATCCAAAACCTTCCTAAGTGAGTGGGGAGAAGTAATAACTGTATCTGTTCTTAGAGGTCGTAAACATGTTCCCCTCTCTGAACAAAACCATAGCAAGCTCATCTGGTACCCTGTGCAGGTCGTCAAACAGGTGTCCCCATCAACTTAAATCAAACGAAAAAGTAAAGAAAAAGCTCTTCTACTTTCCTGCTGTAATCAGTAACTTGCATCAAACGTCTTCAATGGTTCAGGTGAGCCATAAATGTAGTATCAGCTTTATAGAACAATAGCAGTATTGCACTCCCACACCATTGACTCATGCTGATTGTGACCTCTATAACACCCTGTGCATGGGGCAGCTGCAAGCTTTGCCTCATCCTGGTTATGGTCTGCCAGTGAATAAAGACTTAGTTCCCTTCTACCTCACCTAGACAAGCTCCCTCTTACTTTCAGAAATCAAAGTATTGCACAGGAAGCCTCCTTTAAATTCCTGGGCCTTGCTCTGAATCCTACTTAATTTACATCTAGTTACATTAGCAAATTAAAAGCAAAAATAAACTCTGCCTAATAAGGCTCTTGAAAGCAGAATAAATAATATTTTGCAGCCGCAGCTAGAATGTACTCTTTTTCTTCTTGCCTGTTCTTCATATGGCTTGCAAATGTTATCCAATAGGATATGTTTCATTTCTCTCTTTCCCTGTACTGAATATTGCTGCATCACACTTAAGCATGCAAACTGGTTCCCAACAGCATGCTGGACTTCTCTTATTAATATTCACTTATAAAAGTCTACATGAAGCAATCTGCAAATTCTTGCACTAACATAAACAGTTAAGCAAGTTCATTACCAACTTTGTCCCAACTCAGGCCATTTCAACAATTCTATATAGACCCATTAATAATGTATCTTCCACTTATTTCTGCCAAGACCGCAAACTGTTATACAACCTCTTCCTATGTCAAAACACCTTCCATCAATCTAAAAAAAGCAGTAATTAAGCCTATACCTAAAATTACCAAACCTAGCTCACCATCATATTTCAGATAAATATTTATTCTGCTGACAACAGGCAAAGTTCTAGAAATATCATCATGAAACACATTTGCATACCTTAGGAAAAAAACAGACATGAACTTCTATCCAGACATTAACAGGGATTCCTGAGTGGAGAAGCACTGTGACTGTACTTTGAACACTACCTGGTTGCTGTTGTTGTATCTTTCAACTTTTCCCGGTTAGGGGTCACCACAGTGGAACTCCGGTCCACTGATGATTGGCAGTAGATTTTTACGTACCGAGTTGCCAGCCCTGACGCACAACCTTCAACGAAGGTATGCCCATTCACGCATGTCTCCACACAGAAGACGCTTTAGCTGAGAATCGAACAGGACAACGTCTTACTGTGAGGCGACAACGCTACCGCAGCACCACCACCGCCGACCTACTTTGAACACTAACTGGTGACATTCTAATAAACAGAGGTAAATGGAGACTAACAGGAGTGGGATTTATAGATCTCACAAAGGCATATATGTTTGCTGAGGAGATTGAAAGAGTACTTTGTGGGGTTGATGAATGAAGAGAATGAGAAGGAGAGAAGGTTGGATGATGTGGGGACAGTGAATCATGAAGTACAATGGATTAGCAAGGAGGAAGTAAGAATAGCTATGAAGAAGATGAAGAATGGAAAGGCTGTTGGTCCAGATGACATACCTGTGGAAGCATGGAGGTGTTTAGGTGAAATGGCAGTGGAGTTTTTAACCAGATTGTTTAATGAAATCTTGGAAAATGAGAGAATGCCTGAGGAATGGAGAATAAGTGTTTTGGTACTGATTTTTAAGAATAAGGGTGATGTACAGAGCTGTAGTAACTACAGATCGATTAAATTGATCAGTCACAGCATGAAGTTATGGGAAAGAGTAGTGGAAGATAGGTTAAGAAGGGATGTGATGATTAGTGATCAGCAGTATGGTTTCATGCCAGGAAAGAGCACTACATATACGATGTTTGCTCTGAGAGTGTTGATGGAGACATACAGAGAAGGTCAGAAGGAGTCGCATTGTGTTTTTGTAGACTTAGAGAAAGCATATGACAGGGTGCCTAGAGAGGAGTTGTGGTATTGTATGAGGAAGTCAGGAGTGTCAGAGAAGTATGTAAGAGTGGTACAGGATATGTACGAGGGTAGTGTGACAGTGGTGATGTCTGCAGTGGGAGTGATGGATACATTTAAGGTGGAGGTGGGATTACATTAAGGATCAGCTCTGAGCCTTTTCTTATTTGCAATGGTGATGGACAGGTTGACAGACGAGATCAGACAGGAGTCCCCGTGGAATATGATGTTTGCAGATGACATTGTGATCTGTCGTGAGAGTAGGGAACAGGTGGAGACGACCCTGGAGAGATGGAGATATGCTCTAGAGAGAAGAGGAATGAAGGTCAGCAGGACTAAGACAAAATATATGTGTGTGAATGAGAGGGAGGATAGAGGAATGGTGAGGATGCAAGGAGTAGAGGTGGTGAAGGTGGATGAGTTTAAATACTTGGGATCAATAGTTCAGAGTAATGGTGAGTGTGGAAGAGAGGTGAAGAAGAGAGTACAGGCAGGATGGAGTGGGTGGAGAAGAGTGTCAGGAGTGATTTGTGACAGACGAGCACCAGTAAGAGTGAAAGCGAAGGTCTACAAGAGGGTAGCAAGACCAGCTATGTTATATGGGTTGGAGACAGTGTCATTGCCAAAAATGCAGGAGTTTGAGCTGGATGTGGCAGAGTTAAAGATGTTAAGATTTGCACTGGGTGTGACGAGGGTGGACAGGATTAGGAATAAGTATATTAGAGGGTCAGCCCAGGTTGGAAGGTTTGGAGACAAAGCCAGAGAGGCAAGATTACGTTGGTTTGGATATGTGCTGAGGAGGGATGCTGAGTATATTGGGAAAAAGATGCTAAGGATGAAGCTACCAGGTAACAGGAAAAGAGGAAGGCCTAAGATAAGGTTTATGGATGTGGTGAGAGAGGACGTGCAGGTGGTTGGTGTGACAGAGCACGTTGCAGAGGACAGGAAGAAATGGAAACAGATGATCCGCTGTGGCGACCCCTAATGGGAACAGCCGAAAGAAGATGATGATGATGATGATGATGATGACAAAGGCTTATATATTTGACCATCACATTATGAATTACTATTGTGTAGCCACTGGAATAAGCCCCAAAGCCTCTCAATGGATAAAAATACTTTTTGGCCAGAAGTATATTTGTTGTTAAAGTAGGCAACACAACTTTTGACCCTACACCACTGCATGAAAGTGTGTCCCTTTTACCAGTCAAAAACATCCCAAAATCTCTGCTAGTATGAGCTGGACTGCCAGTTGGTGTTTCTGAGTGGAGGACTATGGGTTTTACAATTTTTTGTAGGTTACCATGTCTAGAATCAACAGGTCTTTTTGATACATTTTTTATCCTGTTTTTTTTTTATTTTTGAATAAAATCCTTTGATTTACAACTAATGTAACATTTATTCAGGCTTACAGAGGTTACCAAGGTGGATTATTGTGTTTGAAGTGTTTTTTGATCCACCTGACTGCTTCATTCTTTAATCATGCAACAGTGTCAGGGTTGCAATAGGTAGCACACTTACCTTTGGTGTAGAACACTGTGGGTTCCATTCCCACACAAGCTAGATGGATTGCTGACACTGCAATGCAGCATAAGGTAGTGCTGCATGCCTGAGTGAGTTGTCCTTCAGATGAAATGTTAAATCAGTCCTCATATGATGGAGTTGGTGGATGCTCAGATGGATGTAAAAGATCCCATGTCACCTATTAAAAAGAGTAGGGTCCTTTATTTAACACAATTAAAAAACATTACTTACATGTTTACAAACACATATATATATATATATATATATATATATATATATATATATATATATATACACATACATTTCTGTGTTTTACTATTTGTCATTTTCCATATAACATTCTCATTGTTATTCCTCCATACTTGACTGCCTCTCCTCCTTCCACCACTATAATCTTATTTTTTGCAATATATCTGCCAGAAAACATTTCCCATTAAACAAAATTCTATTTGGTCTTTCATTCCAAATAACTCATATTACATAAAATAAATTATTATTTACCCTTCTCACACATTCTTTCTTCATATTCTTATATCCATACATAGTCGTATTGATACATCTCATGCAACGTTTTCCAGAGTTTCACTTCTCTTTTACATTTCAAAAAGCATGCCCTGTTGTCTCCTCTGCCCTTTCTTTCAGCTTCCTTTTTATATGGCATACTCCCTTTTACTGGTATCTCATTTATTACCAGTCTCCATAGGAGATACTGTCACTCTATTATCTTATTATAACACATTTTTCTTACTTTAATGGCTTTAATCACTTCTTATAGTAAATGTCACATGAATTTACATAATAATATTGTTTTATCACATTATACCATGTTTGTCTATCTTTCTGTATATCATCAATTTTTATTTTCGTGTTAGTACTTTTTCCTGATAATTTTTAATTTCTTCATTTACATATTCATTTTCTCTTATTATTCTCATCTTCCAGAATTTTTGTTGTCATATATAAACATTTTCAATATTAAATTTTCATTCTCTTCCTTCATCCACTTTAATAATCTATACAAGTTTAAAGAAGCAGAATAAACAATTGGAGTCAGTTACACCAATCCTCTTCATCTTCACTCATATACAACATACCTCTTTTCACTGTATTTTATCTTGAACCCCATATGACAGAAAACACCAATTGCACAATTTCCTTTCGATATTTTTCTGGGATCATATAGATGTTTGACATACACACTGTTTTTCCCATTAATACCGAATTCATCAGCTACACCTTTTCCTGAATGCTAATGTATACGTCCGACACAGAAGACATATTCCTGTCATTTCTTTTATCAAACCCTAATCTATATGTCCTTCACAGAAGACATATTTCTGTCATTTCTTTTATCAAACCCTCCCATTGAATCATAATTACACAATTTTTCCAAATGTTATTCCTAGCAAAGACACTTTATTCACTGAAAAATACACCCCCCCCATTTTTTACCACATCACCCAAACTCTAACTTTTATCTTTATTCAAGGTCATTCCCATTTCCTTTAAATATCCGTTCAGACAAACCAACACTTCTCTCATCCATATTTTGTTCTTAGCAACTACAGCTATGTCATCTGCATCAAAGATACTGGAATCACCATCTCATTTTACATCACATATCTAGTATCTTTCATTTTATAAACTACTTCACTCACTATCGCATTCATTACCAGTGCAAGGAATATTCCATACCACACTTCATGCATACTTCTTTACTCAACCACCCATTCACTAACCCTCTCTCTCTCTATTATTTTGATATGTTGACATTCACACTCTCCTAATTCTATTACCTATTCCATAATTCTCCATAACATCCCATAAAGCATCATGTCCTACTTTATCAAATGCCCTGCTAATATCATTGATTATAAGTTTCACATCCTCCTTTTACTTAAAATGTCCACAATTTCATTGACAACCAATAACAATTCTTGGCATTCCTTTCCTTTTATACTTTCTTCAATGACATCGCTCATCATTCCTTCCACTCACCTCTGTATTATTCTCATAAAAAATTATCTGTGTTTATTTAGTGGGATGGGTCTCCAAATTTTTATTTTATTCTTCTCATCTTTCTTTCATATAAATTTTAATATCATACTACATAACTCTTTGTAAACAAATCCTTCCTTCAACCATTTATTCAGTATATTCACAAAATATTCTCTTTGCTTATCCATTAATTTCTTGTACATTCCCTACCTTATACTACCTGAGCCTGGAACCTGATACTGAATCCACATTTACTTTCCTAAGTACTTCATCCAGTTTACTAATAGTAATTTCTTTTTCAAAGTCTTCCTTAACTCTTTCTGGAATTTTTGTTTTTTACTTTCCATTCTCTCACTTATTTTATTTATTTTTCCTGTTATACATATTTCATACATGCTGCACTACAATACTCATAATTTGCTGTTGTGTTCTTTTTACCTCTCCTTTTCTATTTTTAATTTCACTCATTATACTAATGTCTTCCTTTACCATTTTACCCAAAAGTGCAGATACTCCCTCCCATCTCCCTTGTAAATATTTCTGCCTAAACAGTAATGACTTGATTTTTTTTATTATTTTTTTTTATATATTTCTTTTCCATATCATAATACTCCCTTGCATTATTCTCCAAATTCTAATACCTTTCTATAAATTTTCCTATACTCCACATTCCCTTCCTTTCTTACATCATCCTTAAATTAAATAACACTTTTGCACTTCTTTTTAAATTCATTCTACCATTCAGACCAGTTTTTATAGAAGTGATTCATGGTTATATGATCCTTCCATAACTGTAACACTTCCCACTCTCCTTTTTCATCCAACAATTTCTCATTTATTCTTTAAATCCCTTTCCTGTTTTAATTTACTCCCTTTCTTCCATCACCTCCATCTATATTGCAGCCAAGCCTTCGGACACTACAAAATAATCAATTTCAGATCCACGTACCTCTTCCTATATGCCCATTGACTTCTTGTTCCAAACAGTTAATTTGCCACAGTTTATCACTTCCTGTATTTTTTTACATCTTTCTCTTTATTTTTACATCTTTTCATCAAATCAGAATTAAAGTGTCTTGCAATTATAATTTTCATGTTAACTACCACCAGGGCCGGTGTTAGCATTTTGGGGGCCCCCAGCAAATTTCAAGTTTGAGGCCCCCTAGGCACTTCTAGTCTAAGTATCACTCTGTCATTGACACCCCTCCCAAGCATCCTTTTAGCTCATTCTGCAGACATTTAGGTGTAGTATGCACAGACTGACCTGAAGCTACAATGCTCTTACATTGCAACAGGCCTATGTACCACACTATGTTGGCCCATCGCCATCATACAGAGGGACATTTACAGCTGCTAGCATTAAGTTGCAACAGTGACGCATTACAACAACTGTATATATAGGTCTGGATTTAGGTGAAATGCTGTCCTAGGCCAACTGTTTCAGCCTCCAGAAAACACACCCACCCAAACCCTTCGGTCCTTCTCCCTATCTTGGGCTTCCCATTCCATACACATTGCTTTTTTTCTTCCTTTCCACACATTTTACCTCACTCTTCAGCTTTTTCAAAAAATACACAATTTTCTATGTATTCTGAAGTGCATTTAAAGGTTTGTTTTTCTTTTTACACAGTCTTTTCATCCAGTGATGTCTTGAACAGAAATTATGATTAAGGAAAGAAATTCACTGCTGTTGTCCTCTTTAGTTTTTCTTGCATCCTTTCAACATACCTTTCCTGACCAAGACAGCAATAACCATTTAGGAAATAACTGAAATAAACCAGGGCCTGAGAAGCCATAGGGTTATAGATGCTCTGGGGTACATTTTAGAGCATTTTCCCAACCTTTTAATCCAATGGTGGTCTAAACAAAAATCATTAGTAGGAAAAGAATGTGTTATGTCTTCTTTGAAAGTAAAAAGCAAAAAAGTTGTGCCGAAGACTTAATGTTCAAAGCTGATAAAATAGTAGCTCAAAGTAAACTAACAAGCCAATTGTTGTGAGGATACACCGGGTTTAATCTTTAATTCCTCATTTGGGAATACTGCCTGCTTCCCTATTCCCCCCCCCCCCCAACAACAACAAAAACAAAAAAAGACAGTCACTGCATCCTTCTGGTGTTAAATTAGGATGAAAGCAGAGATTAAAATTGCTACAGTCATGTATTTCAAGTGACTGCTGTCATACATACACATCACATGCCTTCACAGCCTTAACCCCCAAAGGTAGGCACCTGTATATGTGCCTGATGGGCGATTGTGAGGAAAGGGAAAAAAATGAATTATTACAATAATGTATTGTACATTGTTGCTTCTAGACAGTATACTGCCCCTACACAAGCTATAGTAACCGTGTATGTGCACCACTGAGGTCTGTAAGAAAAGCAAAAAGTAACAAACCACACTGTCCCCAGCCCAAACACAAGCTGCAGTGACCTCCTGTGCAAACCTCTAATGTTTGTGATGAAAATTAAAGTAATAATCACACAATCCCTCCTCCACATAACCTACCGCAACTTTCTGTACACACACACATCTAAGCAGGGCTAGTTTTAGAATGGGTGCAGTTGAGAGCAGAGGCCATTATCAGCTTTTTCCTAACAGGGTCATATCATAGCCCTGTTCAGGTTAGAGTGTAATCAGAAAATGAATACATTTTTTTTATTCCTCATTTTTTCCCCAACCAGCAACAGCATTTGTGGGGTCCCCACATAGTCAGTGATAATTAAGGGATACCCCTGTATCCATTTACATAGTCTGAGAAGTGGGGGCCACCAGACTTGTAAAGTTCTAAGTGTCTGAATGTTCTGTGATAAATTTTATGCCTGACTTCTGAAATACAATTACTTGTTAGCTGCATTTTTTTTACCGATGCCTAGAAGAATAATGTATGTGCCCTGGCATTACTGGGTGTGGGCACAGATAAAAATCAGTGATAACACATACATACACATACATACACATACACACACACACACACACACACACACACACACACACACACACACACACACACACACACACACACACACACACATTAGCCATATCAATACTAGTTTTGTACTTATTTCATCAAATAGTAGTACATTGTGCAACACTGGTACTGCTACGCCAGATCAGTGACTGCTATTTAGAAGTCGTCAAACAGCAGCAGGGGTAAGTCACTTATTAACCTCATTGAGAAGGTATGGATAGCTGCCACTGTCCCTGATTTCACAGACCTTCCGTGATTTTGCTTATAATCTTGCTCTGCCTTTCAAAAAAGTTTAATTTGCTGGTAAATCATTAAGGATTGCAGACAGTCAATAAATCCAGACATTAGAGTTTTATATTTATTATTGTCTAGAAATGTATGTTGATGTAAAAGGTGTTATCTATTAAATTTTTAAGTGAATTAAAATAATATTTAAAATGTGTTTCTGATTTTGAACCTCTATTCTGTTATTATGTTTGGCACTGCACTGAAGTTGAGAGTTATAGTATCTGGTGTTCTGTCAGTATTTATAAAAACCCTGAAAAAGAAAATCATTGCTATGCATTAGCTCTTCTTAAAATGCAAGGTTTGCAGTGACATCAGTCACTCTGGGTTGCTGATCTCTCTACTGCTTGCCTTGCTCATGTTTATTATTAGCTTTATCCTAACAGCGTCATATCAAAGCTGGATTCAGATTAAAGCAGATAACCAGGAAATTAATACATTTTTTCTCCTCATTTTCCCCAACCAGAAAAAGCTTTTCTGGGGCCCCCATGCAGTCAAGGATGATGAAGGGGCCCTTCCCTGCAGCCAGGGGCATTGCTTGTACCTAAAGCTAGCTATGTTGTTAGTTTTAGTAGAGAGAATGTCCACCAGCAGGGTTTAACTAAGCCCCTTGGCTTATGGCTTATAGTTGGCACTATGTTATTGATAAAATATTTAATGGAATTGTGAAGGCTGTTACTTGATAAAACACTGTTACTATAACCCGAGATAACTTTGAATTTTAAAGGAGATATAAATAAGCGTGATTACCCACCTTATTTATTAAGTGTACAGTATTGCTGTACTAGCTTTTGTTAGTTTGATAGACATGTTACAAGATATCAAAGACAACTTTCTGTGGTTGGGGACCCCCCAGGAACAGGGGCCCCCAGCAACTGCAGGATTTGCTGGTGCCTAAAGCCGGCTATGACTACCACATATTTTAACACATGATTAAACATATTCTGTCTCTAGTCACTTGTTGCATGTGCATATAATGCTATAATTATATAATAATGTTCTTTTCACCTCACATCCACAGCAGTTAACCTTCCCTTTTATTAGCAATGTTACATCTAGTATTTTCACTGTTTTATGTAACCATCCACTCCAGAACAACTTTCATTTCTTAAATTCTATATTATATCTCCACCCCACAATTTTTCTGTTTGCAGTCTTTCTTCACTTGTCAGGAGTGTTACATCCTCTAATAGAATAACATCCACATCACATTTAGCACACCATTCCAGTATCCCTGTCCTTTTTGTAATTAAAAAAAATACTGATCTCAGCTACTGAAAAGTATTCCAAAATTGTTGCTTTTTCTTCTTTTTCAATTTATGGTAAATACTTTAAATTTAAATTTTCTTATTTTTACTCTTTACCCAAATTAATCTTTTTCCTGGGTTTATGTACAAATAATACTTGATCCCCAGAATCAGATTTTTTTTCACTGCCTAGAAATTAAAAAAATTTATTAGTATCAATCCCTTCTCCTGACCGTTCTTCCTGCATGCACTATTTCTCCTTATTTTTCCCTTCCATGTTTTCTTCTTCTACAGTTTCTTCTTTACCTAGCTCACCTTCTCTCCGAACCTCTTGTAATCCTTCCTCATGTATTTTTTTCTTCCCTTTCCCCTTCTTTTCCATTATTTACTGTTTGCTCTTGACAATCCATCAAAAAGTGTCTGTTTTTTATACAACCTGCATTTAGACATACATATTTTTGCTGTATGCTCTTTCTCCCCACACTGAACACTGTAACTTGTCACAATCATTAAGTAAATGAGAATAGTCCCCACAAAAGAAACATGATTTAGGCTAGCCAGTATAATTTAATGCCCCTCTATGACCATCCAAAAAAATAACCCTTGGCAAGTGTTCACCACATTGTTTTCACATTTCAAAACAGCTTCCATTCTGTGCATTTCTCATCTTTAACTTTTATAATGTTATCAACAGTTTTGCACAAACCCTGCATACGGTATTTTAATATCCTCTTCTTCCAGTTCATCATTTCTAAACTGCAAAGTAACATTTTTTAACATTTAAGGTGCTACCCAAAAATGTCCTTCTTTTTGTTGTGCAGTTACAGAAATGAATCATCAGTCCCTCAGTTTCAAATGTTAAGTCACAAACAAATCTCTGTCCCAATATATATAAAAGACCAACTTTCTTGAGTTTTAAACCCAGAACAGTTACCAAATTGTCCCATAAATAATACCTATTACAGTGTCATTGTTCTTTTTCTCACAGTTGTCTTCTTTTCTTATTTAAAACCATTTTACTCACAGTTTATCATTGCTCTCCTTTTTTGCCTGCTGTAACTGATGCACATGTTTTAGTTACTACATTATCTGATGCCACAAAAAGAGACACCTTCTTAGTTTATTGCTGCTTTCCTCTTTTTCTTTCTGTCACTGCTGCATATGTTTGAACTGATGTATTCCCTGCTGCCACATCACCTGGTTCCTTCTCCACATTACCATCCTCGGCACGCCCGAAAAAGGTATCTGCCATCTCACCCCACAAAACAGCAGAACTGTCACCTGGATCATCCTGCTCCATTATTTTTAGCAGAACATCATGTGCAAGCTCCCCGTGATGCCAGTTCTGTTATGTGCACCACTCCGTCAGACTCACTTACTTCCTTCTCCATTGAGATAGTTAAATGCTGCTTGTTTGTAGTGCCACCATCATATGGGAATATTTGGTTATTTTCTTCTGCTCCATAGCAAACACATTTTTCTTCAAATGTTTGTTTTCCACCTCTAAACTCTCCATAGCTTTTCTTTCCTTTTCCATGCTGCTACTGCTTCTCTTAGACCTCTTTCTTGCTGTTGTAGGAACCCTCCAGTGCTATCTAACAGCTTCAAAAAGTAGGGGTCCTTTATTAAAATTCACAAAATACAATATATACATTCTATATAAAAAACTTTACAACTCATTTACAATATTTACAATACTTACAATTACATACAAGTAATTCACATATTATCAACATTTTCTGACTTTCAATCCCCCCCTCCTTTTTCCACAAATAAAATCTTATTTTTTTTAATTCTGACAAAACCCCTTTTCCATTATATTTTATCTCACTAATTCTTTTACTCCATATTATCATTATTATACAAAACAATTTTTCATCTAATCTATCTATATCATTCTGTTTTATATTTTCAGGCTACCCATATTCTATCATGTCCATATTTATACATTTAATTTTTTAATCCCTTTAAACATTCTTTGCCACATATTTCCTCCCACAATTGATATACCCTTTCACATTTTAGAAAAACATGTTCAGTGGTCTCTAATTCCCCACAGTATATGTAGATTCTATCCTTTATTTTTTTTTGTATGGCATATTTGCTTTCACTGGCAGCCTATTTATAAACAACCTCCACACAAAAATCTGTACATTCTACATATTTTTGCATCTTTTCATTCTCACTTTTACTACCTTCAAATTTATTGGGGAAATATTGTAGTAATGACTATTGCACAGTATAAAGCATCTATGTTTAAATTATTAAACAACACTGAGGAATATTTAGAAGTAAATGTCAGGGACATTCACAGGGGCTTTCAGTTTATTAACACCTATTTACATGAAGCCCTTATGAATGAAATCATAGACATGAAAATGTACAATTTTTGTCTTGTTGAAATCCGAGGGTCGGCACACTTTTTGGTATTCCCAAAATCCATAAATGTTTGTCCGACCCTCCTTTCAGACCAGTAGTATCTGCTCCCCATTCTATTACTGAAGGTTTAGCTCTGTTGATTGATTTTTTATCTGAATCCAGTAGTACAGAGTTTGCCCTCTTATCTAAAGGACTCGTGGGACTTATTGGATAAGTTTAGGAATTTTCTTTCAAGTGTTGTTTTTGACAAAAAAAGGCATTTTATTATGACAGCAGACGTAGTGGCATTATTTACCTGTATTCCTCATGTACAGAGAGTGGAAGCTGTAAGAGAATTTCTTTCCTCATATTCCAATTTGGAACCCTGTCAAGTAAGTTTAGTTTGTAGTTTTTTGGAAATCATTTTAGAGTATAATTATTTCACTTTTGATGGGTGTTTCTTGAAACAAGGTAAGGGTGTTGCGATGGGTTCACCTGTGGCACCATCTTATGCCAATATAGTGATTGCATGGTGGGAGGCTAACATTCTATCTAAGTTAAAACTGTCCTATAAAATACATTTTTATGCTAGATTTGTAGACAATCTCCTTTTTATTTTGGAAGGAGACTGTAACACCAGTGAACGGTTTATGGAAGAATTGAATGCTGAATTTGGGTATTTACAGTTTCTGAAAAGTGGCATTGGGGATAGGGTTGCTTTTTTTGGATGTGACTTTAGAATGGAATGATTTAGATAAACAATTTGAGAGCAAAATTTATAGGAAAGATACTTTCACCAACGGTTATTTACATTTTAAAAGCAACCACCCTTATTTCATTAAAAAGAACATCCCCAAAGGGCAGTACATAAGGGCTTGCCATATGACTACCTCTATTGTGGATTTGAATAGTGAATTTCACAAGATTACTTCTATGTTTCTTGACAAGGGTTTTGATTTTGAGTATTTAGAGTCCTTACAGAGAGATATTTTGTCGAAAAGAAACCAACTTTATCCACCTATTTTGAAAACACCTTTTATTAGTAATAATATAAAAGAAGGGAGAACATCTAATTTTGGTACAGTGTGCAATCTTGATATGACTACAGACAGTGGAGAGATTTGAGGGATTATTCAAAGAAACTGGAGAATAATAGAAGGTAATAGTGAGCTAACAAAGATTTTAGGTAGCAACCCCAACCTTGTTTATAGGAACAACAACAATTTAAAGAACGTCTTGGAAAGGTGTTCTTTTAGGAGCACTAGTCCACCCATTTCAAAACAGATGAGAATGTTTAAGTGTGGACGCTGCAAGTTTTGCAGGATTATTTTAAAAGGGTCATTCATTAGTCTACCCTACAAGAAACACACCATCAAGGTGGTGGGTCATTTGACATGTAGAGAAAAAGGCTTAGTATACATTGCTTTGTGCAGTGACTGCGAAGCATTTTATGTAGGAATGATATCACGAACTTTGATGGAAAGAATGTGAGAACATATGTACAGCATTAAAACTAAAGATGAAAATAATGCTTTATTTAAGCATACAGTGACATGTATCAAATTCAAGAAGTTTTTATTTTCAATTTTGGAGGTAGTGAAAACAGACCCCAGAGGTGAGGATTTTAAAAATGTGATAGAAAAAAGGGAAACTTCCTGCAAAGAAAGTTGAGGGCAGACAGGAGGCCTGGATTAAATGACGCAATAAATATCACATGCTTCTTGAAACATAGAAAATTAACTATCAGGAAAGTGTAATGAACACTTTTCTTATATTTAGAACTTGTCAGTATGCCATAATGGGTCACAAGATTTAGGCACACATGGCTTTTAAAGTTTGTTACAGTTATAGGAACACTGTTTTTTTAACTAGGTGAATGTTTTTGATTCAAAGTGAATTCTTATTGGATAATTGATTAATTATATAAATAATGAATGCATTTAAGATGTGTTGTTTAAGTTTTACTATTTTCATTTGTTTTTCTGATGAAGTCTTGGTGAAACGAAAGCAGAAAATTAAATTACTTTTACGCTAAAGCTGTATCTTCCAGTCTTTATCGACCATCAGTACCACTGTTCTAAGTGACATTCTATATACAAACTTTACAACTCATTTTCAATATTTACAATTACATACATGTAATTCACATATTATCAACATTTTCAGACTTTCAATTCCCCTCACTCCTTTTTCCACAAATAAAATCTTATTTTTTTTAATTCAGACAAAACCCCTTTCCCATTATATTTTATCTCACTAATTCTTTTACTCCATATTATCATTATTATACAAAACAATTTTTCATCTAATCTATCTATATCATTCTGTTTTATATTTTCAGACTACCCACATTCTATCATGTTCATATTTATACATTTAATTTTTTAATCCCTTTAAACATTCTTTGCCACATATTTCCTCCCACAATTGATATACCCTTTCACATTTTAGAAAAACATGTTCAGTGGTCTCTAATTTCCCCACAGTATATGTAGATTCTATCCTTTATTTTTTTTGTATGGCATATTTGCTTTCACTGGCAGCGTATTTATAAACAACTTCCACACAAAAATCTGTACCTTCTACATATTTTTGCATCTTTTCATTCTCACTTTTACTACCTTCAAATTTATTGGGGAAATATTGTAGTAATGACTATTGCACAGTATAAAGCATCTATGTTTAAATTATTAAACAACACTGAGGAATATTTAGAAGTAAATGTCAGGGACATTCACAGGGGCTTTCAGTTTATTAACACCTATTTACATGAAGCCCTTATGAATGAAATCATAGACATGAAAATGTACAATTTTTGTCTTGTTGAAATCCGAGGGTCGGCACACTTTTTGGTATTCCGAAAATCCATAAATGTTTGTCCAACCCTCCTTTCAGACCAGTAGTATCTGCTCCCCATTCTATTACTGAAGGTTTAGCTCTGTTGATTGATTTTTATCTGAATCCAGTAGTACAGAGTTTGCCCTCTTATCTAAAGGACTTGTGGGACTTATTGGATAAGTTTAGGAATTTTCTTTCAAGTTTTGTTTTTGACAAAAAAAGGCATTTTATTATGACAGCAGACGTAGTGGCATTATTTACCTGTATTCCTCATGTACAGGGAGTGGAAGCTGTAAGAGAATTTCTTTCCTCATATTCCAATTTGGAACCCTGTCAAGTAAGTTTAGTTTGTAGTTTTTGGGAAATCATTTTAGAGTATAATTATTTCACTTTTGATGGATGTTTCTTGAAACAAGGTAAGGGTGTTGTGATGGGCTCACCTGTGGCACCATCTTATGACAATATAGTGATTGCATGGTGGGAGGCTAACATTCTATCTAAGTTAGAACTGTCCTATAAAATACATTTTTATGCTAGATTTGTAGACAATCTCCTTTTTATTTTGGAAAGAGACTGTAACACCAGTGAACGGTTTATGGAAGAAATTAATGCTGAATCTGGGTATTTACAGTTTCTGAAAAGTGGCATTGGGGATAGGGTTGATTTTTTGGATGTGACTTTAGAATGGAATGATTTAGATAAACAATTTGAGAGCAAAATTTATAGGAAAGATACTTTCACCAATGGTTATTTACATTTTAAAAGCAACTACCCTTATTTCATTAAAAAGAACATCCCCAAGGGGCAGTACACAAGGGCTTGCCATATGACTACCTCTATTGTGGATTTGAATAGTGAATTTCACAAGATTACTTCTATGTTTCTTGACAAGGGTTATGATTTTGAGTATTTAGAGTCCTTACAGAGAGATATTTTGTCGAAAAGAAACCAACTTTATCCACCTATTTTGAAAAGACCTTTTATTAGTAATAATATAAAAGAAGGGAGAACATCTAATTTTGGTACAGTGTGCAATCTTGATATGACTACAGACAGTGGAGATATTTGAGGGATTATTCAAAGAAACTGGAGAATAATAGAAGGTAATAGTGAGCTAACAAAGATTTTAGGTAGCAACCCCAACCTTGTTTATAGGAACAACAACAATTTAAAGAACGTCTTGGAAAGGTGTTCTTTTAGGAGCACTAGTCCACCCATTTCAAAACAGATGAGAATGTTTAAGTGTGGACGCTGCAAGTTTTGCAGGATTATTTTAGAAGGGTCATTCATTAGTCTACCCTACAAGAAACACACCATCAAGGTGGTGGGTCATTTGACATGTAGAGAAAAAGGCTTAGTATACATTGCTTTGTGCAGTGACTGCGAAGCATTTTATGTAGGAATGATATCACGAACTTTGATGGAAAGAATGTGAGAACATATGTACAGCATTAAAACTAAAATGAAAATAATGCTTTATTTAAGCATACAGTGACATGCAACAAATTCAAGAAGTTTTTATTTTCAATTTTGGAGGCAGTGAAAACAGACCCCAGAGGTGAGGATTTTAAAAATGTGATAGAAAAAAGGGAAACTTCCTGGCAAAGAAAGTTGAGGGCAGACAGGAGGCCTGGATTAAATGACGCAATAAATATCACATGCTTCTTGAAACATAGAAAATTAACTATCAGGAAAGTGTAATGAACACTTTTCTTATATTTAGAACTTGTCAGTATGCCATAATGGGTCACAAGATTTAGGCACACATGGCTTTTAAAGTTTGTTACAGTTATAGGAACACTGTTTTTTTAACTAGGTGAATGTTTTTGATTCAAAGTGGATTCTTATTGGATAATTGATTAATTATATATATAATGAATGCATTTAAGATGTGTTGTTTGAGTTTTACTATTTTCATTTGTTTTTCTGATGAAGTCTTGGTGAAACGAAAGCAGAAAATTAAATTACTTTTACGCTAAAGCTGTATCTTCCAGTCTTTATTGACCATCAGTACCACTGTTCTAAGTGACATTCTATATACAAACTTTACAACTCATTTTCAATATTTACAATTACATACATGTAATCAACATTTTCAGACTTTCAATTCCCCCACTCCTTTTTCCACAAATAAAATCTTATTTTTTTTAATTCTGACAAAACCCCTTTTCCAGTATATTTTATCTCACTAATTATTTTATTCCATATTATCATTATTATACAAAACAATTTTCATCTAATCTATCTATATCATTCTGTTTTATATTTTCAGACTACCCATATTCTATCATGTCCATATTTATACATTTAATTTTTTAATACCTTTAAACAATCTTTGCCACATATTTCCTCCCACAATTGATATACCCTTTCACATTTTAGAAAAAACATGTTCAGTGGTCTCTAATACCCCACAATATATGTAGAGTCTGTCCTTTAATTTTTTGTATGGCAAATTTGTTTTCACTGGCAGCCTATTTATAAACAACCTCCACACAAAAATCTGTACATTCTACATATTTTTGCATCTTTTCATTCTCACTTTTACTACTTTCATAACATGTTTTCCTATTTTTTCCCTAAATCAACTTTCCATAATTGCATTTTCTCTTGATATAGTTTCATTTCTGTTCCAGTGATTTGCTTAGTTCTTTTTAAATCTTTAAGCCTTTCCCAAATTGATTTATATTTTTCCACTGTAATCCTTATTAACAATTTTCATTTCTCCTGCACCCCTATCAACACTTTATATAAGTCTAATGAGGCTGTGTACACAATTGGGTGTACCAAACCTGAACCTCCTTCCTTATTAGTAACATAAAGAATCCCTCTTTTAATAAGGTTCAATCTAGATCCCATTTTATTAGTAACATAAAGAATCCCTATTTTAATAGGGTTCAATCTAGATCCCCATATGAATGTAAATAATGCATTCAGTAATTCCTTTTTACATTCTGATGCCAATATACTTGATAGATGTGCCATTTTTACCTAATATTACTGAATTAATTAAACATGTTTTTTTTCTATATGTAAGTTTAAATGTTCTCCAGAATATACAAGTACTCCTTATTTTGAATACCATGTCTTTCCATTGTGAGACCCTCTGTTGTTCAATACCAAACTTTATTCTTTCATTTCTTTTTCTTCTTTATAAAACTAGATACCTCTTATTTTTCCAGACAACCCCAGTCCTTTACTTTTTCCTCATTAATACTTAATCCTAACACCTTTAGTTCTTTGTCGAGTGTCTTGATAGTTATATTTATCCATTCTTTATTTTTAATAACTAAGTCATCCACACAGGAGAACATCACTGAAATCTGAATTCCATCTGTTGTGCAATATTTTGCTTCCTCCAATGTCAGATTTATTTTGGTAACTACTGCATTCATAATTAATGCAAATAGAATACCACTTGCTGGACATCCTTCCATAATGCTGCTCTTTATTTCTATTACCTCACTTAACCAACCATTAATCACTAGTTTCACTTTATTTTGTTATATACAGATTTCAAAATATTGATTCTTTTTTCACTGATATTATAGTCTTTCAAAATTTTCCATAATGCTTTGTGCTGGATCTTGTCAAATTCTTTACTTACATCTCCCACCTGTATTTTTAATTATGTTCCCTGTTTATTACATTATCTACTAACTCTCTTATTAACATTAGAATTATTGACTTCCTTTCTCTTTTATTCCAAAAACTGTTTCAATTAGCAACTTATTAACCTTACTTAACCATTCTTTTTTTCTATTTTCATAAAGATGTTATAATCAACATTATTTAATACTAATGTTCTCCAGTTTTTTATGTCTGTTCTTTCTCCCTTTTTCCATATAACTTTCATTGCACCCATACAGATTTTTTTCATCATTTACGCCTTTCTCAAGACATTCATTTTACACCTCTAAGAAGTACTCTTTTTGCCTTTTTTGCATGTCCTTATACATTAGATACTCCAGTCCATCTAAACCTGTAGCTGCTTCTACATTTACTCTTTTCAACACATTTTCAAGCTCTATCATTGTAATCTTTTCTTCCATTCTCTTGTTGTCTTCTTCAGTTATTTTGTTTTAAGTTCTCACTTTTTAGTGTCACATATAGAAAAGGTTCCCAAAATATGCTTTTTTTACTGTCTGCATGATTTCTTTTTGTGTATTCACTATACATCCTTCTCATTCCTAAACTCCCTTATTCTTCTTTTATTTTTCTTTAACCATTTTACTTAAGTATAGTGATACTTCTTATTTTCTACTGTTCAAAAATATCTTTGAATAACAATTTTTTATTTTTTTCTTGGTTCATTTCATATAACATTCTCCCCGGGATTCATGAAGCTCGGCGCAAGGCCGGCGTAAGGCCTGCGCCGGCGGTGCATGGAATACCCGGCGCAGTAGCGCCATATACATATTAATGAGAGTGCACCGGAATCACAGACACGTGCGTAGTGTACGTGAGCGAGCCCAGGTAGGATGCGTCTGGAGGCGTGTCTAAGCCGGCATGAGGTGAGCAACCTAATGTGCTGACAGCCACGGTCCGCCCACAATAGTAATGGCAGCAGCCAGGTCCCGTGCAGAATGACACGCACGTACAGTACGCAACATAGTCCCCGTTCCAAATTAACGGAGAAGCAAATAGAAGCCACCAAGGCATAAGTGTACCCGTTCAAGGAGCAAAGGATACGCATAAGACCACCTCCGTCCCGCAATGCACTGTCAGTGTTTACACTCAGAGAAGGTGTACAGCCGCATGTCAGCGTGCCGCACCGACATAGGAGCAGCGACTAAGGTCACCACCTGTCCCACTTTGTTTGGGGCAGTCTCTCCATGGACAGTTGTGTCCCGAAAAAACGTATTAGAAATGGCTGATGTGCTACGAATGTAGGACACAATGATATCCCGTATGTAATGTAATGGTAGCATGAATTGGTTATTTCTGTAACAGAAATACCGAAATGACACAATAAACAGAATAAGCAAGGAAATTGCCACAATAATAAGCAAATTATTTAGGCAAACAAGTGAATTTCTATGCTATATAGTGACCGTTTGTATGTGTCGGCCTGTAAAGGCAGATGTGAGTCCCGGAAATATCCCAGATCGGAAAATGGAAAGGTGGAAACCCCAGCAGCGACATGGGCATGGTCACCAGGGTTACCTGCTGTCCCAAAGTGCCATGGACAGTCCCTGATTGGACAGTCGTGTCCCTGCAACAATCGTAAAAATGGAAAATGACCTGCGATCCCCTGCCACGTAAATTCCCGCAATATACATGTAAATAGTAGCATAAAACATATACATTACGGTATGGAACACAGACATGGCATAAGAAAATAAATAAGGAACCCAAACGCTAACAGAATAGGCTCATAGTATGGCAAACAAGTGAAGTTCTGTCTACTGCACTAGCCCTGGGTATGTGTAGTCCTGCAAATTTCGAAGTGTCCACATAACATGCCCCACTATGGGCATTGGAAAAGGTGCCAACCATAATGGTCACAAGCAGTAGTGACAGTACATAGCCGGGTAGCTGTGCCGACATAACAACAGTAAGGAAGCAAGATACCCCAAACACAGGCAAACATGTGCATAGCAACATATCCCAGACCCAGCAACATCTTTGTTGCATACACTGGATGGTGTATGATGAAGTGTAATATCCAGAAGCAGAACCCATGCATTCGGATGTACTACACAATAGCCTCATTGTACATGTCAGTCACACCCATGTATACCCCTGCACCCAAACCTGCTAGCATCCGTGTGCAGCTATACAACCACACACAATGTGCATACCTGAACTGTGGTAAGATGTTTGTGTTAGGCAATGCCACGCGGGCAAATACGTACCCCACATGTCAGCAACCCACCGCAGGTACAGATATGTAAATGGCTGCATGTGAATGTGTCAGCAGAATGTGTACATCCGGCATGTAGTATGTACCCGTCCAAACCATCTAGGTTTGCATACGACACGGTGCACATAAGTGTACACATGTGGACAAGTCGGGTCGTTGGACCACCGCATCGACGATCATCTTTGCAGTGAAGTCAATCACATATAGCGGAACAGGTGCCTAACACACAGGACATCCTAACAGGGTGCTACAGGCAAAGAAGGGGAAACTGGGACATCACATGTGGAGATTAGCGTGGCTGGACGGACAAATACACACGGTCAAGGTAAAGGATGGAACAACATGCATATGGCTGGATGGATGTAGTTCGTAAAATATATAGAAACACATATGAAGTTCCAGTTTACACTCGAAATACTATATAATGTATTGAATTGTACCGTACAATATGGCAGCAGAACTAAGCCTGCATGTAATTGGTGAAGCTAAGCTGTACTGTGATGGAATTCTGAACCTGGCAGTAAGCAGGACAGCAGGCTCATGTCTGTCATCATTAATTATTTGCTGGGTTACAGAACAATAAATGTATGTACATGCATAACAGCACTCCTTCCCCAGAGGAGGATGGCCTTGTGAGCTCAATGGAAGATAGCAGTACAACTCCCTACCAGACAGACAAAGCAACGTATCAAGAAATTAACTGTCCACTGTATCGTAACAGTCTAGGGTCCTTGAAACAGCTACAATCACAAAAGGATACTGTAATGTACAAGGTGCCTTGCAAGGCTGTGTTATTCCCATGAGAAAACAATTTAAAAGCACGAGCCCAGCACCCACGCATGTATAGACTATTGCGGACCATAGTGATGGAAATGCCCTGTGACCGTCCACGTCAGTAAGTTGGGCAAATGCTGATTGTAAACACGATATAAAGAAACTGCTTACTGTATAGAGTCAGACAAAACTCTCATACTTGGACTGTACATTATTTAGCCTGCCTGTGTAAAACATCGATACTTAGAAACTGTCTTAAATTATTT
>NC_056731.1:1110600551-1110670551 GCF_019279795.1 Protopterus annectens
TTTTGTATGTCCAGTGTTTTTCTATAAATACACTTTACCACTTTTGATCATATTTGAAAAAAACCTTTACATCCACCCCTTCTTTTTGCCTATGTCTTAAATCACAATTGAAATCACCTACTGCTATCACCTGCATATTTACACTCACATAAACAAATATTTTCCTGAGCATAATCTCTCTTTGTTTTGTAAAGTGTATGCACAAAGTGCAATCACTCTATATATTTGGTTCATCTTACATCTGTTATTACTATTCTGCCTAATACTATAAGTGTATAATCTAGAATTTCTATACATTTTCTATATAAGATTGCCATGCATAAATATTTCTCATCTCCTGAGTTCCATATAACTTTCCCTTCTCATAATCCATTAATTTGTATTATTTATTCTTCTTCTGTTGTTATTCTTATATCTACTAATACTATATCTATATCTACCATTCTGCACCATTCCAACACCCCTAGCCTTCATTGAAAATTATTTATACTGTTAACGTTAATGGCTAGGATTCTCACTTTAAGAAACATTTTTTGTTGCTTTTATCCTTTTCCTTTTTTATTACCTCCGATACCTATATTTTTAAATTTATGTATTCTATTTTTCACTCTTTTCCCAATAGAACTTCTTTTACCTTTAACCATTATCCATTTATCATCTCCTTCATCACTTGAATTACACACTTCTTCCCCTATCTCCCCTTTTTTCTTTTGTTTTGCTCATAGATTCATTTACTTCCATACTTATAGCTTTCACTTTATTTTTTTTCTTTCTGTGTTTCTTCTATATTATCTACTATAACACTATCCATATCTTGGTCTGACTTTGTTTCCTGTGTATAATTTTCTGCAACATTACAGTCCATCCAAGAATGTCTTACTTTTTTATAGGTTCATAGGTTCATAAGACGATACTAGGCTATTGGCCTGGAGGCCCATATAAGCCTAGCCAAGAATTTTACCCATGTTCCCACAAAGTCAGCACCTATTTTTTCCTGTCCAGCAGGGACACAGCTGGGATCCCAGAGGTAGATTTTCTGTTTCCCATCCAGTCATCCAGATTCTTCTTAAAGAGGGCTAGTGAGATACTCTGCTTGACATGGAGAGGGAGTCTATTCCACAGATGGGAAGCAAATCTATCCCTCCAACAAGTTCTATTAATGTCACAGACCACTTTGAGGCCTTGCGTGCAGGTTGCATGAGTGGAGTTTGACTTATGGATATGCAGAAAATCCATCAAGGCTGAGTCTGAGATGGCCTTGTATGCCAGACACAGGTCATCCCTGAGCAGTCTGTATGAGACTGAGTAGATGGACAGGGCTTTTAGCCTATCTGTATAGGATAGGTGTTTGAGACCCTGGATTTTCCTTGTTAGGAACCTCTGTGTTCTCTCCAACTGCTGCATGTGCTTGACAAGGTGCATGTCGAAAGGGGTATTGTACTTGATAATGGGTCTGATAAGGGAGGAGTACAGGGATGTTATGACCTCCTTGTTCCTGGATGAAATACCCTTATTTATGAGGTGGGCCATGTAGAAAGCCTTCCGTACAACGGAGGCAACGTGGTGGTCAAAAGTCAGGTTGCTATCAATCTGAGTGCCCAAGTCCCTCACAACTGATTGCGCACTTAGTATGTTGTTATCAATGTAATAATTATTGGGGACACCATTTATAGGTTCATAGGTTCATAGGTTCATAGGTAGGTACTAGGCTATTGGCCCTAGGGCCCATACAAGCCTAGCCAAAAAGGTACCCTGGCTTTTGCCACCCAAGAAAATTATTTTCCTGTGCCCCTGTCAAGCAGAACCACAGAAGTGATCCCTGGGGTGAATTTCCTATTACCCATCCAATCATCAAGATTTTTCTTGAAGAGTGCTAATGAGGAGCTCTATTTGACATAGATAGGTAGTCAGTTCCAGAGTATGGGAAGTCTCTGGGACAGGAATCTATCCCTCCAGCATGTTCTGTTTATTGTGGTGACAAGGTTTAGGTCCCTAAAGCATGTAGCTTGGAGGGATTGGGATTTCTTTAAGTGCAGCATGTCCAACAGCTCTGGGTTTGACATAGCTTTGTATGTTAGGCAGAGATCGCCTCTGGATAGGTGATATGCGATGGAGTAAAGCTGGAGTTTTTTGAGACGGTCTGCGTAAGGCATCTGTTTGAGGCCAGTAATCCTCTTTGTGAGGTTTTTTTTTTGGCCTTTCCAGTTGTTGTAGATGTCTTGTGAGGTACATACCAAAAGGGGCGTTGTGCTTATTATGGGTCTAATGAGTGATGAGTAGAGGGGAACGATGACCTCTTTCTTTTTGGATGAGAAACCCTTTGTGATGAGGTGTGCCATGTAGAAGGATTTCCTGACCACTGTGGCAATGTGATTATCAAAGGAGAGACTACTGTCCACCTGTGTCCCAAGGTCTCTTATCACACTTTTGGTGTTAAGTAGACTACCACCTATGTAGTAGTTCATGGGTACAGAGTTTTTACCAAAGGGATGACAATGCACTTTTTGGCATTGAGCTTGAGACCATGGCTTTCACACCAGGCATCTGTCTCAGTGAGGCCCTTTTGTAGGATTCCACATCGTTAGAATTTTTGATTATGGCTCCTAGTTTGCAGTCATCTGCAAATTTAGTTAGCCAAAGACCTTCTGTGTTAGCCTGTACTTCAGAGAAGTAGATACCAAACAGGAGAGGACCCAGGACTGAACCCTGTGGTACTCCACTTGTCACTGGTCTGAAGTCTGATTTGGAGTCTGCTACTTTCACAGTGTGGGTTCTGTCAGTAAGCCATTTGGCAACCCATCTTGTGACATAGGGATTTATACCTAGTTTAGTGAGTTTATCTATAATTCTAGAGTGGGGGATAGTGTCGAATGCCTTTGCGAGATCTAGATAGGCTGTGCGAACTACCTTACCCTCATCTATGACTTTGATGACTACTTCAAAGAAGTCTATCAGGTTTAGGAGACATGATCTGCCTTTTACAAACCCGAACTGTGTGGGGTCCAAAGTTTGGAGATCTCCAATGTCTTTGTTTATGAGTTCCATGATGATGCATTCCATGGCCTTGCAAACCAGGCTCATCAGGCTAATGGGGCGGTAGTTCCCGGGGTCTGTTGTGGCCCCCCCTTTGTGTAGTGGGATAACCATTGTGGTGCGCCATTCAATGTGCACAATACCTGAGGTGAGGCTATGATTGAACATGGTACTTAGATGGGGTGCCAGTTTATTCTGTAGTTCGTGTAGAAGGCAGCCTGGGATGTTGTCAGGTCCCATGGATGCTGTGTTCTTGGCTTTAGAGAGTGAGGTTTTTACCTGTGCAGCCGTGATTACAGGAACTTTGCATTCTTCCCGTATAAAGATGGGCCCTTTAGAGGGTGAGAGGGGAGTAAAGTTAGCACTGAACCTATCTGCCAGGATGTTGGCAATATCAGTTGGTTCTGTATATTTAGTGTCATTGTGCTGTAACTGAGAGCAGATATGAGTGTTGCCATTGAGATTCTTGACATAGCTATATAATGCTTTGTGGTTGTCTTTAGAATCAGTGGTGATTTTCTTTTCATAACTAGCTTTGGAGGATTTTATGAGGGATCTCAGCTTCTTACTGAGGCTGACCAGGGAATTCCTCCAATCGTGGGATTTTACTATTTTTTGCAACAATTTCTTTCTTCTGTTGTAGAGTTTGTTTATGGCAGAAGGCCACCAGACTGGCTTCTTTTTTTTGGAGGATAGCATCTTGGTTCTGTTAGGGATAGCATGATTCATGCACTCGTGTAAGGGCTTATAAAGTGCATTTGTGTAGGATTCAGCAGTCATACCTCTAATGTCCATCTGCATGGGTGTCGTGAAGTTTGCCACTTCTGTCTTAAGAAGTGTGAAGTTGGCTTTGGAGAAATGTTTTACGGTTGTTTTCCTAATTTGGGGTGGGAGCGGGATGTGGATATCTAGGGTGATTAGTTTGTGGTCAGATCTGACCAACGATCCCCAGAGGGGATAGTGATGCATTTCTTGGCATTCAGTTTGAGGCTCATTAGTTTGGGTAAGGCCCTCTTGGAAGATGTTCACATCACTAGCTGAATTTATGACAGTGCCAAGCTTGCAGTCATCTGCAAACTTGGTCAGCCACAGACCACTGGTTTTGGCTTGTACCTCAGAAAAGTATATTCCAAACAGTAGAGGCCCCAAGAATGATCCTTGGGGTACGCCACTTATTATGGGTCTACTACTAGAGGTGGCTTCCCCTATTTTGACTACATGGGTTCTATCAGTGAGCCAGTTAGATACCCATCTGGTAACATACGGGTTGATGCCTAGCAGGGAGATTTTGTCTATTATGCCCAACTGAGGAATAATGTTGAAGGCTTTGGCTAAGTCAAGGTAGGCGGTGTGCACTGTCTTCCTCTCATCCATGGCTTTGGTGACTGTTTTGAAGAAGGTGACCAAGTTTAACAGGCTTTTGTCACTTTATACAAGCTTTTCACACTTTATAAATTTTTGCTCAATTTTTTTTGCTTCATGGCTAACTTTACCACAAATAAAACATTTCCTTTTGTCGCAATTGTTAATTAAATGATCATCTTTACCACACAAAAACATGTTTTTGGTTGTCCCCAATATTTCACCAACTTCTTATTCCCCTCCAAATTAATTATACTTGGAAAACTAATTTTTTTTTCAGTTTGCATTTTCAATATATCACCACATTCCCATCTCCCAGTCCTTAAAACTCTATTGTCATATATTTTCATAATGTCCATTACATCTCTACTCACAGTTCTTAAATAGTCTTTTAAATTCTCTTCCAACTTCGATTCAAAATTGTATAAGTACTCTCTTTTTTAGCTTCTCTGTTAAATGCCTGCACATTTCAATCTTTTCCTTTTCATACTGTTGTAAATATTTCTCCATATATTGTGCCTCCTCGAAAAAAATGTCGCAGAAAGTATCTTTGCTAATGCAAATAAAAGCTCTTACCTCTCTGGGTTCAATACCCAGTGGTGAAATGATGCTGTCCCATACTTCATACCTGTCCAGCTCCTTCTCCGTTTTACTACTTAATCTTACCCGATGCTTTCTTCTTACCCCTGTCTTCTTTTCTTCTCTTCGTTTACCTTCTCTCACCATTTGCCCTTATGACTTCTTTTCTTCCTTCCTTATTTCCTGAACTACTCTTTCTTGAATTCTGTCCATTATTTCTTCCCACAACACTGCCTTCTCACTCTCTGGTTTGCTCTGTTCAATTAATTTTCTGAAGTAAACATCTTGCAGCCCTCCCAACTGGAGAGTTGTAACAACACATTCTTTTGTTGTAACCTCTTCCTCAAAGAGGTTTTGTTGAAACAAATCCTTCAAATCTCTTGGCAACATTTTTTTTCTTTACTTTACCCTTGAAAAGGCTTTATGACTTTTCCAATTCCTTCACTGCATCTTCCTTCATATCCACCTTCTCCTCATATTCTGGTACCATTTTCATCAAACTCACTGCTTCTGTTGATCAACTATTAACTGTTCAAACATCCTCAACTTTAGAATACTTAATTTCTCCCTCCATCTTACACAAATCACACTTCCCTCTTCTCCGAGCTGCATCTGGACCCGGACCAGAAGTAGGAAGTAGAAAGCACCACGCACAAATGTGTCCTGTATGCAAAAGAGTAGAGGAAGTTCCCCTGATGCCCTGGCCAAATTTCTTGGGTCTCCCCTGAAAAGAAGCTGTTAGCCTAGTGGGACTAACTTAGCCAACAAAAAGGATGAGTTAAGTGTTTAATAACTGTGAACATCAAAAAAGTGCTTTAAAGCTTCTAGTTTATTTTAATGCTTGATAGAAGTGCTTAAACTGATAAATGGCAATAAGAATAATTCACTTCTTACACATTTAGTGAATGACACTATAGCTGTGTAACTTGCACGACAACCAGTCCTACATCAGGCTAGAATGGATAACAGAGAAAGGGTAAAGTAACTTTAAAGAGGTAAAAAACATGAGTTTACTATGAAGTGTAATACTTTGTGGGCTGAATCAGGAATTAAAATGTGAGCTTTCCTGAATTCATTGGTATTTCAGTTTCACTGAGCTCTTTCAAAGTTGATTCTGCGCTTCTTTTCATTGTTTTATTCCTAATCAAGACACTCTTTTTGTACAGTTGTCTGACAGCAATTGTTCTGCAATAGTCCTCAGAAAACGTTTGCTTTGAAATCAGGATGCTTTAATATAATATAGTGGTTTTAGTCCCATTGTAATTGAATTATTATAATTTTAATTAGTTATTGTTCAGATACTAGTCAAATAACTTAGAAATGGCTTAAACATTTTCACAGCTAGCTCAATGCTCAGATCTCAAGTTCTGTCATTTGACTGATTTAGGATCTAGTTAACCTCTGAACCAACAGTTCTCTGACTTCACTTTAACTGTCAGTAGCTTTGATGTATGTCTGCTATGACTGCCATTTGCCAGGTCCTAATGTTAACTAATAAGTCTCTGTCAGCTGTACGTTTCTGCTGATATAAGCTGCTGTGCTCCTTCAGCATTTGTTGTCAGAGTCTTGCAAGCTATGATAATATTAGATATTGTCTGTCTTGACTATAATTGCACCCTGCTTGCATCTATCTGAGTAGTGACAACAGTAGAAAAACCTTGATAGCATAAAATCCCAAATATAGTAAAGAGTCGACATTGTTTGACTTTATCTGAAAGGCTCAGTATTATCTGAATTAGCATGCCTGAAGAGGGAGCAAATTCATCCCCAGAGACATTTTTGCCTGAGTTCTGTGCTTATGTCTTCTTTTTTTGTATTATGACAGGATTATCCCTAGAGTTAGAGGCTATGTAGACAACTCACAGAAAACTGTATCATCATTCATAAAAAAGGCGGTATACTGCCGTAACAGCACTGATACTTATATTTCCTTAAAATTCCACAGAAACCTGCACAATAATTAGTGAATTATATTCTGGACCCCATTAAGCAAGTATTGTGGAATGTTATGTTGCTTCCTTTCAGTCCTTATTGTTATGCTTAGTAACTGTTTATGAGATCTACATATTCAGCAGTACAGTTTTATCTTATTTAAACACAGCCCTTAAACATAGGTTCATAGCTTCCTATTAGATTACTGACCACGAAGGATCAAGCCTAGCCATGCATTCCCTTTACATTTTTTGCCATTTTAATTTAAATTCAAAATAACTTAGAGCAGCTAAACATTTACATCGTACGTCTTTCCATAAGGGATGAGGGTGCTACTCCAGGGATGAATTTGTACTTTCGCATCCATTCGTCCATATTAGCTTTGATTAAAATAAGGGAAGTACTTTGTTTTATGTAGAGAGGAACAGATTCCAAAGAAGTGAATGTTTATGCCACCACTGGACTTGTGGATCTGCAGTAAGACTGAGATGATAGGTGCTTTTGAGGCTTTATATGCAAGCTAGAAGCTACCCCTCAGCAGCCTGTGTGATAACAAGAATACGAACAAGGCTTGGAGGTGATCACTGTAGTTTTTATGTTTCAGGCCCTTAATTTTCTTGGTGAGAAATAGCTGTGGGCTTTCAGGTTGTCACATGTCTGGCAGGTACAAGCAAAAGAATTATTATACTCAGTGATTGTCCTAATAAGTGCCGATTACAGTGGAATGATCACATCTTTGGACCTGGACTCCATACCCTTATTAATAAGCTGCATTATGAAATAGGACTTTCTTACAATAGTGGATACATGCTGATAAAAAGGTAGTTCACTGTCTGCATAGGTTCCCAGGTCCCTAAATACGGATTTGATTTTCAGGCATATGTTATCAATGTGATAGTTGCAGGGGATATTGTGTTTATCAAAGGATACTATTATACATTTTTTGGCATTTAGTTTTAGCCCATAGTTTTGATACAAGCTATTTGTTTGGGCCAGAATAATGGCACCTAACTTACAGTTATCAGCAAACTTAGTCACCCATAAGCCCTTAACATTGGCTCTGACCTCTGAGGAGTAAGTGCTAAAGAGGAGTGGCCCAAGGACAGAGTCCTGGGGTACACCACTGGTGACAGACCTTTTGGAGAGGATGGAGCTGCCCACCCTCATTTCCTGAGTTCTATTTATGAGTCAATTTGCCATCCACTGAGTTTCACATGGGTTGGCATTTAGCGTGAGAGTTTATTAACAATACCTGCGTGTGGAATGGTATTGATTGCCTTAGCAAAATCCAGATATGTGGTGTGCATTCATTTTCCTCATCCATTGTTTCCATAACCTTCTCAAAGTAGTATTCCAGGCTGAGTAAGCAAGATCTGCCCTTGACGAAACCGAACTGGCTTGGGTCAAGGGTTTGTGGGTTATCTTATCTTTGTTTATTAATTCTGTAATAATCCTTCCCATAGGGTCTATATTAGAACATTGAAGTTTCAAAACTTCGAATGTTCTAATATCGAACCCTTTTCAATGAAAGTTGAAAACATCGAACATACAGAACAGCAAATTAGGGAAAAAATTTGCTGTTCCAAAACACATACACACAACAAAAGCACACCAAACAAGCAGCAATTCACACACATACACCTAAAATCTTACACCTAACCCTACACTAAACTATACATACACCACTAACCATCCACTTGTATTAACCTATCGCACACTCACCTCACCCGCGCCTTAACCCTAACTCACCTACCCCGCCCTAACACTGACGTCCACACAATTGCACACATATTTAACCCGCACCCTAACCCTAACTAACCTAACCCATGCTCAATCGCACACTTACCTGGACCCAACACATAACTTTCCACCACAGCGCTGAAAATACCGAAGCAACAGACATGGACAAACAAATTTTTTCCCTAGGAAAAAATTTGGTTTTCTGTAGCTTCGATATTTTCAGCGTTCGCTTAGTATGGGTCGATATTAGAACATTCGAAGTTTTGAAACTTCTATGTTCTAATATAGACCCTTCCCATAGCCTTACAGATGAGGCTTGTAAGTCTTATCGGTCTATAATTTCCTTGGTCAGTTGATGCCCAGCCGTTGTGCAGGGGGATGAGTGTTGCTGTCCTCCGTACATCTGGGACATGGCCTGTTTGGAGGCTGATATTGAATAATTTCTGTATGGAGTCTGACAGGTCCTGTTTCATGCTAGTTAGCTGGAATCTTGGTATGTATCTGGCCCCACAGAGACAATGTTCTTGGCCCCTTAGGTAGTGCCTTGAGGATTTGTTCTTGGGAGATTTGGGTGGGGCATGCATCCAGGTATGTGATGTGGGAGTATTGTGGAGGAGAGAGGGAGGTGAAGTTTGAGCTAACTTTATCCAGTAGTAGATTGACTTTGACCTTTAGGTCTGAGTAGGTGGTATAATTTGCTATTATCTCTGTGCAGTGCTGGGCATTGTTTCTGAGATTTCTAACATAGTTAAAGAAAGAAAATATTACATCCGATACCCTGAAGTAGGAAACCAAAGCACATTTATTAGTACATTAATACTAAATTAGCATATACAGGTGAGCATACTGCTCCCATAGGAGCACCTCTGATTTGTTGATAATATTCACCGTCAAACCAAAGGAAGTTATTATCCAACACAATACCTTTTGGCATGCTCTTCATACACCGAGCTATGATATATAAACTCATGACTAATTTTTGTTTAACAATAAATACCATTTTAATTTATTTTTTACTTTACCCAGCACATCAGATTTCCTTTGTTTTGTTTTTAAAACAGTAACAAGGAAGCCCTGAGCTCCAGAAAGCTTAGGAAATGAATGTATGGAACCAATTTATTGATTTCTGTATAGGCATCACAACTGGATGACCAATAAAGAATATTAGGTAGAGAGGAAAACTGCAATATAAATGATGATATTGGATAAAACCTTTAAAACACATAATGGGCTACATGGGTAGATATTGCAGTTTCAGCTACAAAATTGTAACTAACTGAGAAAGTTGCACTTTTTAAACTCTGTTTTGGCCTTATTTCAATGTGCAGTGACCCTAGTGGTAGAGGTGTGTGTCACAAGTGTGTGTGTGTGTGTGTGTGTGTGTGTGTGTGTGTGTGTGTGTGTGTGTGTGTGTGTGTGTGTGTGTGTGTGTGTGTGTGTGTGTGTGTGTGTGTGTGTGTATATATATATATATATATATATATATATATATATATATATATATATATATATATATATATATATAAAAAATACATATATATATATATATATATATATATATATATATATATATATAAAGCATGCACAGATATACATACACACACACACAAATAAGAGAAAATACCCAGTGCTGATTGTGAAAACATCAACTACAAAAGGCTGAAAACACAAATGTCGACACACAAGTGTGCATGTTCCAAGAAACAGCCTCAGCACATGCAAAATCTTAGTTTTAAAAAACACACCGGAATATCATTTTTTGCAGGGAGGCAAGTCCCTGTATATTTTCTGTGTGTGGGGTGCATCTCCTGCTAATTATATATATATATATATATATATATATATATATATATATATATATATATATATATATATCTTAAGTCCGGGTCTACATTATGTGATGGAAGAATCTCTTCTTCGAACACATAATAACCGACACATATACAGCGAACGCTGTAAACCGCGAACTGCCACTTCCTCAAATGTTTTCCTCATGAAAAAATTCACGCGGCCGTAAAATAAAAAATAAACTTTAAAACACTAATTAAGTGGGGGGTTTTGCCCACCACATTCCTCAATGTGAGGCGCTGTGCCCCCACACCCCCCCAACTAAATATAACAACTCCGAGATTGCTCTACATTGAAGAAAAGGGCAATTCCCGATAACGGCCAACTGAATTTTGAGGACATGGCCATTCGTGGTTTACAGCATTTACTGTATATATGTCGATTATTATGTGTTCGAAGAAGAGATTCTGTGATCACATAATATAGACCCATTAACTCCAAGATCACAGAAAAATGGGATAAGGGAATATTTCTCAACTCCGGGAATTGTGTGATTTTGCACACCTGCCAACCATCTGCTTAGTCAACCAAATGTAGCTGAATAAACAACTGAGCACACAAACACACACAGACACACACACAGACACACACACACACACACACACACACACACACACACACACACACACACACACACACACTCACACACACTCGACAAAAATCAAGTACTCCCGCATGGAAAAATAGAATTTTGTATCTATGTGACACTGCAGTTTTGTGTTTTGAAATTTCAGTAGAGAAATGGGCTACATGTTGCAGTAAGTTACAATCCTGTATCACAATTAAAATATTATGTATAATATAATTTCATGGAAAAGCATTCAAGGTAACACTGTCTCAGTGTTACAGTTATGCAAGATATTTTGTTTTATTTGCACTGTGACATTTTAGATAGTTTCTTGGGGTATTCAAAAGAAGTACACAGCATTATCTGATACAATGTGATGAGTGGTGGTGTGCAGTGAGGGGGACAATTCAGAAACACAAGTAGTATGACCTTGCTACTGAAGAAACAGAGGGGTATGCATGGTATGAAAATGACTGCATGACACACATAAAGTGTCAAACTGCTATTGCAACAATTGTGCATTCTCAGCTGTCCCCAGTTTTGTATAATGTCTCTGATTTTATTTCCAATTTTTGTCCTGTCCCTCATAAAAATTTTTATTTTCTGATAAATTACCGAGAATTGCAGTCATTTAATAATGTCAAGCATTTCACAGTTCTTATTGTTCTAAAAATACATGTTGATGCAAAACCTTTTTGTTCTATTAATTCCTTAAGTGAATTATGTTAATATTTAAAAATTGTTGCTGATTTTGGGCCTATAACCCCTTATTATTTTTGACTTTGTAACTCATGAGCAAAGAAATTGAGAACTATACATGGTGGAGTGATTCATAAATAAATAAATTTTAGTGTGGGTAGCCAAAGAGGGATAATTTATTCTGAACAGGATTTGCTGGTGTACAGAACCTTCACATGCATTATGATGGTAAAAGTAGTATCAGCATTAGCAGACCAATATATGGTAATGGTCACTTTCAGAGTCAGTGTCCATGACATTGTGCATTATCACCTTCAACATCTGACATACCATCACCTGCATGACTAGGACATTGTAGACAAAGACACAATATGAGAGTTAGTAGACATGTGCCACCCATGCATGGAATCAAGAGGGAAGCATTGAATACCTATCCCAGGGGACATGAAGGCTTGCGTAATATTAACCATTCTTGCTAAGGGGACTTTTCAGTGTCTGACAAAGGACATGTTAGAAGTTTCCCAGGGATTAACTTTGGGAAATCTACACCAGTTTTTTGAAATGATACTTCAGCCTGTGGAGAAGCATATAGCATTTCCACAGACAGCAGAGGAGTGGAACACTACTATGCAGGCATTCTATGACATAGTCCATTTCTCTGAGGACTTAAGGGTGATAGGCATAAACATCAAGGTCCAATCTGCACCACATAGATTCTAATATATCATCTGGAAAGGCTTCTACTCCATTAACTGCCAGGTGGTGTGCAATGCACAGGGCATTTATTATATGCAATGTTTCATCCTTTCAATTCTGTAGAAAGGCTTCCACTCCATTAACTGCCAGGCGGTGTGCAATGCACAGGGCATTTATTATATACAATTATGTTTCATCCTGGTAATTCTCTTGGTTCCCGTATCTGGTACTCATTCAACCTCTGTCAACATTCCACCCAGGGTAACTTTCTACAGGGCCATCTGGTTGGTAGATGCACACATGTCTACCTACAGATTCCAGGATATAGTGTTTTTATGCATGTAGAGAGTAAGAAAATCACAAAGGTCTCCACTGTTGTAGGTTGCATGCTATGCAGGATATGCCTTGGAATGGTGATCAGACTCTTGAAGACTCACATCTGCTGCTTGGATACTTCTGGTGTTGCACTGCAGTTATGTATCTGAGACTTGCAGTAAGTTTGTGGTCCATTCTCTGTTATGCAATCTTGCAGTAAGCAAGCAGGTGCAAAATGGGAACATCACAGTACCACCTGACAGACATATGGGAGCATCAGAGGAGGAGTTGGGCAAGGTGTTGTTAGAGGAACTGGTTGTAGTGGGACCCCATGCAATGCAGAGGCAGGTGCAAAGCATTGCTGCACTGGAAAAGAGGCAATGTCCAATTCACAACTATGGCCATGAAAAGGAGAACACATAATAAAACTGATGCATGCATTAGTACCCCAAGGCTATGGAACACTGCATTGACTGACCACGCAATGCATCAGAAGTTACTGTACCTGCACAGACTAGTTGGGTGGGTGGGGCACACTCATGATCATCATCATGTGCATGGGTGGGGTTGGGACAGAGTGACAGGTGCTACCATAGCTGTAACAGTTATTGGAGCTGGATGTATCAGTCTTGCAGGTTGGTAATGAGTCCAGAGGAGGGAGGTATAGCACCTTTTAGTGTCAATGTGGAGCTGCCAAGTCATGAACATCGACACAATGGCCTGATGCACCTCATACAAAGGCTGGTGTAGCACTTTGGAAACTTAAGTGGGAACTCACTTGTGGGCCCCATATGTGATGAGACAATATTTAGATCATGACCACTGTCCTGAGCATGACCCCAGCTATGTGTTATGCTCAGAAGACTAACAATGAAGAAGAATATGGTAGACCTGGGGAACTGGTGCAACTGGCCCAGAGGGGCATCCCTGTGGTAGAGCCAGATGAGCATTCGCCATGCCCCCATGCCTAGCAGTGGATATAGCCATAACAAGGGGTGACAGGGATGCAGGCTCCAGTATAGTGTGTGCCATCATTTTAAGCCTGGGCTGTAACCATGCAGCACACATCTGGACCCATGCACGGTCATTGTGAGGATTTGGTAGTATTCTCAGGGATGCACTGATGCTTGCAATTGGGCTGCTCCTATCTTCAAAAGGCAGGTTTATTCTATGTACCTGTGTGCTGTATCACTCTGCATGTGGCAGAGATCATCTAGTAGTCCTTGCTGTGATTGTACTTCTTCATGCATGTCACGCAGCATTCTCACAGTAGTTGCCATTGTGTGTGTTTGGATCATTTATATGCATATCTGCTGATTGATGTCAAGTGTGAGGGCCAGGTCAGGAAATGACCAAGAGTCATGGTGGCCATGATCACCTCCATGCCTCTCTCCTATTGTGGGTGCATGCACCTGAAGTAGCGTAGCTCACATATGTCATCTATGGTGGTTAATTCCTTGTGAATTTGGTGAGACCAATATAGGTAGGATTGCTAGTGCTAATCTCAGGTGATATTGAAAGTTCAGCCTGTTCTTCCACCATCATTTCATATGCAGGGAATATGTGCATGACCTTCAACTTTATTACTGTTGACAGTGCCACTGTGTCACTGGACTGAGCCATGTGCATGGTGTCATCATGTTTAGACACAGGTGATTTGCTGACATTAGGCATGCACCGACCTGTATCTATGAAACAATGGGGAGCTCATACCTGTGTCTGTGCTGTAATAAATGCATCAGTCCCCCAACATGTGTCACACATACTGATATATGATAAGTATTTGCAAAACATTTGGGTATATATATATATATATATATATATATATATATATATATATATATATATACTTGAGTTGCATGTTGTCACAGTTGCAGCCCCAATGTACTTGGAGAACATATATATATATATATATATATATATATATATATATATATATATATATATGTATATATCTATATATATATATATATATATATATGTATATATATATATATATATATATATATATGTATATATATATATATATATATATATATCTATTGCTAAATACCTACTTCACATGTGCGGGCAGTGAATGACAGTATTTGAACATGTTGGGCTAACCTAGTATATACCCTTCAAATAACTGGGTGGTCATCACTAGCCCAGCACCCACATCCAAGCCACTACCAGGTATGAGGATTCTCTCACCTGAACTAGACAGGTTATCAGGAAATCTTCCACTTCTGTGACATGCTTTTGTGTTGGTGGTCCATCATATGTGGTGGGCCTGTCCCTTGCAATATCCTGTACATTGTTTGTTGGCATGAGATGTCATATCAGTAACTCTGTAAGGCACATGTACTACTGTCTTACAATGGCCTCCCACATCACTGATGTCCTCCACCACAGCCTTCGATACCTAGTTCTGGTGAGCCTTGTTTGCATTACCCTTTACAAATCAACAGATATTATGTATGTGTAAGGTCTGTGGTAACATCTGTTTCTCTGGTGCATTGAACTATTCCAACTGTTGCTGTTTCTCAGTCCCATGACCAGGTATGTACATCTGTGGGTTACACATGTGGATCAGTATGTGTGCATGCATGGCTGACTTTGACAAGGTCCTGTATTTTAGTAGCATCCTCCTGACTCCATGTGATAGACATATCCTTGTCTGCTTCTGTACTATCACCATTTGCACCTTGTGCCATACTGACTGCAATGATGGGGATGATACCACTTCCTGTCTTTGTGCATCATTGTACTATGGCATGTGGTACAAACTGTGTGCAGGAGATATAATTTCTTGCAGTCTTTATGTGAATTTATGCTGTGGTGTATTCCCCACCATGCCAGATCAGTACTTTGTCTTGCCTCTTGTTCTCTGTCCCTTGTTAGCCTGAGTCTCCCATTACCACACCAGGACTGTACCCTGTCTTACTCCTTGTGTTGTATCTCTTGTGAGGTGGGACCCTCATCTCCCCATGACATGACAGCAGCCGGCCCTTCTGCCCTTGTGGTATGTTACTCACACACCTCACTTTTCATATCTGTTTATGTTGCTTCCATGTGCCTCTGTGTATACCCTGTTGTGATTGTGTCCAATATCAGTTATCCTGTGTGCTGTCACTATACCTATATGGCAGTGCAAAATGTTCAACAATGTGTTCCTATTCCTAAATTGCACATTGTAATGCAGTCTCACATAGTATGTTGACAACACTTTTTTATCACACTAAAAACATGTTAACTCAGTGGTTATGCTAATGACACAGTTTAGTGTGATTGTCTCCATATTGCTGCCTTAACATGCTGTATTTTCAGCCTCAGTCAGCACTACCATGCTTGTTCATGCCCATATCCCCATATGTACGTGCACTTATGCACAGACACTGTGCTCATTCTGCACCCCTGCTGCCTGATGATATGCATCATGTCATAACCATAATGTTAGCCATGCATATTGGCTGCTATTTTCCTCTTCAGTTTGATCTGTTGAGTGGATATGGTCTCTTCAGACACTGTTTTTTGCAGGGATCATACCTGGTGCAGCCAGGACAATATGTAGGCCCCATATACAAGGATGATGCCTGGCACCAACTTGCCAGGGTGTTGAGTGATACCACTAGTGTTACCCACTCAAGTGAGCAGTGTCAGCATAGGTAGAGTATATTTTGGAGGTGCCAGTCAAATCTGCTCTACTATTAGGGAGAAAGAGACATCATTCCATGGTAAGTAATGTGTATATAGTTAGCAATGTATTTTCTGGATATTATTTGTAGCTATCATTGCTGTCTGTTGGCAGGGACGAATTGTAATGATTTCTGTCTGTTTTATATCTTGCCTAAGGAGAAGTGACAGGCTGTCCAGTCAGTGGGGAATGTGTAACATGTAGCTATCCAGAATTTACAATGAAATTCAAGTCACCATATCTATATGTACAGGTATGCTGTATGTTTTTCTCATTTTCTGTTTTTGTTTTCTCTTTCTACAGGATCAGCTGTTATGCAGGATATAGAGTGGTGGCAGCCACCTGGATGTATGCACTGCCCAACGTGTCTGCTGCTGGGTCACCAGCAGTCACCAGGCTTACATGTCTGCAGGATGATGAAGGTTTGCCTGTGAAAGATGACCTGGAGGGTTTGCTGGTGGTCTCTGTGGTCACCTGTTGGGAGACAGAGACACCTCCCTTGAGAGTGGCTGGAGTGGTTCCCCTGGGTCACCTGGTGGCAAGTGCAGTGGCTGGTTATAGCAGATGTGAGACAGCAACTGGATATCACCATTTCATACAAGCTGCAGTAATGTTTTGATCATGTTAATGATGATGCTATTGTTTTTTGTTTGGACATTTCTGTTATTTATTTATGGCCATATGAATTTTTATTTGATTTTAGCTTAGATATAAATTTTGTTTGCAGTACTAAGTAGGTATTATTTTATTAGTGGGTGGGATAACTATTTTTGATTAATGTACTCATGTGATCACTTAACTTTCTATGTGATTAACTGATCAACATCACTTTACATGTGATTTGAAAATGTGTATGATTATGGTCTTAAGAAGGTGAGGTGACTCTGTGAAAGTGCTAACTGGTACATTCTTTAATAAAGTTTTTTTGTGCATAGAGTGTTAGTTGTTGTACAGCCATGTTTGGAAGGAGTTTCTTTTTGTCTGTACTATGACCCTGGATAGTCTCCTTGTGTGACTGATAGAGTCACTTGGCCAACTGGTCCTGTCTGTCTGGTCACCAGAGGCAGGATCTGACTGTGATATTAGCCAAAGAGGTGACTGATATCTTGGATATCTCAGATTTCCGCTTTCATACCCTGTTTGTCATCCATTCCTCTGTATCACCAGCTGTCTACAGTCTGGCTGTCTGTGTCTGTGTACAGTTGTCTACTCTCTTGTGTCCCTGTCTCCTCTATCTGCTTCTGCATTTTATACTTACTTGTCTGCTTCCCATCCCCTCCTTCCTCTCTGCACTTGTTCCATGGTACTAAAACATTCTACCCTACTTTTTTACAGAATGGAAAATGGGCACATGCCTACTAAGGAAAAATACCGTGCCCTACTACTTATCTTCCTTTCAGGTTAATTTTGTATTGGTTCCTCAGCTCACATCTAGTTTTCTTAAAGCAGGTGGACACTGACAACAGACATGCAGTGTTATAGCAACATCCTTGTGGAGCAGTGCTACTCTAACCTACATGGGTAATATGCATAATAATAAAGCCATCTCCCACAACTGAAGAATTTGTGTGGCTCTGTGCAGTGATGTGGCAGCCAACACCAGCTCATAGGATACAGACTCAGGTAGGGCAACCCTACATACCTCTCAACCTCTTAGTACAAAGAACCTGGACAAAGCCAAAAATAGTGGAGGATCAAAGGCCCCAAAAAAGGGACAACTTTTAAATATTACTCTTATAAACATAAAAAGTTGCTAGAATAAAAGGTGTTGTGTTAATATGCCTTTTTACTGAAGGATATGAAGTCTGAAACTCAAATGTCTATCATTATTTAGTGACTTCAGTCCTCAGAGATTTGCCAGAAAACCACAGTATTTTTTGAGGAACAGAACAAAAATATGGGGAAAAAATCTGGATGCTGTGTAAAAATCTGGACAGTTGAGAGATAGGGCAGTCTAGCACATCACACTACCCAACAGAAAGAGTGATGTGGGTATGTATATATATATATATAAACAGAAACCTGTTTTATCATATAAATGGGGAGGTAAAAGGGTGGTTAGGAAAGTAGGCAAAGGAAGTGAAAACAAATGTGTAAGCAATATGGAACGGATGGCGGGTGGAAAGTTGGATATATTGTATGGAGGGATAGATCCCAAGGGCTAAAGGAAATGGTAATCAGGTATTGCTTTGGGTGGAAAACAGAGAGAGGGCGAGAGAGAGAAAAGGGCAGATGGCAGGTGTGGACAGATAAACATAGAAGACAGACACAAGCAGGCAGGGTGGTGTACATAAAAAAGGTGGGGAGGACAGTGGGTGGACATACTGGCAGAAGGTATGAATCTCCTGAACTGGTGTTTCCTTCAGATTCTGGTGTAGCAGTTCATGGCACCATCTAAGGTTCTCTCTCACACACAGCACATGTGCGTGCACACACACACACACACACACACACACACACACACATATATATATATATATATATATATATATATATATATATATATATATATATGGATTCACTTTATGTCCTCGAAATACTGAAATATCAAAATTCAGTATTTCAAAGCTATAAAGTCGAATTTTTGAAAACACGAAAACTCAGAAACGTGAAATTCAAAATCTCGCACACCAGAGATTTTGAATTTCGCACTTCTACTGCACACACACACACACACACACACACACACACACACACACACACACACACACACACACACACACACACACCATCCTCCCCACACACAAACACAAGCTCTCTACTACATAAAAGTCCCCCTGCACCCCCGGGGGGCTTCTTCCTCCCTACTTAAATATTCTCACTCCGAGGTTGCACTACACACAAACACGCACAAAATACCACCACACAAGCTACATTCTTCTCGCACACACACATGACAGTAACAAAATACACTGACACACACCACAGCCCCTACCCAAAACCCTTAACACACACACACACTTACCTGAATCCATAACCACAGAGAAACCTCAGAAGCACAAAATTCAAAACTGTCGGTATTTGAGGTGCGGTTCTGAGCTTTCGCTGTTCTCAGGATTCCACTTTATGGGCTTGAAATACTGAATTTCAATATTTCAGTATTTTTAGCTTCTAAAGTGAATCCATATATATATATATATATATATATATATATATATATATATATATATATATATATATATATATATATGTTTGTGTATGTGTGTGTATAATATTTTATTAACATTTATTAACTAATAATAAAAGGACAACAACAAACTGCAAAATATTCTTGAATTAGTCAGATATTAAGGACAATTAACAACTGATATGCAAATTACCTTATGAAAAATAGCCTACAATTAATGACTTGGTTTAGGCATAAAGATTTTATCTCACAGGTCTGAATGTAGCCAGAGGCACAATGTCTGTGAAATGCCTGGGCTGAGATTCTGCTCTATTGTCCTTAGTGGTAAACACATTGCTACCCTGGGGTGATAGAGAATGGCTTGTTAGTCTCTGCAGGAAGGGTGGAAGTGTTGGAATTGTTTTACATTTTCCAGATGCTATAATAAACCTTAGCTAAAGTTCTTTGTGTGTATTGTGACACATCAGTGCCAGATCCTGGCTCAGTTTCTAGTGAGAGGTTAGTGTGGGAATCACAGTGTCAGGTGACCAGATGTGATGTCATTCTATGGCCAGCACTGAAAATGTACTTGAATGACTAGTGAAAGATGTGAGGAGTGCACTATGTTTTTGGACCTGACAAGACACTCATCCACTTTCATCTTCCCTTGCTTTAGTAAGTAACTGGGAAACAGTAATTCTTCAGTCAGTTAAAAAATATAGTGAGATTAGCTAAATGTTTTTTTTCTGTATCTGTCTGAGTCTTTCCATCTATGCTGTGTTTTTATATTTCTTGTGATTGAAACTCTGGTGTTTATTGTAAATAGATATTCAGTATTTTCATGTTTTTTATTTATTGTTAAATAGATATAAACCTTTCATTGTGCCTGGTCTTTTAGAAAATATTTAACCTTTGACAGTACTTGCATTTATTTAGTGTAGCGTTGCCACCCCTCCGTTTTTTTTCCGGAGTGCCTGGAAATCAGTAGGGCACTCCGGTTCTCCGGTTCTTGCACTCGGAGTCCGGAAATAGCGACGTCAGGCTCGTCAGCGCGTATTAAAAAAAAAATTCCCGTCTTGGACTCTCGTTGATTGGCTGCTTGCTGCAGACGAGGCTCGTGCAGCAAGCAGCCAATCAACACGTAGAGTTAGTAGTCAAAGCCCTGCAAAGCCCGCGAAAATTTATGAATATAAAGCGGCGCTTCAGCTTAAGTTTTTACCTTTTACTTTTGGGTGCTGCTTTAAGATCTGAAATTCTTGCTTGGACCGTCGGACGTCGTCTTCAGTGGATTGCCTGCTGCCTGGAAGCCCTGCCTGCTGCCTGGAAGCCCTGCCTGGAAGCCCTGCCTGCCTGGAAGCCCTGCCTTCTGCCTGGAAGCCCTGCCTGGAAGCCCTGCCTGCTGCCTGGAAGCCCTGCCTGCTGCCTGGAAGCCCTGCCTGGAAGCCCTGCCTGCTGCCTGGAAGCCCTGCCTGCTGCCTGGAAGCCCTACCTGGAAGCCCTGCTGCCTGGAAGGATTGCCTTAGCCCTGCTGCTTGCCTTGCTTGCTGGAGTCTTGCCCTGGCTGGAGGAGAAGTGCTGTGGACTGGGTGGTGGTGTGTTCCCCTGCTTGCTGGCCCTTTAGCTGCCTGTTCTCTTCTGCTGCTGAGAGCTTGTTTTAGTAGCCCTGCTACTGATTTTTCTGGAGGTAAGTGGATTTTTTTAATGCATTAATTCTTTGGAATTAAGGTAGATTTTCAAAGATTAGTGTGACAAGGGGATTTAAATATTGCCAGCACAGCTACTAGTGAATTTTTTAAATATTAAATTTATATTAATTCACTAGTTGTGCTGGCACTATCTCATTCATTGATGGTGACAAGATGTAACTATCTAGATGTTCAACATGTGGTGATTAACTAGAACAGTTTCTAATCTGGTTTTGGACTTGGTTGCAGTGAATATATAATGACTTCATGATTTGTATAAGATGCTTGGACTGTAGATCTGTCTTTCTAGTCTGTCATCACCATGATGTTTACCTTGACCTGTGTTTCTTCCTAGGGTGTCTTGAGGCTGCTAGATCAAATGCCAAATATAGCTTCAAGTATAAGCAATGATTTCTAGCAAAACTGAAGATACTTTAAACAGTTGCTTTTCTTTTACTATTGTGTGTGGTGAACCCTTAATGTACTGCTTTGAATGAACTGGTGTTTTTAATATCTAATTGTATTTCCATTTTAGTACTACCTGTGATATGAGACTTGGGCTTAGTTTTCCCATGCTTGTGTGTGATGTACTGTTGTATGTAGTGAACCTTTTGAAGTATTGCTAAATAAAGTTTTTTTTATTTACTTTTGACTTGTTGCACATTTTTCTACTTATTGGTAACTGTATGTGATATTAAAGACTTATGCTGAAGGGTGCTAGAGTAAAGGGGTGTGGCTATTAAAAGGAATGGGTGTGGCTTGATTGTGCATGGGGCAGGGCTTGTTTGTCAGGAAATGGCACAGTAGAAAGGTGGCAACTCTAATTTAGTGGCACTGTGACTCCACGTTCCTGAAAGTCTTGCTGCTTGGCTAAATGCTACCATTTGTATAAGTATTAATTTTACTAAATATAAGTGGGTTCCCTGGTAAGAATATTAAAGTAGCTGGCTTCAGGTGTTCTGGTGGCAGTAAATTTACCTTATAGTCTGGGTTTTCCCAGGTGTGTGTGTGTGTGTGTGTGTGTGTGTGTGTGTGTGTGTGTGTGTGTGTGTGTGTGTGTGTGCGACAGCTACTTTGAACTGAGAGCACTGATTTCACTGAGAAGGTGGTAGAAGACTTGGCTTGGAACATTGGCTAAGGACTCAGCTCTATAGTTGTCAGTGGGAAGTCTTATTTGGGGCCTGGAGAGAAAGCCCAACCCCAGGACTGGAGTGTGCATTCCATGGGAAATTGTACTTGGTGCAGAGAGCTGCATCTGAAAATACTGTGTGTGTGTGTGTGTGTGTGTGTGTGTGTGTGTGTGTGTGTGTGTATTTTTCTCTCAGTGTATGTATGTTCCCCACTGGAGTCAGTGGTGGGGATTAAGGCTCCTTGATCACTGACCCAGAGAAGGGATGTCACATATTGGTGAGCAGAGGTGTGGATATTAATTGAACTTCTGTACCCTGTAAGCAGTTGTCACTAAAGGTGTGTGTAAACATACAGAGCTTCATTTTTCACAGCAGTGTTATTTATTTATTTTTTTAGTTTAGTTTAGTCAGGGAAAGCAGGCAAAGATGTCAGCAGAGGATGATGGCAAGCTGACAGTGAAAAAGCTAGCTAAGGTGTGCAAATCCAAAGGACTGGTGCATGCCAACCTGACTAACGAAAAAATGATGTCAGCCTTAGTCACATCTGCAGCACAGATAAGCAACCAGGAAGACAACCAGTCTGGTGATGGAGATGTGCAGCCTTCAGAAACAACACAGTTCACCTTTTCCTCAGAGGACTTAAAAAAGCATCTGGAGTTAACGAGACTTGAACTGGAGGCAAAACGCATGGAATTCGAATTAGCAGAGAGACTGTGGTATTTGGAGGCTGAAGAAAATGAGAATCACCATCAACATGAGAAGGATATGCTGACTATTCAACAGGAACATGGAGGTAATGGGGAAGGGAATGACCAATCCCCAGAAGCAACAAGGTCAGCAAATTTCTTCCATAGTATACAGAAGATGATAGTTTTGATAGTTTTATTCCTGTATTTGAAAGAGTATGTAAACACTATGATGTTGACCAAGGGCTCTGCATATGGTTTCTGAGCTCCTTACACCATAGTAAAGCTATAACCATTGTTTGTTGTTTATAAATTGTCTGATACTGATTGTTTAAATTATGACAAGGTTAAACAATGTTTATTGAACTGTTTTAAGTTAACACCTAAAGCTTACAGAAAAAAATCACGAGCATAAACATAGGGTAGATGAAAGTGTAATTATATTGCTGAGCTAAGCACTTATTTTTATAGGTGGGTGGAGTGGGTGTCAGGTCACCAGTTTTGAAAGGCTGGCAGACCTTTTGGTGAGGGAACAAGCTCTTAGCACTTTGCCTGAGGACATGAGAATCTGGTTAGCAGACCGGGACTGCAACTCTGCAGATGAGCTGGGGAGAAAAGGGGATCTGTACTTGGTAAGCAGGGCACCACTGCACAAGAAGGTGATACCCAGTGGTGCACATGGATGCAGGGGAACCCATGGTGGCCAGCCTAAAGCACCCCAACAGAGCCCATCAGTAAAAGGGGAAGCCAGTACTTCAGGTACCTGGCCAGGATCAGGGCTTAAATGTTTTAAATGTAACCAGAGAGGCCATGCAGCATACATATGTCCACTGAAACAAGGTGGGGAACAAAAGGGGAGGGAGATAGCAAGTGGGAATAACAGCATGCCAATGGTAAGTTGTCTGGAGACAACAGGAGTACTAAACTATCACCAGAGTTTGTATACTGTCATAGTGGATGGAAAAGTAGCCATTGCCAACAGAGTCACAGCCACTGACACAACTATTGTGAAGCCCATCATGGTTAAAGAGGAGCAGTACTTGTTTGGGCAGTCCACTCCAGTCAGAGCTTTAGGAGTCACCCCTTTCCAAATACTTTTGGCCAGGGTTCACCTTGACTGGGAGGGTGGAAAAGGAAGCAAGCAAGTAGGTGTGCTTGAGAATATGCCTGCAAATGTCTCGATAAGGAATGATTTTGATAATTCAGTACCTTGTGTGCATGCAGTTACACACAGTCAGGCTTGGAGATGGGCATGTGGGTCTGGTAGCCTGGGGGAGACCAAGACAGCCCCACACCTGAAGCCGGGGCTGGTGATGTGGCTATGTCAGGGAGGGAACTACCCTGTAGCAGTGATCCTGAAGGTGAGCCACAGCTGCTGATAGGTAGAGTTGAGATCAGCTCAGATCTCGGACCCTACATTATGAGGCTTGAGGAAGGTAGCTAAGGAGGCACCTGATTCTCAATAAAAGGGGACTCTGTATACTGGACTGAAGGGTTACTGTATATAGAGAGTGGACCCCTGAGGGAGGCTAGAAGGTGAGGTAATACAGCAGTTGGTAGTATCCAGAGCCTACTGTCTGGCACTTCTAACCGTAGCCCATGACATTACTTCTGCAGATCATATGGGCATTAAGTGTACCAACAGATGTATTATGCAGAACTTTTATTGATCTGGGATTACAAGGGATGTAATAGGGTACTGCAGAACCTGTGAACTGTGCCAAAAAGTTGGCAAGGCAGGAGACAAGGTCAAAGCTCCTTTGATGCCTTTGCTTGGGATTGAGGAGCTATTTCAGAGGGTAGCTATGGATATTGTGGGGCCTTTGAGCACCCCAAGTTCCATAGGGAAAAGCTATACCCTAATGGTAGTAGAGTATGCTAACAGATATCTTGAGATGGTGACTCTGTCCTCTAACAAGGCAGAGAAGGTAGCAAATGGGTTTTTTAGATATTTTCAGCAGCGTAGATTTCTGGAGAGAAATGCTGACTGACAGAGGTGCCAATTTCATGTCAGACCTGCTGACTTTTCTATGGGAGTGCTGTGGGGTGAAGCTCCTAAAGACTACCCCCTACCACCCCCAGAATAATGGTCTGGTGGAAAGGTTAAACTCTACACTGATTACCATGCTAAGGGCATTTGCAAAACAGTTTAAGAGAAAATGAGACAACTATTTGCCCCATCTGCTGCTTGCATACATGGAGGTACCCCAGGAATTCACATTTTTTCACCCTTTGAGTTGCTGTATGGGTAAAGGATAAGGGGTCCTTTAGATTTGATTTGTGATGAGTGGGAAGGAGAGTGTGAACCCCACAAGGAGTCTGTTGTGGCATATGTCCTAAAGCTCAGAACAAGGAGCTCATGGGCTTGGCCCAGGAGAAAATGGCAGGAAGCCAACAGCAGAAAAAGTTCTGGTATGACAGGAATATTCAAGCCCAAGAGTATGCTGTAGGATGGCAGGTTATGGTGCTCATTCCTCTCAGACACAATAAACTGCAGGCAGCATGGGAAGGAATCTTCAAACTGGTAAGTAAGGTCAGCAATGTTAACTACATGTTAAAACTGCTAGGCAGGAGGCAGGGACACAAACTGTACCATGTTAACATGGTGAAGACTTACCATGATGGGGAGGCCCTTGTGTTGAGTATTTGCAGTGGGTGGCAGGAGGAGTCTGAGGGGGATCTGGCAACTGATTTCCTCAGTGAGACTTGGACTGACACGTCGGTGGAAAGGGTAATAATGTCTCAGCAGCTATTCCCTACTCACGTTCGAGAAATCCGAGCAATGTTTCAGGAATTTGGGGACATGTTTACTGGGAAACTTGGGTGCACCCACCTGGTGCAGCACCATGTGGATACAGGACCACAAAACCCTATCAAGCAGGCTCCTTACTAGTTAGTAGCTAGTCAGACAAACTCTGTGGGAGGAGATACAGGAAATGGTGGAACTGGGAGTAATCCAGGAGTCCAGCTGTCCCTGGGCCTCCCCAGTGGTGCTCGTACCAAACAAGGATGGCAGCACCAGGTTCTTTGTGGACTACAGAAGACTAAACAGTCACATTGAGTCAGATGCTTACCCCATGCCTAGGACAGATGAAGCCATAAAGCAGCTAGGTGGGGCTAAGTATCTGACCACTATTGATCTGACCAAGGCCTACTAGCAGATGTCCTTGACTCCAACCACTAGAGTGAGGTCAGCGTTTGTGACTTCTTTCAGATTATATAAGTTCTCTAAGATGCCCTTGGAAAGAAAAATGCCCCAATGACATTCCAGAGTCTGGTAGATCATTTCCTAGCAGGAGATTATGCCCTTGCTTACCTGGTCAGTATTGCCATCTACAACCATTCCTGGCAAGAGCACCTTCAGCATGTCAGGGAGGCCCTAGCAGACTGCAAAGGGCAGAGTTGACCATTAAGTCCAGTATGTGTCAGGTGGGTATGACAAAGGTATCCTACCTGGGACATAGAGTGGGGAGTGGTTAGGGTTGCCAGCGATCCAGAATTTTTCTGGACTGTTCAGAATTAAGGAACACTGTCCAGAAAATGGAGACTGCCTTTTCCAGACAGCATATTGTCTGGAAAAAAATCAGTTATCTTTGTCTAAGACCTTCCTAAATCTGTACTAGATAATCACATAATTTAGTAAAGTACAGAGATGGTGAACAGTCATGCTTCAGGAATTTTACAGCAGACAACTGTTCTAGATGGGGACAGTATGACTGACTGCAGTGTAACCTATAGGATTCACAATAAATGCACCAAGGCTAGTCCATAAGGGTTGATGCTCTCTACAATGAGTGCTCTTGAGTTTCCATAGTAGTCTTTTCAAATAGGGCTTTCAGTTTTGGTAATAAATTATATGTTTGTGGGTTTTACAGGACAGTGTTGCCTTTTAGTAACCTCTAGTGAAAAAGAAAAAAAAATCTAGGGAGAGTTACGAAAGAAGGAAAGGACATTTCACTTTAGAAGGGTAATGCCACTTTATTTAATACAGCAAGTGCATACCACTGTAATTTATTTTTCTGCTTAGCAACTTCCATAAATGTAAACATGCAGTTTAGCTGTTGAAATGTAAGACTCCAGTTTCTACTTTTTTTGACAGCAATGACAAGGTGCAAAGCACATCTCCCCTCTGGGTGCATTAATTCCATACTTCTGCAGAACGTTTGTGATTGTGCCTCCTATTTTTCCATCCCTTGTAAAATTTAAAATATTTCTTTTTTTGTAAATCACTGAGGATTTCTGACAGTCAGTTAATACCAGTCATTAGTGTTTTATTCTTCTTGTTGTGGAGAAAATGCATGTTGATAAAAAACATGCTGTTCTGTTGATGCTTTAAGTGAACTTAAGTTATATTTTAACATATTCCCGACTTTTAACCTTTGTCTCATCATTATTTTTAGTTTATTCAAGAATTTTTGATATAAGAAATTGTGAGTTATGAAATCAGTGACATGCCCAAACACATGGCATGGCTGCAGTATTTTCAGATCATTCCTGGTCATGTAAAATTGCATTTATGGCAATGTCCATTAGCGTTGCTGTAGTGTGTTTAAGCATTAGTATTTCACATAAAGGCATTCAGGAATATAAGTAAGTCATTGTTTGACCTCTTTACAACTGGTAAATTTCTCCAGAAAGCTGTGTCTCAACATTATTAATGTTTTTAATCCTTGGCTGGAAGGGGACTATATCTTTTCTGTTTTTCTGTCTGGAAGGGGGCTGTATCTTTTCTGTTTACTTTCTCATTTTTTTAATATTGTGATGGGAATGAGCTACATTCATATCTAAGGACATAATATTAGCCTCCTTCTGTAGTTTATACAGAGGTTACCTGTACTGGTAAGATATTTAAGCATGCAAAGCCTAAGACAGGGTTACCGCCTATCCCTCTTTACCCAAGACAGTCCTTATTTGGGCAGTTGTGTCTTATGAAAAAAAAAACATGAAACATGGCAAATGTCCTGAGATTTTTCGGATGGAAAATATGCCCCAAGTTTCCTTTAGTAATTGCATATAACAATTATCTTGCATATGAAACACCAATCATGGGAAATGGCATAAATGACTCAAATTTTGTAAAAATGAGTATTTATACTGACAAAAAAGTGACGTCCAGTCTTTTGAACTGGTTGAGAGTACAGAAGCTCAGATTTCCATAAAAATGTCCATCTTTGGGCATCTGAAAAGGTGGCAAGCCTCCATGGTTGGGAAGGATAACTCAGATAGGTGTATCATGTGTCATCCTGAGGCAATAAACCAATCAAGTCTTTGCATTCTGGACTTCAGGGACATGCTTATGTTGACTGAAACAATTTTGTCCCATGTTTCCTTACGTTTTCTGTATAGTCGCATATTGCTTTGAATATACAGCTATCACAGCAGTTATTATGCTAACAAGGTAACATTTGTTAAAATATTCCTCCCCCTCCCTCAGTGCAAATTCCTCCCCTCCCTCTCCCCCAAAATATGAAATAAATATCTCAGCTGAATGCAACCTCCCTGAAATCTCAGATGTCCAGGTGAGAGCTGCCCTCAGCAAAGCTAAAAATGCAGAATCTATGGGACCTGACGGTGTCCCAGGTTGCGTGCTACGTGAACTCCTAGAGGAGCTAAACCCGCACATAAGAACGCTGTTTAATCTTAGCCTTGCTACAGGATACATCCCTGAACACTGGCGTACAGCTACAGTAGTCCCACTCCACAAAAGTGGCACCTCTACAGACCCTGGAAACTACTGCCCCATAAGCTTGACCAGCCTGGTCTGCAAAGCTATGGAAAGGATCATTATGGAACTCATAAACAAAGACATCGGGGACCTACAGACAATTGACCCTACCCAGTTCAGCTTTGTAAAGGGCAGATCCTGTCTTTTAAACCTGGTGGACTTTTTTGAAACAGTCACTAGAGCCATCGATGAAGGCAAAGCAGTTCACACAGCCTACCTGGATCTGGCAAAAGCCTTCGACACAATACCTCACTCGGGCATCATAGACAAGCTCAACAGCTTAAATGTAAACCAGTTTGTCACAAAATGGGTTGCAAACTGGCTAAAGGACAGAACCCACAAAGTCAGAATAGCTGGAGCTATGTCAGACTCTAAGCCAGTCACAAGTGGAGTCCCACAGGGCTCTGTCTTGGGACCCCTCTTGTTCGGCATTTATTTCTCAGATGTGCAGGCAAACATAGGGGGGTTGTGGCTGACAAAGTTCGCAGACGACTGCAAACTAGGCGCCATAGTCAACACACCAGCTGACACATGCATCCTCCAGAAGGGCCTCACAGAAACAGACGACTGGTGCCAGAGTCATGGCCTTAAACTAAATGCCACAAAATGTATAGTCATCCCTTTGGAAAAACAAAGTACCCACAAATTACCACATAGGTGGTAATCCATTGGCACGGAAAAAGTAATCAGAGACCTGGGGACCCAAGTTGACAGTGACCTCTCATTTGACACCCACGTCGCCAAAGTGGTTAGAAAGATCTTCTACCTTGCCCACCTTATCATGAAGGGATTCACATCCAGATCAAAGGATGTCATTGTACCCTTATATTCCTCCCTTATCAGGCCTATGATTGAGTACAATGCCCCATTTGGTATGTACCTCACCCGGCACCTGCAGCAGCTGGAGAGACCCCAAAAGTACCTTACCAAGAGGATCAAGGGTCTCCAGCATATGTCATATGCTGCCAGACTGAAAACACTCCAGCTCTATTCAGTAGCATACCGCCTGCTCAGAGGTGATCTGTGCCTTACGTACAAGGCCATGTCCAATTCAGAATTAATGGACATGCTCCACCTCAAAAAAATCCAAATCCATCAGAGCCACGAGAGCTAAAGATCTAAACCTCAGCACAAATATGAATAGGACATGCTGGAGGGACAGATTCATAACCCAGAGGCTTCCCGCACTCTGGAACAGGATACCTGTCCATGTTAGGCAGAGCCCCTTACTGACTCTCTTCAAGAGAAATCTGGACGAATGGATGGGTGATCGTAGGTTTACCCCAGGGGTCATCTCTGTGTCATTGCTAGATAGAGGCACAGTAAACTAAATTTAATTTAAATTGTACACTTTTGTATCATTACATGGGGTGACGAAAGCCACATACACTTTGGCTAGGCTTATAAATGCCCTAGGGCAGATAGCCTAGTACTATACTATGAAACTATGTGTGAGAAAATGAGTTCAAACCTTATATTTGGAAAAATACTGTACAATACATTAGCATAGATATTGTAAAAATTACTTTATCAGAACAATCACTTGATCGTCTGTGTTCAATCTAAACATTATTTAGCAAAATTTTGCATGTCGGGTACCAAAATTATTTGCATTTTGCTTTCATTTACATGTCCAGAATTTCTGACATGAAAAGTTGGCAGCCTTAGGAGTGGTAAGTTCAGGTCAAAACCCGCTAAAGTGGAAGCTGTTCAGGTATGGCCTTCCCCTGTTATCAAAAAACAGGTGAGGGCATTGTTGGGGACAATGGGACACTGTCAAAAGTTTGTTCCCAGTTATAGTACAATAGCTGCTCCTCTCACAGACCTGACAAGGAAAAACAAGCCAGATAAGGTTGTGTGGAACCCACCCTGTGAGCAGGCATTTCAAAAGCTTAAAAGGGCTTTGGGAGGCCCCTCTGTGCTAGCCAGTCCAGATTGCAGCAATTAATTTGTTGTGCAGGTAGATGCTTCAAACCATGGGGTGGTTGTTGTACTCAGCCAGGTTTCCTCAGAGAGAGAAGGGCACCTTGTTGAATATCTCAGCCATAGACTACAAACCCAGGAAGAATGTTATGCAGCTGTAGAAAAAGAATGTCTATCCATAGTATGGGCACTGCAAAAACGTCAGCCTTATCTGCATGGAAGGAAAGTCACTATAGTTACAGACCACAATCCCTTAAAATGACTACATTGAGCCAGCCAGCAAAATGCCAAGTTATTAAGGTGGAGCCTAGGGTTGCAGGCATATGACATGACAGGGCAGCACTGTAGTGGGGTCAGCAATGACAATGCAGATGGGATGACAGGGTATTTGTTAATGTATTCCCAGACAGGCTCATTTCTCTCAAGCAATGCTCTTTCAGGGTCACTTGAAAAACTACCTTGAGTCTTCAAAGGGGGGAGAAATGTAATGATGTGAGGAAGTGCCATCTGTGCCAGGGGGAGTAGGGCAATGCACGTGTAACATATGCTAACATAGCTAACTGAAGTTTTGTAAATAATTATACATCATTTGAATATAAAACTGATTTGTACAGATGCCTGTGTTAAAAATGTATTTAGAAAGTTGCTTGTGATAAAATGTATCACCAGTGGGTCCTGCTGGACAGAAAAGAAATATACATGTATGTCAGACTGTATTGTTGTAACTAATGAAATGTATATATTTTAACAGAGGATACTGGAAGAGAAGAGGTTAAGCTCAGCCTAGCTAATCTTAAGAAAAATAGCCTGAACTTATATTAAATTATTTGGTTTAGGCTTCAAATATTTTATCTCTCAGGTCTAAATGCAGACAGAGACTCAATGTCTGTGAAAAGCCTGGGCTGGGATCCTGCTCTATTGTCCTTAGTGGTGAAGTAATTACTACTCTGGGATGCCAGGGAATGGCTTGTTAGTTTCTGCAGGAAGGGGGAAGTGTTGGAATTGTTTTGCAGTTCCAAGATACTGTAATAAACCTTTGCGAAGGTTTTATGTGTGTATTGAGACATATCAGTGCCAGATCCTGTCTCAATTTTTAATGAGAGGGTAGTGTGGGAACCACCGAGTCAGGTGACCAGATGTGATGTCATTCTGTAGCCAGCACTGAAATTGTATTTGAATACTAATGAGAAATGTGAGGAGTGTACTCATTTTTAGGACCTGACAAGACACTCATCCAGTTTCATCTTGCCTTGTTTTAGTAAGTAACTAGGGAACAGTAATTCTTCAATCAGTTAAAAAGTATAGTTAGGTTAGCTAAATGTTGTTTTTTCTGTATCTCTCTGAGTCTTTCCATATGTGTTGTTTTTTTATATTTCCTGTGAATGAAACTCTAATGTTCATTTAAATAGATATTCATTATTTTAATTTTTTATTATTTGTTATTAAGTATATCTAAACCTTTCATTGTGGCTGGTGTTTTAGAAAATATTTAACCTTCAAGAGTACTTGCATTTATTTAGTGGCACTGTGGCTCTATTTTCCTGAAAGTTTTGCTTCTTGGTTAAACACTACCATTTGTATAAGTATTAAGTTTACTAAGTCTAACTGGGTACCCTGGTAAGAGCCTTACAGTAGCTGGCTTTGGGTGTTCTGGTGGCAGTAAATCTGCCTTATAGTTTGGGTGGAGGTGGCAGAGCTGGTAAGCTGTGCCAGCCTTTCCCAGGTGTGTGTGTGTGTGTGTGTGTGTGTGTGTGTGTGTGTGTGTGTGAAAAATCAAATCTCAAAGAGTGTTTGTGTGACAGCTACTTTGAACAGGGACACTGAGAGCTCTGATTTCACAGAGTGGGTGGTGGAGAACTTGGCTTGGAAAACTTGGCTAATCACTCAGCTCTATAGTGGTCAGCGAGGAGTCTTATTTGGGGCCTGGATAGAAAGCCCAGCCCCAGGACTGTAGTGTGTGTTCCCCATGTGCTGTTAAGGGAAATTGTACTTGATGCAGAGAACTGCATCTGAAAATACTGTGTGTGTCTTTTTTTCTCACAGTAAATGTTCCTCCAGTGTCACTGGTGATGAATGAGGTTCCTTGATTACTGGCTCAGAGCAGGGTCATCACAGTAACCACAAATCACAGCCCATCTTTTGTAGTTTAGGAGTAGTGGAAAGCCTGTCCATGTATGAATATTAGAACAGAGGAAAGGGTGTCTTAGGGACTAACTGATCCAAGAAGCTGATGTTGATTATTTATTTATTTATTTTTGGACTGCTGTCTCATGTCTTCTCTCTAAAATTTATAACTGGGAGGACAGTCTCAGAATTTGTGAATAGCAGTAGGCTTAACTTGTTCACAGCCTTAGCATGTGGTATTAGATGCAATTCCTTTATTTTATAGTGGCAGTTGGATCCTAATAACACCTATGTATAAAGAGTACCAATTTTTCAAATGCAGAAGGGAGTGATTGGAGTCACTTAACAGAATTTTAAAATGATATTGATATATTTGTTGGGGAGATGTATATCAATTTGGGAGAAGCATGAACCAATAGATGATGGGTCTTGTCTTTGTAAGTGGTAATTAGTATGGAATAAATACTGGAGACTTTACAGTTACAAGCCTGTGAGTTAGCAGTCAAATTAGGGAAAGGGCAAGACATCAGTGGCATATGTGTGATAAAAGGGTATTTATTAATGATATATCAAAGGCATAACATTTTCCAGAATGCAGACCTACGCAAATCCCCTTAGATTAAAAAGTCTTTAAAGCTGTTAAGAATTTGTCCACCTTTAGCTATAACCATTAGAGCTGATAGCTATCTAATCCCTAGTTTATCCCATGCCTGATCAGTAATAGGAGATTCCTTCAAAAGAAAATAAGGGTTACCCCAAAGAGAAACAGCTCTATATTAAGCCAATTGATGCTTTTCGAAAAGTGTCTAAAGGACTGACTGAATCTGAGAAATATAATATTTTGATTTAAGGTGCTTAGGAAGAGACTTCTGATTTGAGTTTGGAATTCTGGCTTCTATTACAGACCATCTGGGTAGTCTGATATGATTTAGAGAGAAGACATGAGACAGCAGGAATGTCTTTGTGTACTTACCCCAGTCAGGCATTTCCAATCCATGAAGTTGAGTAGCAGCTGTTTAAATTGCTGGGTTTACTAATTTCCTTTTGCTATCCCAAATTAAATTATTTAATAAACTTAATTTCATAAGCTATATCCATGAATGTGGAGTAAGAATATGCCTGAAGACATAGAAGACCAAGACAGAAGCAAACATCTTGATGGCTGAAATAGCATGGAAAGATGTAGACATCACCAGGAATGAATGCAAAGAAAAACCTTGTCACATATATCTCTAAGATTGACTCATAGCATCTCCTGGATATGAGGATGAAGCTGTATACCCCAGGTAATAGGGGAAGGGATTAGGCCACCTAAAGGGGACAGACTTAATGATTTCACTGCTGGATTGCTAGGAAAAAAGTCAATTTTAGAAACATTTATTTTTAGTTTCTACAGGTTATCAAACCCTTCCAATACACATAAATGGATGAAATGTCATTCAGGAGTCTTTAGTGGGAAATATACAATCAACTATGAGCATCAAAGCTGTAGTAGCTATCTCATAAGGAGACCATCCATTTTAGAAGATTTATTTAGTAATCATCTAAGGTTATCATACTGATACCTGCATTTTTCCTCTGTATGTGTGATGCTCCTGGCATCGGACAATACCCATGCTAGATTTAACATGGCATCAACTTTTTTAAAGGGACCATCACACCACCTGAGCTGGTGAATTTTGAAATTCCTGTGCAGGAAAAACAGCTCTTCCTGGCACAATATGCAGCAGCGCTGCAGTTAGTACTGGAGGAAGTAGCCATGGCCACTCAGTAGGTCTGCTTGAGGAGCAATATGATGGACCCATATGCATGGATGCCATTGTTGAATCACCTGGCATATAACATAGAGTTACACTGCAGCATGATGCTACACTCATTCCCTGGCTTGCAGTCATGTATGGATGTCACATGCCTCAAGCTATACAGTACATGCATGGCTCATACTATGCATGCTTATTGCAGTATAAACAATTCACAGACACTGGTGCTGTCTGACACTATTTGGCCTCATTAGCATTTGTACCACAATAAATGGTTCAATCTGGTTCAGTTTCAATCTTTAATTATTAATTAATTTTAATCTCTTAATAATTTGTAATTTTAAGAAATGCTTTGTATACTCTGTATGTCTTGGAGCTTTTCACCCCGGGCCTCCACTGAAAATGGTCTTGTTGTCCTGTCAAACTTTCCCAGTAAACAAATGTAAAATAAAATAAATAAATAAATGTTAGCATGGTATAAAGCACCACCACTATCTTGCATAAGATTGCTTTGAAGCATATGAACAGAATTTATTGGAATTGTTGTCAAAGTGCTGTTGATACAGACCGTTAGAGAGAGGAGGAGGGAGGACTGATATGGTAATGTAGCTGTTGTACCCTTGCAATGCCTATGGTGCATACCAGGGGGAGGGATGTTCAGTGTATAGTTGTTTGTGCAGCTCAGACATATGCAAGGAATGGCCACATATGGAATTTCTGTCTCAGATATGGTGGCAACACAAAACACACACACACACACACACACACACACACACACACACACACACACACACACACACACACACACACGCGCTCGCGCACACACATGTCATGTAGGTGCAGAGGGACCAAGATACTCACACATGCCTTATACAGGACCACTGCACCATCATACAGCACAGTTGTGTATGCCTGTGGGAGGGAGTTGCAGTGGGATAAGATATTACATGGGATACCATGGCATATAGGATGAGGAATTACAGTAGCCCTACATGCGTACATGCCACCTGGGTTGCAGTACCTTAGGTGTGGGTAAGAGTGTAACTGCAGATGAGATCCAGGTGGATATAGTATGGAGAAGACATGGATAGTAACGTGCATGGTGTAACTAATCACATACACATATTAAATGACATATTTTGTCTGCATGTGTACAGGAACAGGTATGGCCACATAGGGAGACAACAGCTGGAGAAGGTCACAAGCCAGGAGAATGATGTGCTATTACAGGCCATCTGCAGGCATGGTATGCATCTATTCATCAAAGGTAGCATAGTCAGGAATGTGAATACCTTGGGTGGCCTTAACTCATTACAGCTGAGTGATACCTACAGGTGTTTCTGCAGTTACATCATACTGATCTTTCTAGGAGTTGAATATGGTTTGTTCATATTTGCATTAATAATTCCAAAATTATGCCACATACAAGCCATTAGAAGAGTTCATCTTAAAGCTTATACAATGGTAAATACAACCGTATTGATATTTTTTACCTTTACCTGCTGTGGATAAAGAGATATTAGAATCATTTGTATACTATTTGTATTGTAATAACTTTCATATTTTTCTAAATATCTCAATAGTCAAGTAACAGACAGAATTTCTTAGCTTCACACAAAAGCTCACAGCTGTACAACGAAAAAGCTTCTGGCATAATGTGTGCTACTTCAAATGGTTACTGAGATATCATAAGTTGTTTATATGACATTACATAATTTATATTTACTGTCTTAGCTCTCAACCTTCCATACCCAAAATGAGGAACACCATCCTTCATAATGTGGAACAAATGGGCAAAATGTGGAACACATACTAATGTCTTACTGACAATTTCAACTAGGAGGGTCATAGGATGGTTAAAATATGCTGGTTTTACTTGTAAAAATATATTTTAATGAATTAATATGATTTATTTCTATTTTCCATGGATATTAGTTAAAAAATGTGTAACACAAAATGTGTGCCAGACCCTTTCAATGTGGAACTTCTAGGAACATTAACTTTTTAAGACCCCAAATGAGGTACATTCCTCATAATGAGGTACACTTGAGAGGTATATTCACTGTGGTTATTGTGGCTTATAATATCCAGTTTAAGACTTAGAACTGAACAAATGTAACCACTGTAAAGGTTACTTAAAATTAATAGTTTTCCATTTACAGTTTTCTAGTAACATTTATGGTTCTGAAGATATGAACATTTATTTGAATTGTAAGGCATTAACTCCATTTTTGTAAAAGGTTTAGGCCACATCCATTGAGAGTTTGTACAGACTCATAAAAATTCCATTGGAGAGAATGAGTTAATATGTCTATATAACAGGTATGAAGGAGGGTCACAGATACTGGGAATACCATTTTATTCAGCATTATGAATAAATACTCCCAAGGTACTCTATTGAATGCTTTTTAGCATTCACTGATACTAAAGCTGCCCTCTTTTTTTCTCTATGAGCATCTTTGATTGTCATTGAAACTGCATTATCAAAAGTACATTGTGATGTTATGAGGTAATGCCATCTGTGCTGGAGAGAGTAGGGTAGTACATGTGTACATATGCTAGGATAGCTAGCTGGAGTTTTGCATAGAATTTTATGTTATTTGACTATAACATTGATTTGTACAGATGTTTGAGTTAAAAATATATTTGTAAAGTTACTTGTGTTAAAAATGCATCAACAGTAGGTCCTGCTGGACAGAAAAAATGTTTACATGTATATTAGGTTGTATTGTTGTAACTGATCACATGTGTATATTTATCAGAGAGCCCTGGAAGTGTGGAATGTTTGAAATTGTGTTATAGCTTTCAGATGCTGCCAAAGGTCTTAGCAAAGCTCTGTGTGTGTGTATTGTACCAGAGTCAGGTGACCAAAAGTGATGTCATCCTCTAATCAGCATCTGGGTTCTTTGGAACATTCACAGCAGCACTTTGGAACCTGACAGGAAAGATTTTTTGACAGGATATATATCTTACACTTCCACACAAACAAAGAGAGACATCATCTGGCTTTTGCTGTGGTAAGACACTCAGCACACATCAGCTTGCCTTGATTTAGTAAGTAGTCAGGGAACAATAATTCTTTAGTCACTCAGGAACAGTTAGTGAGAATAGTTTAGTATTGTTTTCTACATCTGTGAGAAACTATCCAACTGTATTATTTTTTATATGCCTGTGGTTCAAACTTTGTTGTTTATTGTATTCAGTATTCTCATGTTTTCTGCTTTTTTATTTATCATTAGATATTTTAATACCTTTCATTGTGTCTGGTCCTTTAGAGAATGCTTTTAATATCTTGAGAGTACTTATGCTTGTTTTAGTGATACTGTGGCTGCTCCTGAAAGCTTTGCTGCTTTGGCCACACCCTACCATTTGTATTAGTAATAATTTTACACAGTATAATTAGGTAGCCTTTGTAAGAGCCTAAGGGTAGCTGACTGGTGGCAGTGTGATTAACTCAGAGTCTGGGCAGAAAGGGGCACAGCTAGTAAATCCATGCCAGCTTTTCCCAGGTGTGTATGTATGTGTGAAACTCAAATATCCCTGGGAATAGGGACACAGAGCTTCAAAGTGGTCAGTGTGGAGTTTTGTGTGGGCCTGGAGAGAGCGAAAGAGAGTTGAGGCCCAGGTCTGGAGCATGCTTCCTTTGTGCTCGTTAGGGAAATTGTGCTTGGTGCAGGGAGCTGCATCTGAAAATATTATGTGAATCCATCTTTGCTCTTAGTGGCCATCCCTTACTGGAGTCAGTGGTGAGAAATGATTTTTGGCCTGGAGTAGGTTCATATTTTCATAGGTTGGCACTAGACAATCGGCCTTAGGGCCTATACAAGCCTAGCCATAACAATTATCTGGATATTTCTTCCCACAATATTTACTTCCCTGGACCCCTGTTTAGCAGGGTGACTGACATGATCCCTGGGTGAATTTCCTATCTCCCATCCAATCATCAAGGTTCCTTTTAAAGAGGGCCAAGAAGGCGCTCTGCTTGACATGTATGGGCAGTCTATTCCAGAGTATGGGGAGTCTCTGGGTCTGGAACCTATCTCTCCAGCATGTTTTGTTCATTGTGATGACAAGGTTTAGATCCCTGGAGCATGTGGCTCTGAGGGATTGGGATTTCTTTAAGTGGAGCATGTCTAACAGCTCAGGGTTTGACATGGCCTTGTATGTTAAGCAGAGAGTAGACGATATGCCACAGAGTATAGCTGGAGTTTTTTTTAGACGGTCAGCATAGGACATCTGCTTTAGGCCTGTGATTCTTTTAGTGAGGTATTTCTGCGGCCTTTCCAGCTGTTGCAGATGTCTTGTGAGGAACATACCAAATGGGGCGTTATACTCTATAATGGATCTAATGAGGGATGAGTACAGTGGCACAATGACCTCCTTTTATCTGGATGAAATGCCTTTAGTGATGAGGTGTGCCTCATAGAAGGATTTCCTGACTATTGTGACAATGTGGTTATTGAAGGTGAGACCACTGTCCACCTGTGTCCCTAAGTCTCTCATCACATTTTCGGTGTTTAGTGTACTGCCACCTATGTGGTAATTCATGGGTACATGTTTTTTTCCAAAGGGGATAACTATACATTTCTTGGCATTAAGCTTGAGTCCATGGCTCCTGCACCAAGCATTTGTTTCTGTAAGGCCCTTTTGTAGAATATCCACATCATTTTGGGATTCAATAATGGCTCCCAGTTTGCAGTCATCTGCGAACTTTGTTAGCCAGAGTCCCTTAGTGTTGGCTTAAACTTCAGAGAAGTAGATGCCAAACAAGAGCTGGACTGGACTGAATCCTGAGGTACTCCACTTGTCACTTATCTGGAGCTGGATTTGGAGTCAGCTACATTTACAGTCTGTGTTCTGTCAGTAAGCCAGTTGGCAACCCATCGAGTGACGTAGGGATTTATGCCCAGCTTAGTAAATTTATCTATGATTCCAGAGTGGGGTATGGTGTCGAAGGCCTTGGTGAAGTCCAGATAGGCTGTGTGGACCACCTTAACCTCATACACAGCTCTGGAGACTGATTCAAAGAAGTCAATCAGGTTCAGGAGACAAGATCGGCCCTTCACGAACCCAAACTGGGTGGGGTCCAGTGTTTGAAGGTTGCCAATGTCTTTGTTTATAAGTTCCATGATAATGCGTTCCATGCCCTTGCAGATCAGATTTGTCAGACTGATGGGACGGTAGTTCCCAGGATCCAAGTTGGACCCCCCCCCCCTTGTGGAGTGGGATAACTGTAGCTGTGTGCCACTCAGTGGGCACGAAGCCTGAGGTGAGGCTATGATTAAACATGACACTTAGGTGAGGTGCCAGTTCATTTTGTAGATCATGTAGTACACAGCCCGGGATATCATTTGGTCCCATGAATGCTGTATTCTTAGCTTTGGAGAGTACGGTTTCTACCTGTGTGGCTGTGATTACCAGAATTTGGCAATCTTTTGGTATTGAGATGGGCTCTTTAGGGGGTGAGAGGGGGTGACGTTTGCACTAAATCGATCTGCCAGAATATTGGCAATATCCTTGGATCAGTATATTTAATGCCATTCTGTTGTAGCTCAGAGCAGATCTGAGCATTGCTATTTAGATTCTTGACATAACTATAGCATGCCTTGTGGTTATCTTTGGAATCTTTGGCAATTTTATTTTCATAACTAGCTTTGGAGGATTTTATGAGGGATTTCAGCTTCTTACTGAGGCTGGTAAGGGAGTTTTTTTGCATCCTGGGATTTTCCTCGTTTCTGCAACAATTTCTTCCTTCTGTTGTATAGTTTGTTTATGGCAGGGGACCACTAGATTGGCTTCCATTTTTTTGGAGGAGAGCCTCTTGGTTCTATTTGGGATGGCATGATTCATGCACGAGTGGATGTGCTCATACAGTGCCTTAGTGTAAGATTCAGCAGTTGAACTTTCAAATCCCATCTGCATGGGCATCATGAAGTTTGTCACTTCTGACTTGAGTAGCATGAAGTTGGCTTTGGAGAAGTTTTTTACAGAAGTTTCCTTACTGGGGGGTGAGGGTGGGATGTGGATGTCAAGGGTGATTTGCTTATGGTCAGACCTGACCAATGAGGGGGTGACCACTAGTGTGGAGCATGTTGGTAATGACCAGGTCTAGGATACTGGAGCCCCTGGTGGGACAATGGATTAGTTGATCCAGGGCATTGGAATTTATGAATTCCAAGAACCGTTGGGAAAAGGTGTTGGTACCCGAGTAGTTTTCCCAGTTAATGGCTGGGTAGTTGAAATCACCCAGTATTAGGGTGTTTGGTTGTATCTTAATATTTTCCAGTATGTTTAGAAAAGTGTAGTGAGAATCTTGGGGCATGGTGGGGATCTGTAGCAAGCTACAATTTGGATTGCAGTCTTACCTAGTGTTAGTTGCACCTAGAGAATTTCAGATGCATTGTGATGGGCAACTTGCCTGGTGGTGTGAATATCCTTGGTGAATATGGACACTCCTCCACCTTTAGTGTTTCAGCCTTGGTTTGGTGGCTGAAAAGTGTAGTAAGAGTTGTAGCCTGGTATTGCAGGGGTGCTCTCTGGAGCCTTGAACCAGGTCTTAGTTACTGCACAGATATTGATGTTCTCCATTTTTAAGAATGCCTCGAGAGAGTGCATTTTGAGGTTTAGACTTCTAGCATTGAATAGCATTACCTTCAGATTTTGCATGCTTGTATCTTTTACGGTGGTGGTTTTGGCCTTTGAACCTTGCCTAAAAAAGGCACTATAGGGGTGGCAAGAGCTTTAGCCAGTAACCTGAATCCCAGGGGTGACAAGTGCAGACCATCTCTGGGAAAGCATTGTGGTTTGTCGATCATGTCATCCCAGGCAGACAGATACCGGATCCCCTTTGAATGACAGCAGAAGCTTAGCCAATTGTTGAAGTCAATCATTTTGTCCTTATACTGTGGTATCATTCTGGGTGAAGGCAGGATGCTACTCAGGGCTAGGGTCATACCTGCCTGGGCCACATGATCCGAGAGCTCTTCCATGTCTCTTTTCATGTAGTCCAGGGAGGTACGTCTCAAGTCATTCACTCCGACATGGACAATGACAGTCGTATTTGTACTTGTTGTGGAGTGACTTGAGTCTATGCGTTATGTGGCAGATCCTGGCACCTGACAGGCAGCTAACTGTAATTTTCTCCTTGTTCAGCCTGGTGAGTGGGACATCAGCGTGCCTGACTATAGTCACCTATGACTAAAGTGCTGGGTACGTTGTCTTGCCTTAGGGGCTGGTGTTGGGTGGCACACTGGTGTTGTGAGCTATGTGTCACTTTGGTTGTGACTGGTGTTTGTTGGCATTTTAGCTTCTGAGGTCCTTGTTGCTTGGGCAGGTTAATGTTAGGAGCCTCAACATATGTGGGTTTAGTGTTGCTATGTGTGGGTGTTGATGGTGTGGGTTTTGAAGGGCTATGTGTTGCTTGAGGTGTAGTGCAGGTGTTAACCTTCTCCTCTTGACTGTCTAGCACAATCTTGGCTGGAGAGAGCTTTGCTTCCAGTTTGGCTATGTAAGTGCATCTTTCGCAGGTTGTAGTGTTGGGTGGTCAGAGGAGAGGGTTGTCTGTGTACATGAGGCAGTTGCTGCATTGCCCCAGTATGCCCAGATTCCAGGTGGACAGGAGAAATAACTGGAAGCTGACCAGTGGACATGCCTGTTTAGGTGCTTTTTTTGTAAAGTACAGGAGCTGTTTTCCCTTACCTTTGCAAGGTACTTTGCAATTATAGGCTGTTTAGTGCCTACGATTAATTTCTCCTTATTAACAAGGAGAGTTGAGTGATTGTATCAGTTTAAGGTTTCCTAGTGCTATACAGCAGGTTTTAGAGCAAATGCTAGTGACATGGGTTCAGATTTTAGTGCTACTACTGAGAAACCAGCATATTGGTGACAGCTGGGTGGGATATTAATTGAACTTGAGTAGCCAGTGGGTACTTGTCACTGAAGGTGTGTGTACTCTCAGCAGCTACAAGGTAAACATACAGAGTTTCATTTTCACAACAGTTTTATTTATTTTGTTAGTTTAGTTTAGTCAGGGAATGCAGGCAAGGATGTCAAAGAACCAGTTGGCCAAGGTGTGTGAAGCCAAAGGACTGGTGAATGCCAACCTGACTAAAGAGGAAATGATTTCAGTCTTGGTCACAGCTGCAGCATGGACCAGGAACCCGGAAGACAACCAGTCTGGTGATGGGGATGTGCAGTCTTCAGAAACAGGACAGTTCACCTTTTCCTCAGAGGACATAAAAATCCATCTGGAGTTAAAGAGACTTGAACTGGAGGCCAAACAACTGGAAAAGCAGATGGAATTAGAATCAACAGAGAGACTGTGGCATTTGAAGGTCAAAGAGAATGAGAGACTGCAGTGTTTGGAGGCCAAAGAAAAGGAGAGACAGTGCCAACATGAGAGGGAGATGCTGCCTGCTTGTCAGGGTCATGGAGGTAATGAGTAAGGAATAACCGAACCCCAGAACCAGTAAAGGTCAGTAAATATATTCCACAGTTTACAGAGGGTGATAATTTTGATAGTTTTATTCATATATTTGAAAGAGTATGTAAACAATATAATGTTGACAAAGGGCTCTCGGTACGGATCCTGACCCTTTTACTCCATGGTAAATCTATAACTGCAGTTTTTAAATTGTCTGATAGTGAACTATGAAAAAATAAAACAATACTTACTGGAATGTGTTAAGTTAAAACCTGAATCTTACAGAAAAAAGTTTCGTGAACATAGACGCAAGACAGATGAAAGTGTATTTGATTATATTTGTGAGTTAAGCAGTTATTTTCATAGGTGGGTGAGTAGGTGTCAGATCACCACTTTTGAAGGGCTGGCAGACCTTTTGGTAAGGAAACAAGCCCTTAGCTCTTTGCCTGAGGATATGAGAATCTGGTTGGCAGACTGGGAGTGTAACTCTGCAGATGAGCTGGGGAGAAAAAGGGATCTCTACTTAGCAAACAGGACATCTTTGCACAAGAATGGGATACCCAGCGCTGCACATGGTTATTGGGAAACACATGGTGGGCAGCCTAAACCACCCCAACAGAATACACCAGTAACAGGGGAAGTCACTAGTTCAGGTACATGGCTAGGACCAAGGGTTAGATGTTTTAAATGTAACCAGAGGGACCAGGGCCATGTCCACCAAGGCAAGGTGGGGAACAAGAGGTGAAGGAGCCAGCAAGTTGGAATAGCAGCATGCCAGTGATAAGTTGTCTGGAGACAACAGGGGTAACAAATTATCACCAAAGTTTGCATCCTATCTTAGTGGATGGAAGACAGGTCTCTGCTAAGTGAGACACAGCCTCTGATATAACCAATGTGAAGCCCGCAGTGGTTAAAGAGGAGTAGTACATGCTTGGGTAGTCCTCACCAGTCAGAGCTTTAGGAGGGACCTCGTTCCAAATACCTTTGGCCAGGGTTCACCTTGACTGGGAGGGTGGAAAAGGAAGCAATCAGGTAGGTGTGTTTGAGGATATCCCTGCAGATGTCTTTTTAGGGAATGATTTTGATAATGCAGTATCTTATGTGCTGCAGTTACACACAGTCAGGGTTGGAAACAGGCATGTGGATCAGATAGCCTGGGGAAGGCCCAGATAGACCCACACCTGAAGCTTGGGCTGGTGAGGTGGGTATTTCAGGGATGGAGCTACCCTGTAGCAGTGAGCATGAAAGTGAGACACAGAAGCTGGTAGGCACTGATGCTTCTGTGGACAGGCTGACTTCAAGGACAGAGGTGAGTGGTAGTTCCCAGGCTGACAGTGAGGCACCACTGTCAGAAGAAACTGGGCTTCCAGTGGAAAGGGAGCTGGGAATGGTCAAAAAGGTAGAAGTGAGACAGGCTCAGCTTTTGGACCCTACATTACGAGGCTTGAGGGAGTTAGCTAAGGAGGCACCCAATTCTCAAGGAAAAAGTAGACTGTATACTGAAACAAAGGATTACTGTACAGAGGGTGGATCCCTGAGGGAGGGCAAGAGGTGAGGTAATACAGCAGTTGGTAGTGCCCAGAGCCTACTGTCTGGCACTTCTAGCCATAGTCCATGACATTCCTTTTGCAGGTCATATGAGCATAAAGAGTACCAAAAGATGTATTATGCAGAACTTTTATTGTCCTGGGACTGCAAGGGATGTAACAGGGTACTGCAAGACCTTTGAGCAGTGCCAAAAGGTAGGCAAGGTAGGAGATAAGGTCAAGGCTCCTTTGATGCCTTTGCCTGTGATTGAGGAGCCATTTCATAAGGTAGCCATGGATATTGTGGGGCCTCTGAGTACCCCAAGTTCCACAGGGAAGAAGTATGTCCTGGAGTAGTAGATTTCGCTACTAGATACCCTGAGGTGGTGGCTCTGTCCTCTATCGAGGCAGAGAAGGTGGCAAATGGTTTGTTACAGATTTTCAGCAGGGTAGGTTTCCCAAGAGAAACACTGACTGAAAGGGGTGCCAATTTCATGTTAGGCCTGCTAGCTTGTCTGTGGAAGTGCTGTGGATGAAGCATCTAAAAACCACCCCCTACCATCCCTAGACTAATGGTCTTGTGGAGAGATTACATTCTACACAAAATACTATGCTACAGACATTTGCAGACCAGTTTAAGAGAGAGAGAGTGGGACAAATATTTGCCCCATCTGCTGTTTTCATACAGAGAGGTACCCCAGGAATCCACAGTTTTTTTCACCCTCAGAGTTGCTGTATGGGCATAGGGTGAGGGGGCCTTTAGATTTGATTCATGATGAGTGGGAGGGTGAGTGTGAATCCCATAAGGAGTGTGTTGTGCCATATGTCCTAAACTTTAGGATAAGGCTTAAAGAGCTCATGGGCAGGAGCCCAACAGTAGAAAAAAGGTCTGGTATGACATGAATGCTTGAGCTCGAGAGTATTCTGTGGGATACCAGGTTATGGTGCTCATTCTTATCACACACAATATGCTGCAGGCACCTTGGGAATGCCCCTTCAAAGTGGTAAGGAAGGTTGGTGATGTTAATTACATGGTCAACCTGCTAGGCAGGAGGCAGGGACATAGATTGTACCATGCTAACATGATGAAGCCTTACCATGATAGGGTGGCCCTTATGCAGATTATTTGCAGTGGGTAGCAGGAAGAGTCTGAGGGGGATCTGGTAATCACAGACCTGATGAGGAAAAACAGGCCAGATAAGGTAATGTGGACCCCCAACCCTGTGAGCAGGCATTCCAAACCTCCTGTGTTAGCCAGTCCAGATTACAGCAAAGAATTTGTTGTGCAGGTGGATGCTTTGAACCATGGAGTGGGGGCTGTACTGTGCCAGGTTTCCTCAGAGGGAGAAGAGCACCCAGTTGTATATCTCAGCCATTGACTCCAACCCAAGGAGGAATGTTATGCAGCTGTAGAGAAAGAATGTCTAGCCATAGTATGGGCACTGCAGAAACTTCAGCCCTATCTGCATGGAAGAAAATTCACTGTGGTTACAGACCACAATTCCTTAACATGGCTGCATTGAGCCAGCCAACAAAATGCCAAGTTATTAAGGTGGTGCCAAGGGTTGCATGCATATGACCTGACAGTGCGGCACCGTAGCGGGATCAGCAATGCTAATGCAGATGGGCTGTCAAGGGAGGTTATAGGTTAATGTGTTCCCAGATAGGACCATTTCTCTCAAGCAATGTTTTTCTAGGGTTACTTGAAAAAATAGCTTGAGTCTTCGGGGGGGGGGGGGTGGAGATGTGGTGTTATGAAGTAGTGCCATCTGTGCCAGGGAGAATAAGGCAGTACATGTGTACCAATGCCAGCATAGCTAGCTGGAGTTTTGTAAAGAATTTTGTTATTTGACTATCACACTGATTTGTACATTTATTTCTGTTAAAACTATATTTGTAACATTACTTGTGTTAAAAATGCATCAACAGTATGTCCTGCTGGACAGAAAGAATGTATGCATGTATATTAGGTTGTATTGTTGTAACTGATTACATGTGTGTTTATCAGAGAACCCTGGAAGGGAGAAAAGTTTGATACTGTGTTATAGCTTTCAGTGACCATTCCTCACTGGAGTCTGTGGTGAAGACTGATTGGTTTCCCGGAGTAAAGACCTGCCACATAAATCTTCCTTCCATAAACCCACATTGATATATATCAACAATGTTGCCTACAAGTGGGGCTAGCATTGCTACAAGAATGGAAATCAAGACCTCATAATCATGATTTAGTATGGACATGGGTCAATAAGATCCAGGGTTGTTAGGGGTCTTTGTCCTCCTTAAGTATGACTGCTATGACCTCTTCTTTCCAGGATGCAGGAGAGTCCTTAGCCTCCAATATTTTATTAAATAACAAAACTCATTTTTTAATCAGCTTTTTCCCAGCTAACTTCCACACTAAACTGGTGACTGAAAATGACACTGTATACTGCTCTTCCTTTTGAGATTCATTAAACCTGAAAAAGGGAAATGTTATCAGTAGTGCTTGCATTATTCTGAATCCTTGAATAGTAAACCTTTGCTAACCAAACTAAAGTTTATTAAGGTGATTGGGTTATTAAAATCTTTCTCAATTATAACTGTAACTTTATGTAATCAACAGACATATCGATTAAGGGAGTTTCATTTCTTCCCCTCTGCAGAACTGTACCAAGTGCCATGTGAAAGTGGCAAATCCATATAAATGGAGTGTAATAAAGTATTCCCAAGCATTAAGCATACCCTAACCAATACTAGAAACCCAGATCAAAAAGGATCCATTAAGCTCCCTGAACAATTCCTACACCACACTGTGAAGTACCATGCAGAATCCGACATCTATGACAATTATTAAAAGGCAGAAAAAGTATCGCTTTATATCCATCTTATCCCTTGAAGCCAGTATATCACTTGCAGAGGAAAGACAACCCACCAAAGCTACAAAATTCAGTTAATGTAACAAACCCAATAACAACATGCCTATTAATAAACACCAGCTCTGTTATAATACAAAATTAAATCAGGAAAACTTCTTTAAGATGATCCAGGCAAGAACCAACAGTCATAAACTGCCCATATATGGGATTCCAAGTAGATTGAAACTGAACAGGAATCCAGCTAAGCGAGAGCATTATCTTGAGTCATGAATCGAGTCAGAAGCTCGAGCAGCACCGGCAACAGTAGAGCACTGAGATAAAGACTTACTATAAGTGCTCCCTCTCTAAGGGCTGAGTATTTCTTAAACAGCGGAAACAAACCAGATGCAGACCTTTCAATCTCCTTGTGGACCCTTTCTTCATCAATTTAGTCATCAGAGGATCCATGAACAGAACCTTGCCAGGCTGTAGTGAACCCAACTTTTCAATAGCCCCCATTGCTTCATCCAGGTTGGAAAATGTCTTGGCTCCACTCAGGTGAAAACTCTTTAAATAGGCAGGGCAAATGATTTTATACTTTAAACCCTGTATTTTACAGTTTTTCTGAACTGCTCTTTTTTTTCTGGTCAGGAGACAGACAACTTGATCAATGAAAACCCTAGATTATCCACAGGAAAGATGGAGTCCTGGCTTCCAAACTTCTGCTAACACTTTTTCCTTTATTTGGAAAGTAGCAAAATGAACAATAATTGTCCTGTGAAATCTCTGAGGATTGCTAGATTGTTTCCATGGTGCCCTGTGTGCTCTCCCCACTGACAGTTTATCCAAGGGCACCTGGGACCATTGAGCAAGCTGTTTCTGTATGAATCTCCTGGAGTACAAATCTTTAATCTGTGATATGTTTCACTCTGAGATTTTTCTGTAGCAAACAGCCATCTTGATTCATTAAAGCTCCTTTTCCATACTCCTGTTTCACCTTGGCTGTAACCATCTTCACATCAAGTTTTTCATTTTCCTAAAGTATTTGCTGAATAATGTCAGAATGTTCATTAACCACATCAGTAACATTTGTAAGGATTCTGTAATTATCAGAACTATAATTTTCCAGCTGAAAATTCAGCTTTTTAATTTCAGTCAACAGATATTTTATTATAGTCTCTTCCTCTTCTCCATCAGAGCCAACAGACATCTCCATGTGAGTAGCCATATCTGACTGTGCTTTAAAATGCCTTTCAGCCTTAAGACCTCCTTTATTAGGATTTTTCTTGAGTTTCTTTTTAGTTATAGATCATCATCAGTTATATGCTGATATTAATTTTATGATAAATCAGATAAAAACTTCAATAACTAGGTGAGAAGATATTGCAATTTACTAGAATAAGTGGAGGGCAGATGAAAACCCACCTCACCATGTCTTCGCCACACCAGAAATTGCTGCTATCTCATTGCTTTAATTAGTGGCTTTAATCTCCAGTACTGAAATAAATGTAATTAGTCCATAAAATTTACTTTTTGTGATGTAGCAGTTAAGATAATGAGCTGTGACTTAGTTACATGCTGTAGACTGTGGTATAAGTCACTCAGTCTCCATTTTCAGAGAATATGAAACTAAATAAGTCAGTTAAGCTGATTAAAGTTTAAAGGTTAAGCTGAAATAACAGTTGTGAGCCTTACCTGTATTAGGAGCACTGACTATGACCCAGCTGACCTAGGAGCTGTAGGAACCAGCCATGGAAGAAGATGATAGAAGATATAGTGCCTGCTTCTGTTTTCTAGGAGGAGGAGAATGAGAGATGCACCACAGGGCATTTCTCTCACTGATGTATTATTAATGGGGACCTAAGACATAGTAGGAGTTGTCTGCTTAAAGGGTTGGTGGAGTTGCTTAACATGCTATTTTATTCTTGGACGTGACTGACAGCCCATTGCACACAATCCCTTGGAGTACTTATGCAGCATGCAGGCGTATGGTTAAGACATAAAACAAACAAAAAAAAAATCCACAGATGGTTGCCTGCAATATAGCTGCAACTGGCTCTTGCCCAAGTAGGAAAAATAAGCAGTCACGGCAATCTTTCAGGATGTCAGCAGGGACTAGCACCCCACAAAAAATAAATACAGGAAAAAATGAGTAACAAAGTTTAAATGTCATTAAATGACACATTCGCCTGGAAGGAATAATTAGGTGCACATCTGGATAACTGGGCATCTCACTTTCTCAAGAAAGGTGCCCTGTTCTCTTCTCTTCTCTTCTCTTCTCCTCTCTTCTCTTCTCTTCTCTTCTCCTCTCCTCTCCTCTCCTCTCTCTCTCTCTCTTCTCTTCTCCTCTCTCTCTCTCTCTCTTCTCTTCTCTTCTCTTCTCTTCTCTCTCTTCTCTCTCTCTCTCCTTCTCTCTCTCTCTCTCTCTCTTCTCTTCTCTTCTCCTCTCTTCTCTTCTCTTCTCTTCTCTTCTCTTCTCTTCTCATTCAACTTCTGTCAGTAGCAGATAGAAGAGCCATATAAGTACAACAGCTATTGTAGATGCGAACTCACAGTGCTGGTCAGTTTTTCAACCATTTTCTTGTATAGTATTTCATGTGACACAGAGTCTGTTGCCTTATATACAGTAATGTGGACACATAGTTGAGAGCTGTGCTATGCACATCTCATTCACCGGGGTGTGTTATCATCAGCTGATAATTGGCCACAAACCATTAATCCCATTGGGGTATCTGTGCTTACTATCATGCTGTGATGACCAATGAGGTAGTGCAGTCAAAACCTGATATCTTAATTCAGTTACTTAACTGGAAGTTGGACCTAGCTTTGGTGAATAAGAGTCTGTGATTGTTAGTAATAGGTCCCTATGTTCTCTTAATAGGGATATGTTGCATTCCAAGTAGTGACACATACTGTGAGCCAGAAAAAGGCAAAGTGTTTATTCAACAATACCAGTCCTCACCAGTGTGCCACATGGTTTGAGATGAAGCTGAATGAGTTTATCATGGCTTTTTAATTAGATGTGCAGCTGAGTCACTGTTAATGGCATTATAAAATATAATACGTCTCTTTAAAAATGTATCTATCCTACATTAAATTAGCTGTGAAAAAATGCTTTATTAAATAGTATAACATTTTAAATCATGCTCAAGTTGTATTTTATTAGTTAATTATTTCAGTCACTCAGTAATTAGCTATCTATTCTGGCTTTGTATACTATAGTCTTTGTAAAACCAGACTTTTGCTAGTTTAGACATATTTCTAAGTTTATTAATTCAACCATTATTTTTTGGGTTGTAAGTTACCAAGCTACCTTTCAAATGTGCAAAACAAAACTCAGAAATCAATGGAACACACTGTTCATAGAGAAGTCTTTAATCAAAACAGACTGCGCACGTTAGTCCCATATCACAAACAGAACTTTTTTAGAATAAAAAACACATCACATCTGTGATGACATGAGGTAGTACATCTGTGCCAGCCAGGGATTTTAGGGCAGTGCATGTGTAATATATGGCCACATAGCTAGGTGGGGTTTTATAAAGAATTTTATGTAATTTGACTATCACACTGATTTGTACATATGCTTGTGTTAAAAATGTATTTGTAAAGTAGCTTGTGTTAAAAATGCATTTACAGTGGATCCTGCTGGACAGAAAAAGAGATATACATGTATGTCAGACAGTATTATTATAACTGATTAAATGTATATGTTTTAACAGAGAATTCTGGAAGGGAAGAGGTTAATCTCAGACCAGCCAATTTTGAAAAATGGGTTAAACATTAAATGTGTTGGTTTAGGCCATAAAGATTTTATCTTGCAGGTAAATGTCTGGCAAAACCAGGACTAGGACTCTTACTGTATTGCCCTTAGTGGTGAACTAATTGCTACCCTGGAAGGGTGGAAGTTTTTGAAGTTGTTTTATAACTTTCAGATGCTGCAACAGATCCTAGCAAAGCTCTGGGTGTGTACTGTACCAGAGTCAGGTGACCAGATCTGATATTATATAACCAGCACTGGAATGATTTTTTTAAATGTTAGTGAGGAAGATGATGGAATTTTCACAGCAGCACTTTATTTTTCAGAACCTGACAGGAAGGCTCTCTCATAGATATCTCACATTTCACGCAAACACACACCTCATCTTGCCTTGCTGTAGTAAGCAACTCAACACTCATCATCTTGCCTTGTTGTAGTAAGCAACTTAACTAGGGAACAGCAGTTCATTAGTCAGTCATGGAAATATAGTGAGAATAGTTAAGTATTGTTTTTCGGCATATGTGTGAATCTATCCAACTGTGTTATTTTTTATATCTCCTGTGATCGAAACTCTGGTGTCTACTGTAACTAGATATTCACTATCCTCATGTTTTCTGTTTTATTATTATTATTATTATTAATAAATAATTCTATACCTTTCATTGTGGCTGGTCTTTTAGAGAGTACTTTTAATATCTTAAGAGTACTTATGCTTATTTTAGTGACACTGTGGCCACTCATGAAAGCCTTGCTGCAATGGTCAAACATTACCATTTGTATTAGTATTAATTTTACTCAGTATAATTGAGTATCCTGTAAGAGCCTTAAGTAGCTGACTGGTAGCAGTGTAATTACCTTATAGTCTGGGCAGAGGGGGCACAGCTGGTAAATCTGTGCCATTCTTTCCTAGGTGTATGTGTGTTATGTCTGTGTGTGTGTGTGCGTGTGTGTGCGTGTGTGTGTGTGTGTGTGTGTGTGTGTGTGTGTGTGTGTGTGTGTGTGTGTGTGTGCAAATATGAAATATCCAAGTATGTATGCCAAGTATTTGGAACAGGGACACACATCCCCAAAGTGGTCAGTGTGGGGTTTTGTTTGGGGCCTGGAGAGAGAGAGAGAGAGAGAGAGAGAGAAATAGAGAGTCCAGCCCCGGGTCTGGAGTGTGCTCCCTGTGTCCTGTTAAGGGAAATTGTGCTTGGTGCAGAGAGCTGCATCTGAAAATACTGTGTGTATCCTTTTTTGTTCCTAGTGGCCGTCCCTCACTGGTGTCATTGGTGAGGTTTGAGACTCCTTGATTACTGTCCTGGAGTAGGGACCATCACAACATCCTGTTCCTTAAATAATGAGTACATTTACAGAATACAAAGACTTAAAGAAATATCAGCCCAAAAAGGCATATATATTGTAATAATAGAATTATTATTATTTAAAACTGTTTAAAAACAAATAAAGATCCTAGCTTAAAAACTAAACTTCTGGATGGGATGTCTCAAAAACTGTATATAGATGATGTGGCCACTCTCTTGGATGAATTGACTAAACCTATGGCATCTACCACTTCCTGTTTGAATGATTTAACATTATTGGTTACATTGCCTTCTCAAGTTACAGTGAATATGGACAACTTATGCAAAGCTTTAACCTACGAAAGGTGTGTACCCCTGCAAACTCAAAGGATGGTACAAGAAATTGAGTGTTGTACAGTTAATGGTAATCCTGATATTATCAAAAATAAAAATTCCTCATGTTTGCCAAAGTGGTGGCACCTCGTCCCACTCCACCAAAACTGACTCTGGACACTGGAGATTCAAAATTAGTTCAAAGAACATCCCAGTTTAAATTGAGGAAGTTTGGTCATTTCTGAAATGATAAACACTGAAGGAACACTAAGAGAGAGAAAATCTTTAAAATGGAAATGCTTCTTAAAAAGTATAGAAGCTTGCAACTTGATAATGTATTCTTCAGTGATTGCATTCAGGTAAACCAAGTGTCCAAGGTTTTACATATGTTCAAATTTCCAAATGGTTTTGAAGAAGGATAGTTGCTACACAGTGAGCTCTTATATTTATTTGGTTGTATAAGTTTTGAAATGATGAAGTTGTTAGTAAGGGACAACAACAGAATTCTGTCTAAGTTGGAGGAAGAAATAAAAGCATTACAAGAAGTTGTAGTTAACAAACTTTTATTCACTTCATACATTGAACTGTACCGCACATTTTCAAGAATGAGGATAGGCATAGTGAGAGCATATGTAAAAAGGAAGAAATTAAAATTAAAAAGAAATGAACGAGATTACTAAAATAAAAAGGCATATCATATCCCAATTTTTAATAACAGAGAAAAAGGGTGTAATTCAGATACTGAAACAGACTTAGGTGTGGAAAAAGACCATCTCAATTGAAGAGTCTGTTAATAATGAAGGTTTTTAGCCATTCCCTGGCCCGTCCAATGATCACTGAGATTAATGGGTAGATTCAGAACAAGAATGTGAATATGGCTATTAACCAGAAATCCCAGTTTTATGGCAACCTACATGGAAGACAGAGACTGGGAGGAAACATTGGAAGGGGTATACATTAACTGAATCAAACTAAGGTTCTTAGGTTTATAGGTTCATAGGTAGGTACTAGGCTATCAGCCCTGGGGCCTATACAAGCCCAGCCAAAAAGGTACCCTGGTTGCCACCCAAGAAAATTATTTTCCTGTGCCACTGTTGAGTAGAGCCACAGAGGTGATCCCCGGTGTGAATTTCCTATTTCCCATCCAATCATCAAGATTTTTCTTGAAGAGTGCTAATGAGGAGCTTTGTTTGATATAGATAGGTAGTTTATTCCAGAGTATGGGAAGTCTCTGGGACAGGAATCTATCCCTCCAGCATGTTCTGTTTATTGTGGTGACAAGGTTTAGGTCCCTAGAGCGTGTAGCTCGGAGGGATTAGGATTTCTTTAGGTGGAGCATGACCAACAGCTCTGGGTTTGACATAGCTTTGTATGTTAGGCAGAGATCACCTCTAAGTAGGCTATATGTGACGGAGTAAAGCTGGAGTTTTTTGAGACGGTCTGCGTAGGGCATCTGTTTGAGGCTGGTAATCCTCTTTGTGAGGTATTTCTGCGGCCTTTCCAGTTGTTGTAGATGTCTTGTGCGGTACATACCAAAAGGGGCATTGTACTCTATAATGGGTCTAATGAGTGATGAGTAGAGGGGAACAATGACCTCTTTTTTTCTGGATGAGAAACCTTTTGTGATGAGGTGTGCCACGTAAAAGGATTTCCTGACTACTGTGGCGATGTGATTATCAAAGGAGAGACTACTGTCCACCTGTGTCCCAAGGTCTCTTATCACACTTTTGATGTTAAGTATACTACCGCCTATGTTGTAGTTCATGGGTACAGAGTTTTTACCACAGGGGATGACAATGCACTTTTTGGCATTGAGCTTGAGACCATGGCTTTGACACCAGGCATCTGTCTCAGTGAGGCCATTTTGTAGGATGTCCACATCGTTAGGAGTTTTGATTATGGCTCCTAGTTTGCAGTCATCTGCAAACTTCATTAGCCAAAGACCTTCTGTGTTATCCTGTACTTCTGAGAAGTAGATACCAAACAGAAGAGGACCCAGGACTGAACCCTGTGGTACTCCACTTGTCACTGGTCTGAAGTTGGATTTGGAGTCTGCTACTTTAACAGTGTACGTTCTGTCAGTGAGCCAGTTGGCAACCCATCTTGTGATATAGGGATTTATACCTAGTTTAGTGAGTTTATCTATAATTCCAGAGTGGGGGATGGTGTCGAAAGCCTTGGGAAGATCTAGATAGGCTGTGTGAACCACCTTACCCTTGTCTACTGCTTTGGTGACTGCTTCAAAGAAGTCTATCAGGTTTAGGAGACATGATCTGCCTTTTACAAACCAAAACTGGGTGGGGTCCAGAGTTTGGAGATTACCAATATCTTTGTTTATAAGTTCCATGATGATACGTTCCATGGCCTTGCAGACCATGCTCGTCAAGGCTATGATTGAATATGGTACTTAGGTGGGGTGTCAATTCGTTTTGTAGTTTGTGTAGAACACAGCCTGGGATATTGTCTGGTCCCATGGATGCTATGTTCTTGGCTTTGGAGAGTGTGGTTTTTACCTGTGCAGCCGTGATTACAGGAAATTTGCATTCTTCCGGTATAGAGATGGGCTCTTTAGGAGGTGAGAGGGGAGTAAAGTTAGCACTGAACCTATCTGCCAGGATGTTGGCAATATCAGTTGGGTCTGTATATTTGGTGCCATTGTGCTATAACTCAGAGCAGATCTGAGTGTTGCCATTGAGATTCTTGACATAGCTATAGAATGCTTTGTGGTTGTCCTTGGAATTAGTGGCGATTTTGTTTTCGTAACTAGCTTTGGAGGATTTTATCAGTGATCGCAGCTTCTTACTGAGGCTGACAAGGGAGCGCCTCCACTCGTAGGATTTTACTCTCTTTTGCAACAGTTTCTTCCTTCTGTTGTAGAGTTTGTTTATGGCAGGGGACAACCAGATTGGCTTCCATTTTTTGGAGGATAGCATCTTGGTTCTGTTTGGTATAGCACGATTCATGCACTCGTGTAAGTGCTTATAGAGTGCATTTGTGTAGGATTCAGCAGTCGTAACTGTATTGTCCATCTGCATGGGTGTCATGAAGTTCACCACTTCTGTCTTAAAAGCATGAAGTTGGCTTTGGAGAAATTTTTTACCATGGTTTCCTTAATGGGGGGTGGGGGCAGGATGTGGATATCTAGGGTAATTAGCTTATGGTTGGATCGGACCAATGAGGCGTTGACTTCAGGTGTGGAACACCGGTCACTCATGTTGGTAATGACAAGGTACTGTTTTTGACTTGTGGGGGGGGGTCAACATTTTTAATTACAGTCATCTGGACATTATCCCTACATTGGGTGAACTGTTATCCAAAGGTTTTACTTTCGTACCAACTCATGCTTTAAATATGGTTGATGTTCCAATAGAATTAAAGTTTTATACCAGAAAATGAAATCTAGTGTTGTTTCTAACAAGGGAACATCTTACTGCCCTGCCAGTTCTAACCTTTGCAGAAAAAATACTTTTACTCCTCCTTTAGTGGCATGAATAGCGCTTTATAAAAAGTTATGTGAACATGAGATTATGCAGTTGTTTGAAAAAAGGGAAAGATTAGAATTTTACAACTTAACTTTCAATGAGAGAAAGTTGTTACATGAGTTAAAGACTGACAAATTGATGCTTATTATGAAGCCAGACAAAGGGGGAGTCATTACAAAGGACATCTAAACATACTCTTAAAAGATGATGGACTGTTTGCACAATGGTTTATATTTTACTACTGTTTCTAGAAATTAAGTAAGTATTTCTTATAGCAGAAGTGATTTACTACTGCAGTATGTATGGTTGGAGTATAACCTCTAAAACAGAATATTTGATCATTTAAAAGTAAAAAAAAAACTTTAATTCCTTCAGTATTTGGAATTCCCAAAGTTCATAAATCTATCAACTGTCTACCCTTAAGACCGGATGTGGCATCAGGTGGCTTCAAGACTGAATCACTGAACTTTAAGGCTCAAATCTTTTTTTTTTTTTAGATAAAACATGCTTTAATTGATTATTGGCATTTTTTCAAGACTACACATGAGACTGAATTTATTGATGATGTTGTATTTGCCGTAACTGATGTAAAGCACTTGTTTTTGGTCCTACTGCACAATACTGGTTTGGAATGGTTTTATGAGGCTTTAATACAAGCTAGTAATTTGTCCCACAGTGAAATCAACAACATTTGTCTATTTATGGAAATTGTGTTGTGTAAAAGTTTATGTATTTGTAACGGGAATGCTATAAGCAAACCGAAGAGGTAACAATGGGAGCATCAGCTGCCCCAGTCTTTGCAAACATTATTTTTATGGTGGTGGGAGACCCACCTAGTATTTCCCACTTAATTTAACCAACACATTTTCAAATATTGTTGATTTTTAAAATTTACTTTGGAAGTTAGTAATGACTGTATTCATCATATGGGTGTACTATTAGTCAAAACTGGACAGATAAGAGGTATTAATCAAATATTTACAGAAAACAAACTTTCTGTAATAGCTCTTTTTCAATAGGAAAGTTGCCATCCTCGGTGGCAAAAAAGGAATTTAGTTAAGGGTCAAATGGTAAGGCTCTCAGAATTGGTCTCAAATAAAAGCAGTTTTATAACAGTGTTAGACAAAAATTAAAGTCAATGTTTTTGGAAAGAAATTACCCTGGGACATTGGTGAACAAAATGTCTTGCTTTGGGGAGGCAGTCTAGATATTTACGTGTTATTAAAGCTCCCAACAGTGAAAAATAAACACTAGACCACAAGGGAAAGGGATGTTTTGTGAAGTGATGGTATTAACCTTTGGAAATAGATCTAAAGATGCTAGAGGTGTCATAACCAAAAATTGAGCAGGTATCTTTTCATTCTTTGGACTATATTAGAAATTGGGTAATGTTCACATTGTGGTGTTAAAGAAAGGTATGAATATCAAGTAATTTTTAGAGGTTACTGGAAAAGGCGCCATAAATGGAGGTAACAGAGGAATGACCAAATGTGCAGCATATCTCAATGTTAGTTTATAAATTATGGTGTTAGTTTAACATTAGGGAATTTTCCCAGGACTGTAGTTTCCAATGGGAAGTTTAGTACTTTAACTACTGATGTGATATATGTGGCCACCTGTGTTACATGCCCACATTTTACTTTCATAAATTGGAACTGGCACTTACAATTTATCAACACATTTACATGATTATGAAAATAAAATGATAAAAGTGCCATGAGTAAACATGCAAGGCTTTGTTTATGCTTTAAAAAGCTTATATTTTATATATTAGAAAAAGTGGCAAGAAACATTAGAGGTGGTAACTGGGAAGCAATTTTGGAAACCTGAGAACTTTAGTGGCAAGTTTTACTGAAGGATACCAAAGTACCAGGGATAAACTATAAGTTATTCATAAGCAGCAAGTTAATCTTGAGGGCAGATAAAATGTAGCAGCCTTTTTAGATAATGATTTTTCATTGATGATTTTATAAATAATTTTAGATGTTGGAGACTATATTTATCCTAACTAAAATCAATTAACTGTTGTAGTGTTTATGTTTAGTATGATATGATTTTCATTTAAGTTTTGTAGCTAGGATCTTTATTTGTTTTTAAACAAACTGTTTTAAATAATAATTCCATTATTACAATATGTATGCCTTTTTTGGGCTGATATTAATCTTGGTATTTTGTAAATGTATTCATAAGGAACAGGACGTGATTATGTGTTTTTTTATTATGAAAAAGTTCAATTTGTGATAGTGAATGAAAACACTCAAAATGATTTGATTAAAGACTTCTGTACAGGCCTTGTTTCAATGATTACTGGTTTCTAAGTCAAATTTAGTTTCTGATGGCAGTACACTACAGTGGTTAAAGTGTGGGATCACTTGATTGAGAACAGGAGTAAAAGTGTTATGCAGACAAGCTGGCAATGTAGGTTTGAATCTTCCCACCTGCCACGTGTATACTGAGTAATCTTAAAAAAATAGTTAACTCTCTTGATCTTCCCTGTAAAAGGAAATTAAGTGTTCTTCTACAAGGATTACATAGTTACTAAAATGTAAAAATGGCAGAAAAATATTAAATTATATGTACACACCATACTTATTCTGGAACTGAAAAACTGCCTGTAAAGTGAAACTGAAAGCTGCATAGGACCTGCTAATTAAAACGAAAACATTGTTTACGTCCCACTTTTACTCTTTGTTTAATGCTTCATGCTTTAAGCAAAATATAACAAATGTTGTCCTGATTTTTGTATGCTTTGTTGTGCTATTATGTTTTGAATCACCAAGCTGGAATGCCATTTCTCAGTTGTAAAGTCTAAAACTGATATTCACATTCTGTCTCAGAAACTGGAATGAAAGGTAAGCATTGAGTATTATCACCTGTGAATGATTCTGTTCTGGGCAATGGCATTTTACTGTTGTCAAGAGAAGTGCTGATTAAGATTGATTAGATGTTCCAAACAAGCTCCAGCTTGAGTTTGTTCATCAAGATAAGGAACCTGAGCAATGCTATTTGTCAGATAGCTACTGTTTCCACACTGAGCACTCTTACATCCTTGTTTTTTTCTATAACCCTGAGTGACAATGTTTTCATTAGCTGTCAGTTAGCACTGGCAAAGGTGTTTTTGAAGAGGGGGTTGTCATGTCTGTCTGATGAACTGTTTAATTCCTCTCAGACTGCCGCCCGGTGACCTACCTTAAACTGTGAGAAGTGATTCTGATGAGTGATTCCACTTTAGAATAAGTCCCTGATAAACACCCTGAAAGACATTGTGTTCTCTTACTGATCCTGGCCTATGGGAAACACCTTGTACTTCTGCACTTCTCAGAATATGTTATAGGGGGTGGGGGAGGCAATGCATCACATGAAGACATCAGTTGTCAATATGCAGACTTTAATTTCTCCTGCAAAAGCTTTATCAAGGTAGGGTAAACCAAATAGAAAGATACTATAGCTCTACTGGACATCACTTTGTCAGACATACTTAAAATGAGTTTGTTTCTTTTAGATAAACAAGAAAAATGACATTGCCATTTTGCACCACTTGTTTCATGTTCCCAACATCGTGGCATTCATCTATAACTATTTCACAGCTTAGTTCTTTAGCAGTTTTAATGCTTAGGTTCCTAACCTTAAGTTCCCCAAGGTATCTTCACTTGGCAAGTGAATCTTTAGGCACTATTACAAAAATATCCAAAAAATGTCAACATTTACTATATTTGAGATGTAGCTGCACTGTTACAAATTAACATCAGAAGTGGCAGTCTTAACTGAGAAGGCAGAATGGCTTCTGTTTAACAATTGATCTATATATTGTAAGTTTCAATAGCAATCAAGAAAGTCCATACCAAACTGCAGTTGCCCTAAAGGGCTTCCTAACATCCTTCCCAAAGGTAACTGTAGCAAAGACTGCCTTGGTCTTCCATCTGACTTTAGGAAGACCTGTCTTCACCATATTGTGCCAGTTTTCATTTTTAGAGGCTTCTGTCTGCTTACAACTGAATTGCAACAATCATACTTGGGGCATCAGGACAGATGCACCATGGTTTTACTCTCAAGACATCTAAGCTGCTTGTCACTTAAGCACTTGCTGTCTTAACAGCAGCTTTGCCACTACTGCTTCTCACTAAAAACAAATTCATTCCCTGCCCTTTATATCCTTCTGTTGTGTTATACTGGCTTCTCCCTTTTTTAATTTCTCCAAGTCTTTTGGGTTTCTAATACCATGACAGGAATGGACCTCATTCCTTAGTCAAAGTATAATTAAAGTTCATGAAATTAGTATTGTTTTAATCTTTGATGTTAGCCAGATGTGCTCTTTGCAGTACCTGCAATGTGCCCAGTAATGACTCCTTCTGCAGTTCGTAAGAATGTACATGTATCAGTAACATATATAAATATGCTTGTAAATTCTTTTTTATAAGACTCGTTGCTCCTACTACTACTGAAACTGTCTTGGTATCTTTCTTCCACATTGCCCTAGTTTCTACCTGCAAATCCTGGTATTTTATGACTTTGTGTCTCTCTATACATAAGACACAGTAGGCAGTGGGTGTAGCAATTTCAGTGATCAATGCTTCTTTTCCTGGACTATTATATCTAGTTTTCACACGTCTATTTTTTGAACTGTTGGTAACAGATGATCCCACATTATATAAACTTCATAATTTTATATGATACTTTGCAGCTCATGTTTCCAGTGTTTTTCAGTTACTTTGATATTATACTGTTTGCACAATCCTTAATGCAGGATTCTTGCCTCATTATTATGCCTTTCAGCATATAGTCCTTCTGCCATTAGTACATCATAACCAGCAACAGTATGTGCGACTGTTTCCAATTCTGTTTTAAAAAAACTACATTTGTATGTTTCTACCACATGTTTAATCGACTTTGTAAACCAACGTGTATGTAGTCCACTATCCTTTCGTGTTTTGGTTTAAATTCACCTCTCCTTAACCATTCTTGTATATGATCCTGATCAACATGAGGTTCTTCCAAGAGTTTTCTATACTTGCAACTATATTTATGCATTTTCCACATTTCTTGCCTTGTCATGTGATCCTTCACCTTGTATTCTTTCTTTTGTTTTTTGGCACATTCAGTTGCTGCCTGATTTTTTTCTACTTTTGGTTTGGTTTCCATTCCCGCTTAATGCCGATATGCTTCTGCTAAACTAAGCAAGGATGTCACGTTAGACATATTCTTCTCATGTTTCAAAACTTTCACTATGTTTGAGTCTTGTGAAATATTTGTACACTCCCTCTTGCTCAAATTCTTTTATATCACATTCCTGTCCTAAACTGATGTTTTCTTGGTGTTGCAGCTTTCTTTCTTTAAAGGTTGCTTTTGCACATTTATCAAGACCACATGCCATTCTTATATCATCTGGAAAAGTTTTGACTACTTGCAATTGTGCTTTCAGTTCCTAATCTGATGAGCTGTACAGTTTTAAATCATCAACAAAAAGAAGAAGAGAAGTCTTTACATTTTGTTGTTTTCTGGGAGCCAAATTGTAGCCATGACCTAATATGTTAAGTAGACAGCTTAATGGGTTAATGGCAAGACAAAAGAGCAGCAGTGACAGAGTCACCCTGGAATATTCCACTTTGAATTTTTATCCCTGGAATAATAATTTGTCCTTTATCATGACTTAACTGCAAAGTAGTTTGCCACTGTTTCATGGTCGCTGCAATGTAATTAATCAGTGTAGAGTGTATCATACATTTTTAAGCACTCTTTTAATCATGAATGTGGGATACTGTCAAATGCTTTTTTGTAGTCTATCCATGCCATATTTAGATTGTTTCCCTTTTTACAGCTCTCCATTATGCCTTTATTTAACTGTAAATTGTCCTTTGTCCCATAAGACTTTCTCATATTACCCTTTTGTTCTATTGCCATGATTGAGTTTTCCTCTAAATGACTATAAACTCTGTTGACATCAGTTTATAGTTTATACTTCATTGGAAGGCAAGTTATTGGTCTATAGTTTTTAGGAAAGCTTGCAGGTTCACTATTAAGTAGAAGCAGTGTTTTTCCTGTTGTTAACCAGGCTGGTATCTGTTCTGGGTGCACATATAAATGGTTCTTATGCATGGCTAAATCTTCATGTAAAGATGCTAATAGTTTTAGCCAGATATCAGGTACTGCATCTGGACCTGGGGTTTCCCAGTTAGGAGCTTTTCTTAACTTTGTTTTATTCTCTTTTGCCATTACTTCATCCCATTTCATATCCTGTACATTTGAAGTTCTTATTCTTTCTTTTACGTCTTCTGTCCATTTAGCATCTTTGTTATGTTCCACAGGATCTTCATAGATATTTCTTCAAAATGTATATATTTCTTCTTTTTTGGTGGTGTTTCAATTCCTTTTGCCTTGTATCCCAATTTTCTATAACACTTTTTTTGGGTTATCAATTAATTGCTTATTTTGTACTTTTCCTTTATATTTATCTACATATCCTCTACGTTTTTCTGCCTGTGCTGATATTTTTAGTTTATTATTTGCAATAGTGCTCGACAGATCCTGATCTGTTTTGATACTGTGCATTGCTTTTATAACGTCTATCTTTCTGAGTATTTTTGTTGATCTGTTCCCTCTTCTATACTCTTCTAACAGTGACACTTCTTGTGTTAATTGCAGTATAATTTTCTCTATTCAATACTTCCATGATGGCATTCAATTTATCCTCTTCCTTCTCCTTACTACCCCCATGTTTTTGTGGTAAGACTTTATGATTAATTTAGCTGCACAGTAATGTATCCTATTTACTTTTTGATTTCTTATGAAAGGCTCTGTGATGTCTCCACTCTGGGCCAGTAATCAAGGAGCCTGAGTACTCACCACTGCCAATGGAAAGGGATGTTAACTTGGAATACAAATGGATACACTCAGTATTTCCAGATGCAGACCTCCCTGCATGAAGCACAATTTCCCATAACAGTACACAGGGAATACACTCAGTCTGCGGTCTGGGTTTTCTCTCTCTCTCTCTGTCCCTCCCTAGGTCCCCAGTAAGACTTCCCACTGGCACAGCTGTAGACTTAAGTCCTCAGCCAAGTGTCCAAGCCAAGTCCTCCAGCACCCTGTCTGTGAAAACAGTGCTTCGTGTCCATGCTCCAAGTAGTTGACACACACACTTGTAAGGGTACCCAATTATACTGAGTGAAATTAATATTAATACAAATGGTAATGTTGAGCAAACAGCTAGACTTCAGGAGTGGCCACAGTGTCACCAATAGACATAAGTACTCTCAAAGATTAAATTATTCTGTAAAAGAACAGACACAATGAAAATTTTAAATATATTTAATAATAAATAATTAAAGAAGATGAAAATACAACATATCTGTTTACAGTAAAACCAGAGTTCCAGTCACAGGAAATATTAAAAATAACACAGCTGGAGAGATTCACACATTTACAGAAAAACAATACTTAACTACTCTCACTATATCTTCCTGACTGATCTAGAGAATTATTGTTCCTACTTACTTAATAGAGCAAGGCAAGATGAAGTAGGTGAGGGATCCTTCTATGTCAGGTTCCAAGAAGCAGACTGCCCAAGACTTCTATATCACCTAATATTAAAATATTATTTCTATACAGAATTTGGAATGTGCTTAGGAGGGATGGCAATACCTCACACCATCACATCTCCCCCTCTTTGAAGACTCAAGCTAGTTTTTCAAGTGACTTTTGAGAAACATTGCTTGAGAGGAAGAGCATGTCTGGGAATACATTAACCCATTTCCTATCTTGAGAACCCATCTGCATTGGCATTTCTGACCTTATTACAGTGCTGCACTGTCATGTCATATGGCTGCAAACCTAGGCTCCACTTGGCATTTTGCTGGCTGGATCACTGTAGCCATAGATCCCCCTCAGACTCCTCCTGTCACCTACTGCAAATACTCGGCACCAGAGCTTCCCTATCATGGGAAGGCTTCATCATGTTAACATGGTAGAGCTTGTGCCCTTGCCTACTGCCTAGCAGTTTTATTATGTAGTTAACATCGCTGACCTTCCTTACCACTTTGAAAGGTCCCTCCCAAGGTGCCTGCAGCTTATTTTGTCTGATAGGCATGATAACCATAACCTTCTGTCCCACATCATACTCTCAGGCTTGAGCATTCCTGTCATACCAGACCTTTTTCTGCTGTTGGGCTCCTGCCAGGTTCTCCTGTACCAAGCCAAAGACCTCCCTAAAGCCTTGTCATAAGGTTTGGGACATATGCTACAACAGACTCCTTGTTGGATTCACACTCACCCTCCCACTCATCAGGAATTAAATCTAAAGGCCCCCTCACTTTATGCCCATACAGCAACTCAAAGGGTGAAACACCTGTGGATTCCTGGGGTATCTCTCTCAATGCAAACAGCAGATGGGGGAAATATTTGTCCCACTCTCTCTCTCTCTTAAACTGATCTGCAAATGCCCACACATGGTCTTTAGTGTAGAGTTTAACTTCTCCCCAATACCATTAGTTTGGAATGGCAGGAAGTGGTCCTTAGGTGCTTCACCACATAATGCTTCCACAGACTAGCCAGCAGGTCTGACATGAAATTGGCACCCCTGTCTGTCAGTATTTCTCTTGGGAGACCTACCCTGCTGAAAATCTCTAACAAAGCATTTGCCAGCTTCTCTGCCTCAATGGAGGACAGAGCCACTGCCTCAGGGTATCTAGTGGTGTAATCTACTAATACCATGATATACTTCTTCCATGTGGAACTTGGGATACTCAGAGCCCCCACAATATCTATAGCTACCATCTGAAATGGCTTGTCCATCACAGGTAAAGGGATCAAAGGAGCTCTGACCTTATCTGCTGCCTTACCTTCTGGCACTGCTAACATGTCCTGCAGTACCCTGTTACATCCCTCGCAATCCCAGGCCAATAAAAGTTCTACATAATATGTCTCTTGGTATGCGTAATGGCCATATGACCTGGAAAAAGAATGCCATGGGCTATGGCTAGAAGTGCCAGATGGTAGGCTCATGGCACTACCAACTGCTGTATTACCTCACCCTGTACCTCTGCCACATGGGCCCATTCTCTATACTGTAACCCTTTGTTCCAGTATACAGATTTCCCCTTTACTTGAGAATCAGGTGACTTACTAGCTACCTCCCTTAAGCCTTATAATGTAGGGTCTGACAGCTGAGCATGTCTCAGGTCTACATTTGTGATTCTTCCCAGCTCCCCTTCAACAAGAAGTCTGGTATCTTCTGACAGTGGTGCCTCACTGTCAGCCTGCATGCTACCACTCACCTCTGCCACTGCAGTCACTCTGTCCAAGGGAACATCAGTACCTACCAGCAGCTGTGGCTCATCTTCAGGTTCATTGTTACAGGGTAGCTCCCTCCCTCAACTCAAATAGCCACCTCACCAGCCCTGGCTTTGGGTGTGAGGCCTGTCTGGGTCTCCCTCAGGCTACCAGACCCACATGTCTGTCTCCAAGACTGACTGTGTGTAACTGCATGCACCAAGGTACTGCATTATCAAAATCATTCCCTATCAAGACATCTGCAGGGATATCCTGAAACACACCTACTTGCTTGCATTCTTTTCCACCCTCCCAGTCAAGGTGAACCCTAGCCAAAGGCATTTGGAATAGGGTCCCTCCTAAAGCTCTGACTGGAGTGGACTGCCCAAGTAAGTACTGCTCCTCTTTAACCACTGCATGCTTAATGATGGTTATGTCAGAGGCTGTGTCTCTCTTAGCAGTTGCCGGTTTTCTATCCACTAAGATTGGATATAAACTCTGATGATATTCTGGTACCCCTGTTATCTCTAGACAACTTACCACTAGCATACTGTTATTCCCACTTGCTGGCTCCCCTGTCTTTTGTTCCTTACCTTGCCTCCATGGAGATCTGTATGATACATGGCCCCAATGGTTACATTTCAAACATTTAGCCCTTGATCCTGGCCATGTACCTGAACTAGTGGTTTCCACGGTTACTGGTGGACTCTGTTGGGGTGGTTTAGGCTATCCACCATGGGTTTCCTTATATCCATTTGCAGCACTGGGTATCCCTTTCCTGTGCAGTGATGCCCTGCTTGCTAAGTAGAGATCCCCCTTTTTCCCAAGCTCATCTTCAGAGGTACGCTCTCGGTTTGAAAACCAGATTCTCATGTCCTCAGGTAAGTGCTAAGGGCTTGTTCCCATACCAAAAGGTCTGCCAGCCCTTCAGAAGTGGTGACTTGATACCCACTCACCCAGCTATGAAAATAAGTACTTAACTCAGCAATATAGTCACACACACTTTCATCTGCCTTGCGTGTATGCTCATGAAACTTTTTTGTATAAGCTTCAGGTGTTAACTTAAAACATTTAAGTAAATATTTCTTTCCTTTTTCATAGTTTAAACAATATCATACAGTTTAGAAACAGAAGTTTCTGCTTTACCATGGAGTAAGGGAGTCAGGAACTGTTACCCAGACCCTTGGTCAACATTATACTGTTTGCATATACTTTCAAATATATGAATAAAACTATCAAAATTATTACCCTCTGTAAATTGTGGGAGAAATTTAGTGACATTTATTACTTTCTGTGTTTGGCTATTCCCTTCCACATTACCTCCATGACCCTGGTGAAGATTCAGCATCTCACTCTTATGTTGATGATGCTTCTCATTTTCTTCTGCCTCCAAACACCACAGTCTCACATTTTCTTCAGCCTCCAAATGCCACAGTCTCTCTGCTGATTCTAATTCCAAAAGATTGTCAGGTTCCAAGAAACAGACTGCCCTGAGACTTCTGTCTTACCTAATATTAAAACATTATTTCTGAACAGAATTACATCACATACATCTGGTTATCTGACTTCTGGTTCCCATGCAAACCCCCCTCACTAGAATGGCAGGATTTAGCACCTACTTGTCAATAATACACACACAAAAGCATCAATCAGATCTGGTGCAGCTTCTGGGTGTCATAAAGCAATTACAGACTTCTACTCCTCCTACAGAGACTAACAAACCATGCTTCTGACAGACATTGCATCTCTGGCTTCATTCAAAACTGTTTGATAACATCTTTGTGGCCTAGGCCCAGTAATTTAATTTCTTACTATTTCTCAAAGTTAGCTGGAGCTGAAATTAACCTCTTCTCTTCCAATATCCTCTGTTAAAACTTATACATTTAATTCAGTTACAAATAAATAAAGTAAATAAGTAATACATTTAGATTTCTTTTCTGTCCAGCAGGGGATACCGTTGGTACATTTTTAACACAAGCATCTATACAAATCAGTTTGATATTCAAATAACATATAATTCTTTACTAAATTCCAGTTAGCTCTGCTGACATATGTTGCACATCCGGTGCCCTACTACTACTGGCAAAGCTGGCAATACCTCACGTCATCACAGGCTCCAAAGTATTGTCATATGGCAACTGATCAGATGTTTCCTGCTCCACTGGTTTCTCCTAAATTTGGGGATCCATTGCTCTATCCTGCTGTGATGTTAGCTGAGTTAGATTTTCTACTCTAAATCCTTCACTTTGCAGATAATCCATAACCTCAGTTTCTATTTCTTTAACTTCTCCATTACTAATCCTCTTATCTACTTTTCTTCTTTATTTTCTTATTTTTTTTTGTATTGCAAAAATTTCCATGTTTGGGTGCCTTTGCCTATATTTCTCTTCAAATATCTTTAGTGCTGTTTTTTGTGTTGATTAGTTTTGCTGTAATACCCCTGTAAGGAACTTGAGATCCTCTAATGCTTCACTTCTAGTTATCTCCCCTTCCCACCATCAGTAGAGCTGGGAAAGGGCTTTCAATAATTCAGCCTTCTGTCTCTAGAACAGATGCAATTACCTTTAAACAGTCACAAAACTGCAAACCCTCCTAAATTAAAGATAAATTGCATTTGACAGATAGACCACTGTGTTTTCAAGTGGGGCTGCTAACCAAACATTCTTTTAATTGCAACCAAACTAATGAGTTTGATATGCATGAATATTTGGCACCAATCTACTTAGAATAGTTAGATACTACTGTATAATCATCTTTTGCATGACATTTGTGTACCTCTTGTCTCCCCTGAAAAATGGTCCATGGCTCAGTGGGACTAACAAATTTGGTATAAACTAAGTTGAAAATGAAGTAATCAGCATCTGGGCTAGGTGCTTTGTGATCAATCTATTCTTCTATCTTAGTGGCAGATTTATAAAATTCATCATACAGATTTACCCGCTGTGAGGTGGTATACATTATTGAAGGTGGTTCTAGCCAGTACAAGGAAAGACTGAGTGGTTTCTGGCTATGAGACAATGTTACCTACTGATACAGGCAGGTAGTTAATGAACCACAAGGCAAATGAAGGAGGTGGAGTAGAAAAGTGAATACTAAGCTCTGTGCATAGTGACAACTAATCACCATCAGAGGAGTAGCTAGGCCATTAAGAGCCTAGGGCAAGACCCTCATTTGCATTCTCCCACGTACCTACAAAGCAAAGAAAAACATGAGTTGAACTGGAGTGGTAAAAAATGCTTCACAACAACTTTTCACAAAAACATAAGAAACCAAAATGCTCAAAAGCATGTCCAAACAGGAAGTTCTATTGAAAGTTTAATGCATTTTCAGAGTTAATCACGTAACTGTCATGTGATGCATAACCAAGCACAACACAGCACAGCTTTAACAATTTAAAGAAATCACACACATATTAAATATAAAGCAGAATTCAACACAATCCACTTCTCTTTGCAGGTACAGTCCGAATGCCAACAGCAGCATAACAAAGTATACTATTAAGAGATTGGTGAATATATACTGTAACACGGAAAACATGAATTAACTGCAGCTGTGGCACAGACAGAAAAATCATGACCCAAGGGAGAAGCAGCTAAAATATACATTCTGACCCTTCACCATTATATATAGGTGTATACTGCCCACAAAAAGTTTAGTGTGCATTGCCACATCATTTTTACTTGAAGTTTACATCATATTGACAGCTCCTTGTAACCCAAATTCATTAATGCCTACATTAAGTGTACACCGTTATGAGTAAACAGAAAATACAAGCATAACTCATACCTCCTTCCTTTTAAGTTTCTTACTGATTTTCTTGCATTTATAAAGATCAAGAAGGATATATAAAGGTTACCACAAAGTGTAGATTACATGTATACTTACTGTAATGTTTCTGAGTGACTAGAAAGCACAAAAATGTGGTAGTAATCTTCTTTCTTAAATATTTTTTTTTCAATTATAACATTTACATAATATTTTTAAATATCATTTTAAACAACTATATATAATATTTGCAATAGCCTGATTTTCAATTATATACACTGTATGTTATTAAATATAGAATTGACAGATCAGTTATCAGAGATAAAATATTGATTATTGCAGTGTCCAACAAAGATATAACTTTCTTTCAAGGATTATTTACCAATGGCCTGGGATAGATTCGTAGTTCTTTGATTTTTATTTCCATTGATGCAGTTGTCTTCAGTAAAGTGTAGAATTCTTCCAAGGTCGGAGGTGTATTTGAATTCCACTTCTGGTTATGCATTTCCTAGATATAGCAAGTATTGTCCATAACAAATACATATTTGTCTTATTCAGGTAGGGACCTTCATTTACATTTAGTATAATCAATACTTTAGTTAAGGTAAAGGATTCATTAAATAAAGCTTGTAAAAAATGATTGATTCCAGTCCAATATGATTTAATTTTATTACATTCACAAAAAATATGAATCCAGTCGGCTTTATTTGACTTTTCACACCTCCAGTACTGATCTTTTTAATT
>NC_056731.1:1110675551-1110758051 GCF_019279795.1 Protopterus annectens
CACAAGCCCCACACTGAAATATTTATCTCAACAACACCTTCAGGAGTCTGTCCAAGTATGCACAAGCACCAAATGAAACATTTCCACCAATGACCCCTTCAGCAGTCTGTCCAAGTTTGCTCAAGCACTAAAATGAAATATTTCCCCCAACAACCCCTTCAGCAATCTATCCAAATATGCACACACACCAAAATGAAATGTTTCCCCAATGACCCAGCAGTCTGTCTAAGTATGCACAAGCAGTAAAATGAAATGTTTCCCCAAATGACCACTTCCACAGTCTGTCCAAGAATGCACAAGCACCACACTGAAATGTTTATCTCAACAACACCTTCAGGAGTCTGTCCAAGTATACACAAGCACCAAATGAAACATTTCCACCAATGACCCCTTCAGCAGTCTGTCCAAGTTTGCTCAAGCACCAAAATGAAATATTTCCCCCAACAACCCCTTCAGCAGTCTGTCCAAGCATGCATTATTTCCAAAATGAAATGCTTCCCTCAAGAACCCCTTCAGTAGTCTGTCCGAGTTTGAACAAGCACCACTACAAAACATTTCCTCCAACAACCCCTTCAGAAGTCTATCCAAGTTTGTATAAGTACCAAAATGAAACATTACCCTCAGTGAACCCTTCAGCAGTCTGTCCAAGTTTGCATAAACACCAAAATGAAACATACACCTCTAACTGATCGTTCAGCAGTTTCTCCAAATATGTACAAGAAACATACTAGTAAGTGATGTCACTTACTTGAGAGACTTGGACTTTTTTCTCTCCTAGTCACACAGTAGATGCACCCACAGTGAGTGATTTAGATTTTGGAAAACATTACAGCCCTCAGCTTGGTGTGAGTGCCAATGAAATAGCCCAAGACATTGTCTTTCTTGACCTTGTGCCCAATCAAGATGATGCTAGTGGGGGCAGAAGTCACACAGGAGTGCTTCTGACATCCATTTAGGACATATGTGTGTTGTTTCCCTTAAAGGGAAATTAAAAAAATTGATTAGAAATAGATTTTTTATTTAATATTGAGTGTGTGAATTGTTCCCTGATGAAGACAGTACCAGGGAAATTGCACCACTTGCCCCATCCTAGTTATGCTACTGATCACCATGTCAGCCCATATAGCTTTAAAAAGGCACCCTATGCATGTGTATATTACACACTGTTGGTTGTATGCAGTTATCATAAGACCTGTTTTTAATTTTATTTATTTATTTATTTCTGTTAATCAGATAAGGGAACAGGTGCAATGGGACCATTTCCAACCACAACCCAGGCCACGAGGTAATAAAAATACATTGCATGGAACACTTACTGTAACAAATCTAACAGCTTTTTCTTGGAGGTGTGAGGAAAATAGAGCACTGAGATGATCCCATGCAAATATGGGCTAAGCATACGAGTTCCACCGTGTGCCAGTGGTCATGAATCAAGTCTAGATTTTGGAGCAGTGAAACAGAGATCTTACCCATGGGCCACTGTACTGTGTAAGATTTGGTCATGACAGTTAAGTTCAAGTGAACAAACAAAGCCAGTCATGGGTAAATCTGCAACACTTATACATGAATTACTATTATGAAATGACATTAGTAAAAATAAATGCCACCATATAATAGGGCATCTTTTTCCTACCAACTTCTCCTATAGATATGAGTTTCCTAGAATGGTTTGGTGATGCACTATTCATGCTTTTGACCAAGTATGCAATACTACTTGGAAAGTACATCAGTCTAATGCAGCTCTTGACACTTCAACAACTTAGGTTTTATAATTCAATTTTAAATCTACTGGGAAGTTTTCTGGGGCATTGCAATAGTCTGGAGAACAGAATCCTTATTTATTACTTTAGATACACTTTGCAACATTGGCTGATTTATAAATAAATTAAAATATGTTTGCAGTGTAGAAGGTAACAGAGTACGTTATATTTTTGTATTTGTTCTGAAATATAGATCACTGCTACTGTGAAACTGAATTTGTGTAAGCGAAGATTTTGAAACAGGACCTGTTCTCATGGCAATTCAGAAATACCATTAATGCCCATTTTTGATTTATTGCACAACTAAGCAGTGACAGGTTTTCAGTCCCTTTCTCCTTGCATACTAAACAAGGCATACAAAATGGCCATGTGGTCTTGTGTAGTAAGCAAGGCTTTATGAATGGCATCCTAGAAAGGTCTGCCAATCAATGATATACGGACACTGTCATATGGGCTTAACATGTTCCCTAAATAACCACAACAGCATCATGTGAAGCATATGGTCCTACAGCCATGAATGTAATGCATACAGTTGATGGAACACTGCAAAATTTGAAAACAGCAAATGTAACACAAAACAGCATGCATGTATGCAAAGTCAGGAATGTCCCATACTGTTATGTACATCAGCCTTGCCACATAACCAGATGCAGTGCACTTAGAAAGTTGTCTAATATTCAGAGGCACAAATCATTTCTGCAAATATGCATGTCTCACAATACTTTCCTCATTGTACTAGGCAAACAAGTCAGTTAAACATATAGTGAGAGTAGCTAAATGTTGCTTTTTTTTGTATCTGTCTGAGTCTTTCCATCTGTGTTTTTTTATATTTCCTATTATTGAAATTCTGGTGTTTATTGTAAATAGATATCCATGATTTTCATGTTTTTTTAATTATTTATTATTAAATATATCTAAACCTTTCATTGTGGCTGGTCTTTTAGTAAATATATAATCTTTGAGAGTACTTGCATTTATTTAGCGGCACTGTGGCTCCATGTTCCTGAAGGGCTTACTGCTTGGTTAAAAATTATCATTACTAATTTTACTAAGTGTAATTGAGTACCCTGCTAAGAGCCTTATAGTTGCTGGCTTTGGGTGTTCTGATGGCAGTAAATCTACCTTATTGTCTGGGAGGAGGTGGCAGACTGGGTAAGCTGTGCCATCCTTTCCCAGGTGGGTGCTTGTGTGCAAAATCAAATCTCAGACACAGTATATGTGACAGCTACTTTGAACAGGGACACTAAGAGCACTGATTTCACAGAGACTGTGGTGGAGAACTTGGTTGGAAAACCCAGCTAAGGAGACAGCTCTGTAGCGGTCATTGGGTGGTCTTATTTGCGGCCTGGAAAGAAAGCCCAGTCCCAGGACTGTAGTGTGCATTCCCTGTGTGCTCTTAAGGGAAATTGTACTAGGTGAAAAGAGCTGCATCTGAAAATAGTGTGATTGTGTCTATTTTTTTCACCGTGAACATTACCCACCGGTGTCATGGTGAGGATTGAAGCTCCTTGATCCCTGGCCCAGAGGAGGGACTTCACATATTGGTGAGCAGAGGTGTGGATATTAATTCTGTTCCCTGGAAGCAGTTGTCACTAAAGATGTGTGTACTCTCAGCAGCTACTAGGTAATCATACAAAGTTTCATTTTTCACAACAGTACAGTTTTATTTATTTATTTTAGTTTAGATTAGTCAGGGAAAGCAGGAAAATATGTCAGCAGAGAATTATGGCAAGCTGACAGTGAACCAGTTGGCTAAGGTGTGCAAGTTCAAAGGACTGCTGCATGCTAACCTGACTAAAGAAGAAATTATTTCAGCCTTAGTCAAGGCTGCAGCACAGACCAGGAACCAGTCTGTTCACCTTTTCCTCAGAGGACTTAAAACCTGTCTGGAGTTAAAGAGACTTGAACTTGAGGCAAAAGGTATGGAATTTAGAATTGGGAGAGGGACTGGGGCATTTGAAGGCTGAAGGAAATAAGAAGCAGTGTCAACATGAGAAGGACATGCTGACTCTTCGACAGGAAAATATATGTAACGGGGAAGGCAATAACCGAGTCCCAAGAAGCAACACAGGTTGGTAAATTTCTTCCACAGTATAATGATGGTCATAATTTTCATAGTTTTATTCATATATTTGAAATGGTATGCAAATAGTATGATGTTGAGCAAGGGCTCTGGATACAGCTCCTGACCCCCTTACTCCATGGTAAAGCTGTAACTGCTGTTTCTTAATTGTCTGATACTGATTGTTTAAATTTTTGACAAGATTAAACAATGTTTATTGGGATGTTTTAAGCTAACACCTGAAGCTTACAAACAAAATTTTGTGAGCATAGACGTAGGGCAGATGAGAGTATGTGATTATATTGCTGGGCTGAGCACTGATTTTCTTAGGTGGGTGAGTGAGTGTCAGGTCATCACTTTTTTCAAAGGCTGGCAGACATTTTGCTGAGGGAACAAGCCCTTAGCACTTTGCCTGAGAACATGAGAATCTGGTTGGCAGACCAGGAGTGTAACTCTGCAAATGAGCTGGGGAGAAAAGTCGGTCGCTACTAGGCAAGCAGGGCACCACTGCACAAGAAGGGGAAACTCAGTGCTGCACAAGGATATAAGGGAACCCATGGTGGGCAACTTAAACAACCCCAACAGAGTCCGCCAGTAAAGGGGGAAGCCACTAGTTCAGGTACATGGGCAGGATCCGGGTTTAGATGTTTTAAATGTAATCATAAGGGCCATGTAGCATACAAATGTCCACTGAATGACTGTGGGGAAAAATAGGTAAGGGAGCCAGCAAGTGGGAATAACAACATGCCAGTGGTAAGTTGTCTGGAGACAATAGGGGTACCAAACTATCACTGGTTTGTATCCTATCTTAGTGGATGGAAAACAGGCCACTGCCAATAGAGACACAACTTCTGACATAACCATTGTGAAGTCTTTTGTGGCTAAAGAGGAGCAGCACTCACTTAGGCAGTCCACTCCATTCAGAGCTTTAGGAGGGACCCATTCTAAATCCCTTTTCCCAGGGTTCATCTTGACTAGGAGGGTGAAAAAGGAAGCAAACAAGTAGGTGAATTTGAAGATATTCCTTCAGATGTCTTGGCAGGGAATGATTTTGATAATGCAGTACCTCGTGTGCATGCAGTTACATGCAGTCAGGCTTGGAGACAGACATGTGGGTCTGGAAGCCTGGGGGAGACCCAGACAGAACCCACATCTGAAGCCAGGGCTTGTGATGTAGCTATTCCAGGGAGGGAGTTACCCTGTGGCAGTGAGCCTGAAGGTGAGCCACAGCTGCTGATAGGTACTGATGTTCCCTTGGACAGGATGACTGCAAGGGCAGAGATGAGTGGTAGTACCCAGGCTGACAGTGAGGCAATGTTTACAGAAGATACCAGACTTCCTGTGGAAGGAGAGAAGCACAGGGTCGCAAAGGTAGAATTGAGACAGGCTCAGCTCATGGACCCTACATTACAAGGCTTGAGGGAGGTACCTAAGGAGGCACCTAATGCTCAAGGAAAAGGGAAGTTTGTATACTGGAACAAAGAGTTACTGTATAGAGAGTGGATCTGTGAGGGAGGGCTAGAGGATGAGGTAATACAGCATTTGGCAGTGCCCAGAGCCTACCTTCTGGAACTTTAAGCCATAGCCCATGACATTCCTTTGCAGGTCATATGGGCATAAAGCATACCAAGAGATATATTATGCAGAGCATTTATTGGTCTATGATTGCAAGGGATGCAACAGGCTACTGCAGACCTGTCAGCAGTTCCAAAAAGTAGGCAAGGCATAAGACAAGGCCAAAGCCCCTTTGATGCTTTTGCCTGTGACTGAGGAGCCATTTCAGATGGTAACTATGGATATTGTGGGGCCTCTGTGTACTCCAAGTTCCACAGGGAAGACATATATCATAGTGGTAATAGATTATGCTTCTGGATACATTGAGGTGGTGGCTCTGTCCTCCATTGAGGCAGAGAAGGTGGCAAATGCTTTGTTAGATATTTTCAGTAGGGTAAGTTTCCCAAGAGAAATACTGACAGACAGAGGTGCCAATTTCATGTCAGACCTGATGGCTTGTCTGTGGGTGCGCTGTGTGGTGAAACACCTAAAGACTACCCCTACCACCCCCAGACTAATGGTCTTGTGGAGAAGTTAAGCTCTTCACTGAAGACCATGCTAAGGGCATTTGCAGACCATTTGAAGAGAGAGTGGGAGAAATATTTGGCCAATATCCTCTTTGCATACAGAGAGGTACCCCAGGAATCCACAGGTTTTTCACGCTTTGAGTTTCTGTATGGGCATAGGGTGAGGGGGTCCTTGGATTTGATTCGTGATGAGTGGGAGGGAGAGTGTGAATTCCACAATGAGTCTGTTGTGGCATATTTCCTACACCTCAGGACAAGGTTTCGGGTGCTCATGGGTTTGCTTGGCCCAGGAGAAGCTGGCAGTAGCCCAACAGCAAAAAAGGTCTGGTATGAAAGGAATGCTCGAGCCCAAGAGTATGTTGTGGGGCAGCAGGTTATGGTCCTTATTCCTGTTTGATACAATAAGCTGTAGGTAGCATGGGAAGGACCCTTCAAAGTGCTAAGGAAGATCAGTGATATTAACTACATGGTAAATCTGCTAGGCAGGAAGCAGGGGAACAAACTGTACCATGTTAACATGATGAAGCTTTACCATGATTGGAAGGCTGAGTATTTGCAGTGGGTGGCAAGAGGAGTCTGAGGAGGATCTGGTGACTGATCTTTTCAGTGAGTCTCAGACTGACACCTCAGTGGAAGGGGTAGCAGTGTCTCAGCGGGTACTCCCTACCCAGGTTCAAAAAATCTGAGTGATGTTACAAGAGTTTGGGGACATGTTCATTGGGAAACCTGGGTGCACCCACCTTGTGCAGCACCATGTGGATACAAGACCCCAAAGATCTATCAGGCAGGCCCCTTACAGGGTGCCTGAGTGAGTCACACAGCCTTTGAGGGAGGAGATACAGGGAATATTGGAACTGGGAGTAGTCCAAGAGTCCAGGAGTCCCTGAGCCTCCCCAGTGGTGTTGGTACCAAAGAAGGATGGCAGCACCAGGTTCTCTGTGGACTACAGAAAAATAAACAGTCATACAGAATCAGATGCTTACCCCATGCCTAGGAAAGATGAAGCCTTAGAGCAGATGGGTGGGGTTAAGTATCTGACCACTATTGACCTTACCAAGGGCTACTGGCAAGTGCCCTTGACTCCAACCTCTAGAGAGAGGTCAGCCTTTGTGACGTCTTTCAGATTATACGAGTTTACAAAGGTGCCCTTTGGGATGAAAAATGCCCCAGTGACCTTCCAGAGGCTGGTAGATCATATCCTAGCAGGAACAGGAGATTATGCCATTGCTTACCTGGACAATATTGCCATCTAAAGCCATTCCTGGCAAGAGTACCTTCAGCATGTCAGAGAGGTAATGGGTAGACTGCAAAGAACAGGGATGACCATTAAGCCCAGTAAGTCTCAGGTAGGTATAGCAGAGGTCTCCTACCTGGGGCATAGAGTGGGGAGTGGTAAGATCAGGCCAGAACCTGCCAAAGTGGAAGCTATTCAGGCATGGCCTGCTCCTGTTACTAAAAATCAGGTGAGGGCATTATTGGTGACAGCGGGGTATTATAGAAGTTTGTTCCCAATTATAGTACAATAGCTGCTCCCCTCACAGACCTAATGAGGAAAAACTGTCCAGATAAAGTTGCGTGGACCCCAGCCTGTGAGCAGGATTCCAAAAGATTAAAGAGGCTTTGGGAGGACCCCCTGTGTTACCTAGTTCAGATTATAGCAAAGAATTTGTTGTCCAGGTGGATGCTTCAAACCCTGGGGTGGGGGCTGTACTCAGACAGGTTTCCTCTGTTATATATCTCAGCTGTAGACTCCAACCCAGGGAGGAATGTTATGCAGCTGTAGAAAAAGAATGTCTAACCATAGTATGGGCACAGCAAAAACTTCAGCACTATCTGTATGCAAGGAAATTCACTGTGGTTACAGACCACAATCCCTTAACATGGCTACATCAAGTCAGCCAGTAAAATGCCAAGTTATTAAGTTGGAGTCTAGAGGTGCAGGCATATGACATAACAGTGCAGCACCATAGTGGGGTCAGCAATGTCAATGCAAATGAGATCTCAAGACAGGGTATGCGATAATGTGTTCCCAAACAGGCTCATTTCTCTCAAGCAACATTCCTCCAGGGTCAATTGAAAAGCTAGCTTGAGTCTTCAATGCAGGGAGAGATGTGATGATGTGAGGTAGTACCAGCTGTGCCAGAGGGAGTAGGGCAGCACATGTGTAACATATGCCAGCATAGCTAGCTGGAGTTTTGTAAAGAATTATATGTCATTTGAATATCAAACTGATTTGTACAGATGCTTGTGTTAAAAATGTATTTGTAAAGTTGCTTGTGTTAAACATGTATCAACAGTGTATCCTGATGAACAGAAAAGAAATATACATGTATGCCAGACTGTATTGTTGTAATTGATGGAATGTATATATTTTAACAGAGGATACTAGAAGGGAAGGGGTAAGCTCAGCCCAGCTAACCTTAAGAAAAATTGCCTGAAATTAAATGACTTGGTTTAGGCCATAAAGATTTTATCTCACAGGTCTGAATGCAGCCAGAGAGGCAATGTCTGTGAAAAGCCTGGGCTGGGATCCTGCTCTATTTCCTTAGTGGTGAACTAATTGCTGTCATTGGGTGCCAGAAAATGGCCTGTTAATTTCTGCAGGAGGGGTGGAAGTGTTGGAATTGTTTTACAGTTTTCTGATGCTGTAATAAACCTTAGCTAAAGTTCTATGTCTGTAGGATGACACATCAGTACTGGATCCTGGCTCAGTTTTTAGTGAGTGGGTAGTGTGGGAACCACAGAGTCAGGTGACCAGATGTGATGTCATTCTGTAGCCAGCACTGAAACTATATTTGACTACTAGTGAGAAATGTGTGGAGTGCACTCTATTTTTGGACCTGACTAGACACTCATCCACTTTCATCTTGCCTTGCTTTAGTAAGCAATCAGGGAAAAGTCATTCTTCATTCAGTTAAAAATATAGTGAGGTTAGCTAAATTTAGTTTTTTGTGTATTAGTCTGAGTCTTTTCATGTGTGTTGTTTTTTTATATTTCCTGTGATTGAAACCCCGGTTTGCATATAAATAGATATCCAGTGTTTTCATGTTTTTATTGTTTATTATTAAATATATCTTAGCCTTTCATCGTGGCTGGTCTTTTAGAAAATATTTAACATTTGAGAGTTCTTGCAGTGGCACTGTGACTCCAAGTTCCTGAAAGACTTACAGCTTGGTTAAACACTGCCATTTGTATAAGTATTAATTTTACTAAGTGTAATTGGGCACCCTGGTAAGATCCTTAAAGTAACTGGCTTTTGGTGTTCTGGTAGCAGTAAATCTACGTTATAGTCTGGATGGAGGTGGCAGAGCAGGCACGCTGCACTGTCCTTTCCCACGTGGGTGGTTGTGAAAATCAAACCTCAAGGAGAGTGTGTGTGACAGCTATGTTAAAGAGGGATACTGAGAGCACTGATTTCACAGAGAAGGTGATGGAGGACTTGGTTTGGAACACCCAGCTAAGAACTCAACTCTATAGTGGTCAGTGGGAAATCTTATTTGAGGCCTGTTAAGAAAGCACGGCCCCAGCACTGGAGTGTGCATTCCCTATGTGCTCTTAAGGGAAATTGTACTTTGTACAGGGAGCTGCATTTGAAAATAGTGCATGTGTCTATTTTTCTCACAGTGAACATTCTCCACTGGTATCAGTGGTGAGGATTGAGGCTCCATGATCACTAGCCTAAAGGAGGGACATCACAGCTCTGAAGTATCCTTCTTCATCCTACCCTTGGGTTCTTTGTAAGCAAAATCTAAGGGCTAAAAACTATCATGGGAATGTAAGTCTAGGCTTCTAAAGATCCTCATAAATCAATAACCTAGTTAGTTTGTATTAACTTGGAAACCTTTGAACCTTTAAGCAAAGCACTAGTTCACTAATCGGTCCATCTAAAGCACTAATTGGTCCATCTAAAGCACTAATTGGTCCATATATACTACTTGATATATATATATATATATATATATATATATATATATATATATATATATGGATCTAGGGTGTTTCCACGAATAAGCAAACATCCAAATCCATAACAACCGAACACACTTTAACTACAGCGCTTTTATCGAAAAAAAGCTCTTTCGTTAAAGCGCGTTACAAACAACAAACAAACAAAACAAAACACTACATTAACACCACCCCACTTTAATATTCTCACTCCGAGACTGCACTACAGTGGGGAAAAGGGAATTTTCCCTTACTTGCACTGTAGTACATCCTCGGCAACAGGCATACTTATGCGAAAATGCTTCTTCGGTGAAAAGCACTTTCGCGTAAGTATGCCTGGCTGTTTGGGTTTCGGTCATTTGCCAATATATATATATATATATATATATATATATATATATATATATATATATATATATATATATATATATATATATATATAAATATATATATATAAATATACATATATTGAATAAGATGTACTGTAATGTTTCAAAGCAACATACCCCACAGCGTGTCATAATTGTATCAGAACCTTTGAAGAATAATATGTAGTGTAGGTACACAGTACAAATCTGATATCTATCCAGCTGTCACATATCTGCAAGGGCATACTGTGCATAAAAATGTTGCATGTCACAGTAGGTGACATGTGATCAATATGGGGACATCACACTTCACAGCAATCATTTACAACAGATCAACAATGCAAACATGGACTAAAGTTAAATCATTAGAGCCGAGTGAGCCTCCAGGTGTTTCTGCAGTTATCTCCTACAGATGACTCCAGGCGTCAAATATCGCTTGTTCATATTTGTATTAACAATTCCAAAACCATGCTTTATGCAATTTATCAGATAATTTCATCTTGAAGCATGCAAAAAAAAAAAAAAAAAAATTTCATCTGCTTTTACTGTACTTGTGTTTTTACCTACTTCTTTTTACTTTTGCATCATCTTAAAATACTCAATTGTATTTATTACTGCTTGGTGTAACTCATTCTAAGCCTTTTGGTTTAAACACTTGGGCTTCGGACCAGTTAGTTGTTTTGCACTGAGAGGTTTGTGGTCTGCACTGTTGTGGCAGAACAGGTAGCTTACATCCTTCTAGGTTGAGAACTGCTGATTGAGGGCTCAGTGTCTGTTATTCTAAAAGTGTATTAATTCTGGTTTAAGCACTTGGGCTTTCAAGCCAGTTATTTTACATTAAGAGGGTTCGTGGTCTGCACTCTTGTGGGAGGAGAGGCTGGACTCTGCCCTTCTGAGCTGGGAATTTCTGGTTAAAGGCTTATAGTGCATGCATATCTGAACTGTTTCTTACTGAAGTTGGTGCGCCTTGTTTGCTGTGGCATAGACTGGATTCAGGCCTGCTGGATCTAGCTTTGTTTGTGTAACTTGAGCACTAATCCAGACATTCTCTAAAGTATTCAATGGTATTTATTACTGCTTGGTTGTAACTTGATTAAAGTGTAGCTATCATTCAAGTCTTTTGGATTAAGCACTTGGGCTTCAGACCAGTTGTTTTACATTAGGAAGGTTTGTGGCAAGCACTGTGGTGGCAGGACAGGTAGCTTTCATCCTTCTAAGTTGGGAACTGCTGATTGAGAGCCCAGTGTCCAAGTGTATTAGTTCTGGTTTAGGCACTTGGGCTTCAGGCCAGTTATTTTACATTAAGAAGGTTCGTGGACTGCACTCTTGTGGGAGAAGAGGCTGGACTCTGCCCTTCTGAGCTGGGAATTTTCTGGTTAAAGGTTTATAGTGCCTGAATATTTGAACTGTATCTTACTGAAATTGGTTCACCTTGTTTGCTCTAGCATAGACTAGATCCAGGCCTACTGAATCTAGCTTTGTTTATATACTTGTTGTTTGTTTGCTTGTTATTTCCCTGGAAGCTAATTCACCTAATACGCAACTTCTCAGCTTCTGTGGATCACTAGTGATATCTGCATTGCTTACTGTACTTATTTCCTTGTTTCACTTGAAAGAAAGTTACTGTTTGTCGTTTTGCATTTAGTTACTTGTATCACATTGCACTCAAGTTACCTGGCACTTGCTCACTAAAGCAATTATATAAGTCAGCACTAAAAATTAAAAGCACTACACCCTCACTCCCCACTGGCCCTTGTTTTCAATTAAGGATTTCCCAATATTATTCTAGCATGTCCAAAGGTCAGTTGTCAATCTCCTCTCCGGTCCAGCTGGTGAATCTGGGAATCTTGAGGCAATGTTATAACTGCCTCATGTACACAGACAACCCTCTCCTCCTCCCACATAACACAAATACTTGCGAGAGATGCAGCTATTTAGCCAAACTGGAGGCTGAGCTCTCTCAACTCAGGACTGGCAAGACCAGACAGGAGGAGAAGGCAACTACACACACCACAAAACCAGCCTCACATAATGCTACCACTCCACTGAATCAAACACATAAACACACAAAGACATACTCGGAGGCTCTGAGTAAAAATTTACCTAAACAGCAGAGGCCTCCAAAGCAGACACCCAAACAACTGCTACCTCAAGACACCCCACAAGCAACACATAAACCACAAAAGCAGTGTGCAAAGCAGTCACAGCCCTTAAGGCCAAATACAACACCAAACATACTTGTCATAGGTGACTCCATAGTCAGACACACTGACGTCCCACTCACCAGGCTGAACAAGGAGAGGGTCACAGTAAGCTGCCTATCGGGCGCTAGAATCCGCCACATAACACAAGCACTCGGGTCACTCCACAGCAAGTACAAATATGACACAGTCATTGTCCATGCTGGTGTGAACGACCTGAGACGTACCTCCCTGGACTGCATGAAAAGAGACATAGAGGAGCTCTCTGATTATGTAGCCCAGGCAGGTATGACCCTAACCCTGAGCAGTATCCTTCCTTCACCAAGAATGATGCCACAATATAGAGACAAGATGATCAGCTTTAACAATTGGCTTAATGTCTGGTGTCATTCAAAGGGGATCCAGTGTCTGTCTGCCTGGGATGACATGCTTGACAAGCCACGCTGCTTCGCAAGGGACGGCTTGCACCTGTCACCCTGGGATTCCGGATATTGGCTAAGGCTCTTGCCACCCCCATAGTGCCTTTTTTAGGCAAGGCTCAAATTCTAAACCTACCACCCTAGAAAACAAAAATGGGAAGAAATTGAGGGTAATGCTGCTCAATGCCAGAAGTCTAAATCTCAAAATGCACGCACTGTAGGGCCTTCTCAGTATGGAGAACATCCATGTTTGTGCTGTAACTGCAACCTGGTTCAAGGCTCCTGAGAGCACCACCGCACTATTAGGTTTTACCTCATATCATGCGTTCCGCCCCAAAAACCGGACCACTCCACAAAAGGAGGGTGTATCCATATTCATAAAGGATACTCACACCTCCAGGTTGGTGGCAACGCATGAAGCTTCGGAAACCATCCAGGTGCAACTAACAATAGGCAAAACTGCTCTACAAATTGTAGCATGCTACAGGCCACCCTCTCAAACTCAGGAACCCCACACAGCCTTCCTGAAGACACTGGAGGGTATAAATGTATCTCCAAACACCATCATATTGGGTGACTTCAACTACCCGAATATAGACTGGGAACATTACTCAAGCCCTAACTTTCTAGCCCAACGTTCCTGGAGTTCATAAATTCAAATGCCATGGAACAGCTAGTCACTGTTCCCACGAGAGGAGAAAATATACTAGATCTCATTGTCACAAACATGGGACAAAATGCTCCACACCGAAGTATATCCCTCATTGGTGAGATCTGATCATAAACTAATCTCACTGGAAATCCACATCCCGCCCCCACCCCAAACAAAAGACCATAGTGAAGAACTTCTCTAAAGCAAACTTCACACTACTCAAGACTGGTGTGGTATCCTTCAAGGCCCCTGAGTCAGAGGAAACCACAACCCAAGCTGGAAGCCCTTACAAATGCCTTCTATGAACACCTCCAGGACTGCATGGATCAGGCAATCCCAAATAAAACCAAGACTCTTTCCACAAAGGGCAAACGTCCAGTCTGGTGGACCCCAGCCATTAACAAACTTTACAATAAGAGGAGAAAGCTATTACATGATAGAACAAAATCCATAAAAGGGAAGTCACCCCTGATCATTATTAGTAAAAAATACGAGCACTCATAAAATCAACTAAGGCCAATTTTGAGAGAAAAATTGCCATGGATTCAAAGGACAATCATAAGGCCTTTTTCAGCTATGTTAGGAACCTGGGTGGAAACTCACAGATATGCTCAGAATTAGTCCAAAATGATACAAAATCACTGAACCCACAGACATTGCCAACATACTGGCAGACAGGTTCAGTGCAAACTTCACCCCCTCTCCCCTAAAGGAGAGATAACTATCCCAGCCGAAAGTGTAGCCTCCCGGACATCTCAAATGCGCAGGTGAAAGCTGCTCTCTCTAAAGCTAAAAACACAGCATCAATGGGACCGGATGGTGTCCCCGGCTGTGTGCTACACGAGCTAAATGAGGAATTAAACCCGCACATAAGGCAGCTGTTTAATCTCAGCCTTACCACAGGATACGTGCCCAAGGAGTGGCGTGACGGCAACTGTGGTCCCACTCCACAAAGGTGGCCTCACGGACCCTGGTAATTACCGTGCCATAAGCTTAACAAGGCTAGTCTGGAAAGCTATGGAGAGGATCATAATGGAGCTCATAAACAAAGATATAGGGACTTGCAGACATTGGACCCGACCCCTTCTTGCAAGAAGGGATTCACATCCAGATCTAGTGAGGTCATTGTTCCCTGTACTCTTCACTTATCAGACCAATGATCGAGTACAATGCCCCATTCGGGATGTATCTCACCCGACATCTGATTGGGCTTGTAATTGATGGAATGTATATATTTTAACAGAGGATACTAGAAGGGAAGGGGTAAGCTCAGCCCAGCTAACCTTAAGAAAAATTGCCTGAAATTAAATGACTTGGTTTAGGCCATAAAGATTTTATCTCACAGGTCTGAATGCAGCCAGAGAGGCAATGTCTGTGAAAAGCCTGGGCTGGGATCCTGCTCTATTTCCTTAGTGGTGAACTAATTGCTGTCATTGGGTGCCAGAAAATGGCCTGTTAATTTCTGCAGGAGGGGTGGAAGTGTTGGAATTGTTTTACAGTTTTCTGATGCTGTAATAAACCTTAGCTAAAGTTCTATGTCTGTAGGATGACACATCAGTACTGGATCCTGGCTCAGTTTTTAGTGAGTGGGTAGTGTGGGAACCACAGAGTCAGGTGACCAGATGTGATGTCATTCTGTAGCCAGCACTGAAACTATATTTGACTACTAGTGAGAAATGTGTGGAGTGCACTCTATTTTTGGACCTGACTAGACACTCATCCACTTTCATCTTGCCTTGCTTTAGTAAGCAATCAGGGAAAAGTCATTCTTCATTCAGTTAAAAATATAGTGAGGTTAGCTAAATTTAGTTTTTTGTGTATTAGTCTGAGTCTTTTCATGTGTGTTGTTTTTTTATATTTCCTGTGATTGAAACCCCGGTTTGCATATAAATAGATATCCAGTGTTTTCATGTTTTTTATTGTTTATTATTAAATATATCTTAGCCTTTCATCGTGGCTGGTCTTTTAGAAAATATTTAACATTTGAGAGTTCTTGCAGTGGCACTGTGACTCCAAGTTCCTGAAAGACTTACAGCTTGGTTAAACACTGCCATTTGTATAAGTATTAATTTTACTAAGTGTAATTGGGCACCCTGGTAAGAGCCTTAAAGTAACTGGCTTTTGGTGTTCTGGTAGCAGTAAATCTACGTTATAGTCTGGATGGAGGTGGCAGAGCAGGCACGCTGCACTGTCCTTTCCCACGTGGGTGGTTGTGAAAATCAAACCTCAAGGAGAGTGTGTGTGACAGCTATGCTGAAGAGGGATACTGAGAGCACTGATTTCACAGAGAAGGTGATGGAGGACTTGGTTTGGAACACCCAGCTAAGAACTCAACTCTATAGTGGTCAGTGGGAAATCTTATTTGAGGCCTGTTAAGAAAGCACGGCCCCAGCACTGGAGTGTGCATTCCCTATGTGCTCTTAAGGGAAATTGTACTTTGTACAGGGAGCTGCATTTGAAAATAGTGCATGTGTCTATTTTTCTCACAGTGAACATTCCCCACTGGTATCAGTGGTGAGGATTGAGGCTCCATGATCACTAGCCTAAAGGAGGGACATCACAGCTCTGAAGTATCCTTCTTCATCCTACCCTTGGGTTCTTTGTAAGCAAAATCTAAGGGCTAAAAACTATCATGGGAATGTAAGTCTAGGCTTCTAAAGATCCTCATAAATCAATAACCTAGTTAGTTTGTATTAACTTGGAAACCTTTGAACCTTTAAGCAAAGCACTAGTTCACTAATCGGTCCATCTAAAGCACTAATTGGTCCATCTAAAGCACTAATTGGTCCATATATACTACTTGATATATATATATATATATATATATATATATATATATGGATCTAGGGTGTTTCCACGAATAAGCAAACATCCAAATCCATAACAACCGAACACACTTTAACTACAGCGCTTTTATCGAAAAAAGCTCTTTCGTTAAAGCGCGTTACAAACAACAAACAAACAAAACAAAACACTACATTAACACCACCCCACTTTAATATTCTCACTCCGAGACTGCACTACAGTGGGGAAAAGGGAATTTTCCCTTACTTGCACTGTAGTACATCCTCTGCAACAGGCTTACTTATGCGAAAATGCTTCTTCGGTGAAAAGCACTTTCGTAAGTATGCCTAACTGTTTGGTTTCGTCATTTGCCAATATATATATATATATATATATATATATATATATATATATATATATATATATATAAATATATATATATAAATATACATATATTGAATAAGATGTACTGTAATGTTTCAAAGCAACATACCCCACAGCGTGTCATAATTGTATCAGAACCTTTGAAGAATAATATGTAGTGTAGGTACACAGTACAAATCTGATATCTATCCAGCTGTCACATATCTGCAAGGGCATACTGTGCATAAAAATGTTGCATGTCACAGTAGGTGACATGTGATCAATATGGGGACATCACACTTCACAGCAATCATTTACAACAGATCAACAATGCAAACATGGACTAAAGTTAAATCATTAGAGCCGAGTGAGCCTCCAGGTGTTTCTGCAGTTATCTCCTACAGATGACTCCAGGCGTCAAATATCGCTTGTTCATATTTGTATTAACAATTCCAAAACCATGCTTTATGCAATTTATCAGATAATTTCATCTTGAAGCATGCATGATGGCAAACACAATTGTATTGATATTTGACCCTCTGTCTAATGCTGTTAAAGAGATATTGAATATTATCTGTACACTGTTTATTTGAATTGTAATAATTTTCATATCTCTCTAAATATCTCAACATTCAGGTAACACACAGAGCTTCATAGCCTCATGAAAGCTCACAGCTGTATGAAAAAATCCAGCTGGCAGTATGTGTCTTTCTTGAATGGTTACTGATATATCATAAGCCGATTATACAAAATTACAAAATTAATATTCACTGCCTTTATTTTGGTTTATAAAATTCAGTTTAAAGCATCAAACTGAATAAATGCCACTAATGTAAAGCTCACTTTATCTTGAATGTTTTGCCATTTGCAGTTTGTAAGTAACAGTTATGGTTCCAGAGATATAAATATTTGTTTGAACTGTAAGATGATAACTTCATTTTTTAAAGGCTGAAGCTACACCCACTAGGAGTTAATGGTACACTCTCAAAAGAGCTGTACTGGAGGGAGGGAATGAATTAAAGTAAGCAAAACGAACATAGATAAGTGCATGAAAAAATAACACATTTTATGTGGGATTAAAATGGCTGCTATGCCATGCTTGTACATGCAAATTTAATGCACACCCATGACAAAGCACATTTCTGAGGACACATACATGGCTGAGGTACTTTGTGCAGACAACAATATAATAATCATTTAAGAATATGTCACACAGAAGCTATGTATATTAGCAGCTACAAGATGTATCACCATGAATGGTGCACATTATTTACACAGAAAATATGTGTGAGCCAGGAACACACATGGACATGTAGGTATTTATGGCACACAGATACATATACATTAAGCAACACATGTAACAAATCAATGCATGATACTCATTTATGGCATACTCACACTCAGAGCATACTTTCAGCAGCTACTGAGACCACATGTATATTGTGATGTCTCCCAATCAAAGTTTGATGTGTGACAAGGGATATCAGATTGATGGTCTCATAAAGTCCATGTTAGATTTACAGCATCCGATGCACACGTATCACATATTGTTTCTAACATGTACTCAAAATGCCGAGTGCTGACAAACTGAAAAAAAAAGACGAAAATGCAGAAGAGCGAATATCACACATCACTAGTCTCCTAAAAACTTATTTTTTCAAGCCCCTTCATCCTCTACTTTTATATACCAATTCTGAAATCGCCAAACCTCAGAGAAAAGGGAATATTCTGAGAAGTGCCCATCTCAGACTTAGTATATGCAAGTCTAGATTTTTGGCCATTCAGTCTCAGCATTATGAGGCTTACTGTAGTAGGTCCTGACATTATAAAACAGCTACCCTGCCAAACATATGAACAAACAAAAGTAATGAAAAATGTTTAACTGAAAAGAAATGAAAAATGAGGGTAATATGATAGAAATTCACATCAGAAGCCCAGGGCCAGGGCATTATACATGGTCTGTGGGATATTTCATTCATGTGGAATTATTGCCTTCTTATTTATGGAGATTCTGTAAATGCATAAGGGGAGCAAGCATGGCTCAGTCTTGAGGAAAGGGATATAGTATTTAGAAATGATGTTGGCAAACATCTAGACACATTAAAGGCAGATATCAAAGATGAATAAGACAGCAAAACACAAGAAGGAAGAGACTTACTTGTGAGAAAGAAAGCAACAATGAATGGGAAGAGAAAGGGGTAAAAGATGGAGCTGCAGTCCAAATACAGGTGCTGCCACACGTGGAGGTATCAGAAAGCCTGTGGATATTAGAGCACATAAACTATTCTGGAAGAATGTGATCCAGGTAATGATGAGGTCATTCTCAATCATGTAAGTTACTAAAAGTGGCCATGTATGTTATATTTGGCCAGAGTACTACTCTTCATGAATATTGCTTGATTTATAATCAGATACAGACTGTTCTGGTGACACCAACATTACATTTGATATGGAGCACTACACTATCTGCTGTGGGCATGCAAGAACTCACCAGAAACACTAAAAAACTGGTCTCTAATCTATAAACTTAACCATGACACCACAGGTTGGACATGATGCACTTCTGGCTTACCTTTGTCATCAACAGTGAATGCATGTATAATTAAGAACAGGAAAAAAAGGAGGCAAATATGGCACATGTACACTATGTCTACACCGTCAAACACATATAACTATGAAAGTACTGGATTAAATATACATCAAGCCAGATTTTATCAGACCATTTTACAACTATGCCATGGGGGTTATTTTTTAACTACTGTATTATTAATATTACAACATATACTCACTGATAGCAATACAAATGACTCAATAAAATCAAAGCTTTGGAAAATCTTAATAGCAACAGCAAAAGAAAAGTCAGCAGTTGCTACAAAATTCTCTGATGACATTCAGCAATGACCAACCAGTGAAACAATGAGAGTAAATGTTTCTGACCAATGTTTAAAGAGCCAGTAGTAGTCTATGTTGAAAGTAGCTTGACCAGTCATGACCTTCAATGGGCCTTGAATCTGAGTCTGTCTAAGCTGTTTCCAAACTTCAACTGCTGATGGTAAGCTAATACTAACTTAAAACATGCATTTGTGATATGATACCCAACAACAACAATAAATTACGCAAACAAACCTATGTAAAATGTAAGAATAACTATAGATAAACACTGGAATAATACATGTGAGTGCATTAATAAACCCATGCAAGAAATAAAAGTGAAATAAACAAGTGATAGATATAAAAGCTATGTTGTGCGAGCCAGAAAAACAAAGTGGGTGTCTGGGGAGATATCTCGCTTGTAGACATTTTAAGCCAAACAGATGACAGGTTGGGGTGTTTGAAAAGGGAGACACTTAGATCTTTCTCCTCTGAATCTTCTTTACTGCATTTTTATACACATATATAATATAGACAACATTGTTTGCCTTTCCCCAAATTGATTTTGGTCACAGTTAATTTCCAATGATATTCATTATATATTCTCCATATTCATGTTTCCACCCCTGGACATATTCAGTTAATACAAAATAGAGAAATAGATTAGTTTAACACATTAGCCTATGCACCCAGCACTTCATACCCTAAGCCCCATATGTAACCTAATTTACCCGCTTCTTATAAATCCCACCATACTGTTCTTTTTCCTCTCTCTCACTCTACCCCTCTGTCCTCTGAATGGCTCAAATTATGACTTTTGCTGGTTTTCCCGTTTCCTTCCTCTTTTCTGCCACCTTCATCCTCTTATACAAGTTCACCATTTATTCACATCTTTCAACTATTTGACATCTCTATTCCTTCCTGTTATCATTTTGATCCATCTTATCAAGTCTGATCTAGTAATTATCCTAATGTACTCAATCTTTTACCTCCTGACAGTCTCCCATTAAAGCCATCAAACCACTAGCAACAACTGCCCCCACTTTTCCCAGTAACAATCATGCCTGTCAAACTTCAGCCCAAAAAGACACACCTCCCAGACACCTGTCTACCTGTCTACCATATACTGTATAGGTTCATAGGAGAGTACTGGGCTGATGCACCTCCTAGACACCTGTCTAACTGTCTACCATATAATTCATAGGTTCATAGGAGAGTACTGGGCTGATGCACCTCCCAGACCTGTCTACCTGTCTACCATATACTGCATAGGTTCATATGTGAGTACTAGGCTAACTGCTCTAAAGGGCCATTTACTTCCTTCTATATCCCTTGTAACCATTTCTTTCTATTCTTCTTGCACCACACTGTAGTAACACCGCATATGTAAATGTACTGCTTCTTCTTCTTCCTCATATCTATAGCACTTTATTCCACTATCCCTTAGCCACTTTTGGTTTACTGTATCAGTGATGCAGTAACCTACAGTAACTGGTAACAATACCGATAATGCTCTCCCTGTTTCCATATTTCCTACCACACTTCATTTCACAACCATGCATTACTTTCCTGATCTCATCTTTGCCTAAGTTTCTTCATATCAGTGTGAGGCATATTTCTACCCAACTTCTTATACATCTTTCCTATTTTTCCTTCCCTTCCCCAATCAATTTCTTTAACACTTCTGCTCTAATTCTACCATTTTTATCTTTCCAGCTGTTCTTAATCTTAGTTAATACACTGATATAAGTTAGCCAATCCCTGTCTCCCGATCCATATTTACCCTGCAATATTCCTATGCTTTTGAGCTCCTCTTTCCGCCATGAATCCTTTTTGAAGCTTAATCATTTGTGCTCCCACTCTTTCAACATCATTTAAATAATTTCTTTGTATAGCTCATGCACTTCTCCTCTTCATTTCCCCAAACGACTTTATCTTTAATATATGGTTCGGATCTTTTGTACTGTCACTTTTTCTAACCCCTTTAAAACTCCACACCCCCTTCTTCCCTTTTTCCATTGTTTCCATTTCATATTGCTATCTTCTACCTCCTGCAGTTGTTGAACTGTATTTATCACCACTACATAACTTTTGAAGTATGACATGCACCATCCTTCTAGTTTCTTCAATTACTCAACTTGTCCGTCACAATCCTACTTCTTTTACATAGGTGAAAGGTTCATATGTACTTATGCTAATGATCTGTGAGTATCTTAAGAAGTCTAGCCTTACGTTCTCCTGGTAATTTCTTTGCACTTATATTTTGTGTATGAATAACCCAGATGCGGGCAAAATAAGGACATGTTGGGATATTTATTTATTGCTCTATTCATAAGGGATATGGGTGTTAAACCACGGAGTGAATTTACTGTTTATCATCCAATTATCCAAATTACATTTGAATAGAGTAAGAAAAGTGTTTTGATCTATATGACGTGGAAGACAGTTCCATCAAAATGTTATTCTCTGTGACACATTCCTATCTCTCTAACATGTCCTATTTATGTCACAAAACAAATAGAGATCTCTTGACCAAGTGTTCATGCTACCATTGGACTTGCAAATGTGGAATAGGTCTGACAGGCTAAGGTTTGTTGAGACTCTATATGCCTGACAGAAATTCCCTCTTATTAGCCTGTATGATACTGAAAGAGGGACAAGGCTTTGAGATGCTCTACATATTTTTTATAATTTGGGTCCCTGATTGTGTTTTTTTTTGGTCATTCCTACTCACCATCTTTACAGAACTGCTACACAGTGCCCCACATCCATGCAGGATCTACCAGCAACTACAAATTCTCCCAGGCTTACTCCATATCCTTCTGGGGCCAGTCGTAGAGCTTACTAAGGTCATCCTGGGGGGGGGGGTCTTTGCTGTCCACATTCCAGTGTGAGTTGACATTTTATTACTATTCCCTACCCTCTTTCTATGTCCCCACTATGTTTGCTGACCTCATCTGAGGGCTAGTTCCCCTCACTGGACCACATTTCTCCTTAGCAAGCCACACTGGTGAATGCTGTCCTACCCAGGATGGGCCTGCTTAGCCCTATCTGCTGGAGCATGAAATGACCAAGATGCTAACCGAACCTGGGACACCTGGGTCATAGTTAGGGCTTTATCATTCTACACCATGGCACTGGCTAGGCACTTTATTTTTTTAGTGAGAAAGCATTGTGGTTGTTCAAGTTGTGACAAGTGTTTGGATAAGTAATTTCTGAAAGGGATATTATATTTATTGATTGGCCTAGTGAGTGATGCGTACAGTGGAATGATTACATCCCTGGGACCTGGAAGCATAAGTTTAGTTATAAGTTGTATGATGAAAAAGGATTTACTTACAATATTGGATATGTAGTGATCAAAGGACGGTTCATTGTTGACATAGGTTCTCAGATCCTTGACTATGGGGTATGTTGTCAATGTGATAATTACAAGAGAAGGCATGCTTGCAAAGGATACTATTATACATTACTTGACATTTAATTTTAGTCCATGGGTTTGACACCAGCTATTTGTTTGAAGGAGGATCTTGGTGTCCTCTGGGGCGTTTATGATGGTACCAAGTTTACAGTCATCTGCAGACTTGTTAGCCATAAATCCTTAACATTGGCTTTGACCTCAGAGAGGTAAATGCAAAAGTGGAGTGGCCCAAGGGCTGAACCTAGGATATAATGTTAGTGACATGTCTTTTTCCTTACAAAAAATATATATGTTGCTTACCTTATGGATTTCACATAACCACTTATCTTGCAGTGATATGGCCACATGCTGAATAAGTGCATAGCAAATGGCAACATCAGCACTCTTACCACCTCTCTTCTCCCCTATAATGTTCCTGCTTCCATGGTCACTTATCCACCAGACCACTTATCCTATTTTTTTAAGTCCCTTGAATTTCCTTTTCTAATATTTTCTATTGTGTAGAACACCTGCACCCTCAATATTTTAATTATCCTTCTGATTAACATTGCCCTATCATTTATTCCCAGTAATAATAACCAATGATTTATTCAGTTAATATAATAGACATAATTTCCAAACCTGTCAAGTAAGTCCAATATCTGTAGTGGGCAGTGACATCTTCAGGTTCCCTTTGTTGCCAGCACACTATGGGTACAGTAGCTAGCAGACAGTCAGAGTAACATTTTCAGAATGGAATGCTAAAACTCTCAACTACTACACAATGTACTTACTAATTCCATTCTATCTTGCTAAACTATCCAAGAAAAAAGCAATTTACTGATTAATTGCATTTCATTACTGTTTAACTATTTAATTGCTATTTACTGCAGTGCATTACTGTTTAACTGCATTTTACTGCATTTCATTACTTTTAAACTTTATTTTTTCATCATGTGAGTTCTGTTTTTGTCTGTAAGTGATTAATCTGTACTTTTTGTGAGTTTTACTATGTTATTAACCCTCAAATTGAGTAGAATAGTCTGGATACAGGTTTGCTGCATCCAGAGCTGTTTGTTTTTGTCTTCTATGTTTCTGGTAGCCATCTTGTGTTTGCCTTCTGTGTTTCTGCCAACCATCTTGTGGTAGGGGCCTATCTTCTCTGCTAGTGAGAGTACCAGGGCTGCCTGGACCTTGTCTGTCACAAGCTGATTGGTAAAGAAATCAGGGACTAGCAGGATTAGCTAGATTTATGTGTTACTACAATCTTCTATTTTTTGTGGTATTTAAACTCTGTGTTTGTGCTGGTTTGGGCTTGTTTGCATATCATGCACCATGACTGCACTGTTTTTAACCCAGTGTGAGGTATTCTAGCTACAAATTTTCCCTTAGTAGCACTTCTGTGATCACCTACTCCTCTTAGACCTTCCACCCTTTACCTCTTTAGTTCTCTCTCTGAACTCTCTCCCTCAGATTCTGACAAATATGGATGGACAATTTCCTATGGTTTCTCCTGCCAGTCTGGTTGATATGGACATCCTGAGACAGTGTAACAACTGGCTCATGTACACGGAAAACCCTCTACTACTACCACCTATGTACACAATTTGTGAGAGATGCAATTACATTAAGAACCTAGAGTCTGTGTTTTCTCCCTCACAAGCCGGTATATCTGGCACTGAGAAGGATATTAACAGAAACACCACACCTCAAACACCACCCACACCTACACAACACATACCTACATATACGGAGGTCCTCAACAAAAACATACCCAAACAAAAGAGACCTCCGAGGCAAAAACACATGTGAACTCCACAGACCACCACACCACACACCACACATAGTCCATACACCTATGTCTCACAGCCACTAAGGCCTAAACATAAACCCAACATATTAGTCATAGGAGACTCCATTGTGAGACACACACAGATGTGCCCCTCACCAGGCTGGATATGGAGAAAGTCGCAGTTAGTTGTTTGTCAGGTGCCAGAATCCACCATATTACCCATGCACTCAAGTCTCTCAACAACAGGTACTGTTATGACTCTGTCATAGTCCATGTTGGCATGAATGACTTGAGATGTACCTCCCTAGACTATATGAAGTGAGACATGATAGAGCTCACTGAATATGTGTCCCAGGCAGGTATGTTCCTAGCCTTAAGTAGCATTCTACTGTCACTCAGAATGATGCCTCAATGCAAACAGCAAATGACTGACTTTAACAATTGGCTTAGTTTCTGGTGTCATTCCAGGGGGATCCAGTACCTGACTGCCTGGGAAGACATGATCGACAGACCATGATGCTTTGCCAGAGATTGCCTGCATCTGTCTCCCTTGGGCTTCAGGCTTCTGGCAAAGGCTCTTGTCTTCCCCATAGTGCCGTTTTTAGGCAATGCCATGAGGTCAAAACTATCAACATGAAAATTTTATCAAAATGCAAATTAAAGGTCATGCTGCTAAACACCAGAAGTCTAAACATGAAACTACATTCATTACAAGAATTCCTAACCCTGGAAGATGCTGACATTTGTGCAGTCACAGAAACCTGGTTTAAAGCTGCTGAGAGCACCCCAGCCATACCAGGTTACTCATTCTATCATGCATTCAGACCCTAAACCATGGGCAGCAAAGCAAAATCAGGTGAAGTTGCAATATATATAAAAGGCATACACCTCAAGGCTGGTCAAACTGTATGATGACAGGAGACACTCCAAGTGCAGTTAACTGTTAACAAGACCCCTATTAAAATCATAGCTAGTTACAGGTCCGCAACTTTGACTCAAGATGTCCATTCCACCTATTTGGACCTCTTCAAATCTGTCAAGATTCAACCCTTTACCCTGATCCTGGGAGACTTTAACTATCTAGCCATATACTGGAAGAACTGCTCATGCCAAAACACAAGTGCCCAGAGATTCCTTGATTTTTTGTTAATGCAAATGCCTTGGACCAGCTGGTCAACACCCCCAAAAGAGGTGATAATATCTTGGACTTGGTATTAACCAACATGAGTAACCACTGCAACATCCCTATAGTGTCATCCTCCCAGGTAAGATTGGACCACATTGTGGTTACTTCAAAAGTTACCATATCCCCCTACCCCCGTAGCTAGGGTCAAACAAAAAAGTCTCCAAAGCTGATTACAGCTTTCTGAGCGAAGGTATAAACAGCTTCACAGTCCCCTACCCTCCTTAGGAACTGGCACATATGTCCAAATCTACACCAAAGTACTATATGAGCATTTATATAGCTGCATGGAATCAGGAATATCAGACAGGACAAAATTCTCCTCCTCAAGGAAGAGTAAACCTGTCTGGTGGACATCTGCAATAAATAAACTCTATAACAAAAGGAAAAAAATTGCTGTGCAGGACCAAGAAGAAGCAGGCGGCTAATTGGAAGCAATCTCTATTTAGCCTGAACAAGCAAATAAGAGCACTAGTGAAATCCTCCAAATCAAACTTCAAGTCCAAACTGGCCACATCTACTAAGGACAATCATAAGGCTTTCTTCACATATGTCCACAATCTCAAAGGAAGCACTCAGATCTGCTCAGAACTGGTAGTTAAGGATACCACATATACAAACACCATAGATATACCCAACCTGTTGGCAGACAGGTTCAGTGAAAACTTCATCCCTATGTCTCCCCCATCAGTAAATCAGGACATCCCCAGCACCTGCTCCTCTCCCCTTATCTCTAGGGAGCAAATCATCACTGCCGTCTCAAAGGAAAAAAATGCAGCCACCATGGGACCCAATAACATCCCAGTCTGCATCCTACATGAACTCAGGCAGGAACTTGCAACACCATTAGGTACCCTATTCAACTAAAGGCTGAGTACCAGCTTCATCCCGGCTGAGTGGAGGACAGCCACTGTCATGCCTTTTCATAAAGGTGGAGCATCCACCGATCCAGGAAATTATAGACCCATCAGCCTCACTAGCCTGATCTGCAAGGCCGTGGAATGGATTATCATGGACCTCATTAGCAAGGAAATTGGCAACCTCAAACATTCGATCCCACACAGTTTGCTTTAATCAAGGGGATGTTATGCCTGTTAAATTTGGTTGACTTCTTTGAGACAGTCACCAAAGCCATTGACGAGAGGAAGATGGTGCACACTCCCTACGTTGACATGGCCAAAGCCTTCAATACTATTCCCCACTCGGGTATAATAGATAACTCTCTCAACTAGGCATCAATTCATATGTTATCAGATGGGTAGCAAGCTGGCTTACTGATATAACCTACCTAGTCAAAATAGGGGGAAGTCACCTCAAGCAGCAGACCCCTAACAAGTGGTTTACCCCAGGGATCAATCTTGGGGCCTCCGTTGTTTGGGATATACTTTTCCGAGGTGCAAGCCAAAACTAGTGGGCTATGGCTAACCAAGTTTGCAGATGACTGCAAGCTGGCCTCTGTCATCAATTCCCCAAGTGATGTGGGCATCCTCCAAGAGGGTCTCATCCAAACAAATAACTGGTGCCAGAAACACAGCCTCAAACTGAATGCCAAAAAATGCATCATCATCCCCTTTGGGGAGAATGACGTCCCACAAATTATCACATCAATAATAAGGTCCTACGCATGCAATCAGTCGTGAGGGACTTGGGCACCCAGGTTGATAGCAAACAGACTTTTGACAACCATATTGCCTCTGTTGTATGAAAAGCTTTCTATATGGCCCACCCCATTAGTAAGGGTATCTCATCCAGGGACAAGGAGGTTATAACATCTCCTCATTCTTCCCTTATAAGACCCATTATTGAGTACAATGCCCCTTTTGGCATGTACCTCACAAAGCACATACAGCAGCTGGAGAGGCCACAGAGGTTCCTCACCAGAAGAATCCAGGGCCTCACACATGTACCCTACACAGATAGGCTAAAGCCTTGTCCCTCTTGTCAGTCTCATACAGACTCCTGAGAGGTGACCTCTGTCTGGCATACAAAGCAATCTCAGACCTTGCCTTGATGGGGACTACTGCATATTCGCGAGTCAAGGTCCACTCGAGTAGGCCGCACGTGCAACCTCAACCTGGTCAGTGACATCAATAGGACTTGTTGACAGGACAGATTTGTGTCCCACAGACTTCCCCTTTTGTGGAATAAACTCCCTCTCCATGTCAAACAGAGTACCTAATTAACCCTTTTTAAGCGCAATCTATATATCTGGATGGGGAACAGAAAATACACCCCTGGGATTCCACCTGTGTCCCTGCTGGACAGGGGCATCTGGTGCTGGCTTGTTGGAACATGGGCTAAATTCTTGGCTAGGCATGTATGGGTCGGGCCTCAGGGCCAATAGCCTAGTAACTTGCTATGATCCTATGATCTTATGAAAGTAAACAGAAGGACTGATACCATATTGTGTCAAACAGTCCCTGAAAAAGCTCTGTATTATGTACAAGTCCATCTGGCAAATTACATTAGCAGTATGTTGTTATCATGCAGGTACCAAAGGAACAATGGGGTGAGCAATAAATGAAATTATGACTGCCCCTTTGAATTTGGTTTTAGATGTCACTGCAATTGTACAGAGGATCATGATCGTGACTCTTTGATCATAACTAAGTTATTATGTCTTGAGAAATAGATGTCAAAAAATTCACATGAAAGCATTTTGAGAACATATATCTACTTGGTTATGAGAGAGAACAAATCATAATTCTTTACAATACAATGATCTTTACCTGCTTCATGCATTAATAGTTATGATGGTGGGGGTGGTGGGGTGTTGGTGGTGTAAGAGAGGCAAGGAGTTTATAGCTTTGAAACTGAAAGCTGTAGCACACTTAGAGTTGCCACACAAGTCTTTCTAGTGCAGTAAGCTTTAGCTGTTGTAAAGTACCATGAGAGAGAGAGAGAGAGAGAGAGAGAAAGAGAGAGAGAGAGAGAGAGAGAGAGAGAGAGAGAGAGAGAGAGAGAGAGAGGAAAATAGAGAAATAAAGAACTATAGAAACATATGCTTAACTACACCAAAATGTGCCTAACAAACTTTGTTAAGCCCCTTTGTTATGTCAGAAAAGTACTCAACAAAGTTGTCTTCTTCCCAGATTAGGAGTGCAATCACAGTGCTAAACGCATTACAGTAATTAACTAAGAGAATAAAATGGTATTCTGTAGGGATTGTTGACATTGTTTTGTTATTAAGTGTACACCATTTTAAGTGACCTGAGGAAATCATGTCACCAAAGGACAGGAAACCCAATTAAATTACTTAGACTAAATACTGTGGAATATGTTCAAGAAAGTTTAAGATAGGTAGGAAGGAATCCTGCAGAAATAATTGACTAAGAGAAAAAATGGAATTCTGTAGGGATTGTTGACCTTAACTAAGAAGAAATTATTAAGATATTTGCAACTTAGCAGTCAATTAAGCAGTGGCCCACTTCATGGCGTGGATATGTCAAGTCTGATCTCCCAACCAAGGCAAGTGAATATGAAGCACGACCAGCGTCCAGGTGTGACATAGTGCTTGTTTTCACTTTTTGTGTAAAAAATGAAGAAACACTGCATGTTTTTTAGTTGCCTTCATTTAATGATACTATCCTCCCTCATGAACCGTAATTCCTTCCCTCCCACTCTAGTCCAGTTGCAGAAAACATGCATAACAATATAAAAACAAACCATGTAAACTTAATTTAAACAAGTAGCAGTTGCTGCAGCATCATGCTTTGCGATGGTGTTCATTGAGCTATGGATATGGGGTAATTATTTTTATGGTGGTTGTCCAACGGTGATAGCATATTGAGAGCTAAGGGAGGAATGCAAGCCCCACTTTACAAAGTGCACATTGCTGCTTACTCCCAATCCCAGATAGCCTCCACGTCTCACTCTCTTCCAATGTTACTTTCACTCTTGCATAGCTCTTCCTAATCTCCACTAACTGCTCCACTCACCCCTACAACTCTACTAGTACCCCTTCTTCTTATCTCTGTTCCCACCCCTCTCCTAGTCACCCCTACAGCTACCTCTCTCTTTCACACCCCCTCCTTCTCGTCCTCCTTTCTCCCTTCCCTCTTGTTACTATCCTTCCTAATAAATATCATCACTTGCTAGCATCCACCCCACTAATATACTTGGCAAAATTCATAATCTTGTCAACAGCAAGTAAGAATTGTAATATATACAATTCCCTTACTCAACTGCCCATTTCTTTTCTTCTGTTCTCTGTCTGTTTTTTTTCAGTGAATCTCTGGAAAACAACCGACAAAATCATAAAGCCTCCAATCTTGTTTTCTCTCTGTTTCTCTAAAGATTAAGGTTCTATTAACCACCAAAATAATGCTTTTGAGAAGCCTGTCATCTTGTTTTTTAACAAAAATGCATGGTTTATACTCTATATGCTATTTTTTTTCTCTCCCTGCTACATCACCAAATGGAAAAGAATTTACACTACAACTGACTTAGATTCATAATATCACATTGTAAATACGATGACTGATATATACGTGTGTGTGTGTGTGTGTGTGTGTGTGTGTGTGTGTGTGTGTGTGTGTCTATATGTATATATATATATATATATATATATATATATATATATATATATATATATATATCAAATGACTGAAACAAAATAAGATTGACAGTGAATAGACTGACACTGTAAAAGACCGACAAAATTGAACTTATACTAAGTATGGCTTTACGCTCTTTCCCCACTGGCATGCAACCTCATAATTGGTATATATAATTAGCAGGGGGTGTGGGAACACAACCCACACATGGGAGGAGCAGGGTTCCTTACTTCCCCTGCAAAAACATTGAAAAATGTGTTTTGATGTTGTCAAAGTTTTCAGAGGTTTTCTATATGCTTAGATTTCAACACATTCTTCAATGATTTGGCAGGGGGCCAAGCTCCCCTGCAACCCCACCCCCTGCTAATTATATATACTAACTCAAAGGTTGCACAGCAGAGTGGAATGGACATAAAGCTCTCCCTAGAATAAGTTCAATTTTGTTGGTCTTTCACAGTGTTGATCTTTTTCTGTCAATCTTTTTTACTGTTTATTTTATGTTGTTTGAATTTTTGTAAATATATAGGCTCTGCTTAAATATTCATATATTCTGCAAATGTATGCACACTGATTAAAATATCATGTACTCTGTAAATACTGGTTTCATTTCATAATCTCAAAATGCTGAAATACCGAATTTCAGCATTCCGAGACCATGAAGCCGAACCATTCACAACACCAAATCCCACAATCACGAATCACACAATCATGAACATACATACACCATACAACACACACACCATTCCATCCACAGCTCACAAACCAAACAAACCTACGCTACATATAAGCAGGGGGGCAAGCCCCCTTGCACCTCCCATGTGGGGAGCTGCACCCCCACCCCCCACTTATATATACCAACTCCGAGATCACACATAATATAAAAAAAAAAAAAAAAAAAAACACACCACGGCATTCTCCACTCACTTGCACAAAAATACACATCACACATACACAAACACCAACAAATCCAACACTCACACTCATACTTACACGTCCCTACCCTTACCCACACATACAACATACATAAACACACACAAACACTCACTTACGTGTAATTTCAGGCACCATAACACTACATGCAACGTACTGGAAATGCATAAGCACAGATTTGACATATTCAAATTCGGTCTTAAGCACTTTCAGCATTCTGACTTTTCGGCTTCATGATTTTGTAATGCTGAAATTCGGTATTTCAGCATTTCGAGATTATGAAGTAAAACCAAATACCTGTATGCTGTTTGTGCACTGTCATTCTGTGTATACCTTTAAAGGTTTTTGTAAAACATCTGAGAAGCTTTTCTCCCAGGACCTACCCTGAAAAGTGGTTTTGCTAGACATATTCAGACTTTCCCAGTAAACAAAGGCAACATAACATAACGATAACTTAAACACATACCTACATAAATGCATAAATAAATAAATAATATACTGGTTTAAAAATCTGACAATTTAAAGGAGAAAATATATAACAGTGCATATTAGTGACTATTGTTCAGCTGACATCTGTTGTGACAGGTTGTTGGGTAATGCTGTGAGGTAAGTAATACATGCGTCTGAATTCTAAATTACAAATGACAAGATTCATGTTACTTGGCAGGTTTTCCCCTGTGTATTTGTTTTGCTGCATTTGCATTCTGCAAGACGTTATGATCAATACTGATTTTCCTCATTTTGAAACTGCTAGATTATAAAGATTGTATACTTTACTTTGGGGTGGGGCTAGTAATTTGCACCAGTTTTGTTTATTATATGCCTTTCTTTTCCTTTATAATGCTACACTTCTTTTCCTCAACGTGATTAATTGATACTTGTATGTTACTTATACGTTAGACCCAAAATGAAGTGAAAATCTATGGTTAAAGCACGACCCATCTTTTGACCATATCTGAAAATGTGCTTAGATCAATGTACATGAAAATGGACATTCTTTTGTATTTTTAGTTATGGGTTTCAGGAATGGGTTTCCAAGAGAATTATGCTGACCAGTGAAAGACAATGGGCAGGATTCACGAAGGCTTGCACGGAGTGTAAGAGACGTGCAACACTCCATGCAAGCCTCGCGATCCAGGAACAGCCCTAAACTCCATGTAAGAGACCAGCTAAAACGTCTCTTACATGGACTGGGCGTGGACATGCTAAATACCTCACTTGCAGCCAAAAGGTATGCAAATGAGGTATATTAGCGATCCACAAAGCTGAAACCAGTCCGTGTAAGAGACATTTTAGCTGCAGAAATGTACTCAGTTGACAACTGAGTACGTTTCTGCAAATTCCACAATGGAGCCATGTCAGCTCCAAAAAAAGGGTGCATATGACTCAGGCAGCATGCCAATGGCCAAATATGTGGCCATTGGCAAGATAACCCGATGCAAAAATATTAAAAATAAAATTTTTTTTTGGCGATTGCCGATGTTTAAACTCAGCGCAGCCCTGCGCAAATGGGCTGCACTGTATAAAACCATAAAAAAGAAGGTTATAAACCCACAAATGTGGGTTTCATGCAATACATGGAATGACAATGCAGGGACCAGCAGACCAAAAACAACATGGCCACCATGTAGTGGTTGCTAAGGGGGGAAGCTGAGTCTAAGACATGTAACTAAGCATTAGTAGGCAATCTCATGTACATGAGGGTTAGGATACTGAATCTCACAGTCACATAGCAAATGAGCACAGTCTGAGTAGTGTAAGAGATACATAAGGGGGAGGAATAGAGTAGGAGATAGGTGACATCACAGAGGGGAATGGTAGAAAGAAATGCAGTTCATTGGAGGTCAGTGTAGCATGACAGATGGCAGACACAGATCATGGAAAGAGGTGTGCCACTAGATAAGTCATGGAAAGTCAAGAAATGGAAGGTGTACACTGTTACTTACACCAAAGTTTCTTGCTGGGTGTGCATGCACATGTGTGTGCGCCATGAAGTGCGAGTAGGGCAGTGTGTGTGCGTGTAAGGCAGACTGAGCATGTGGGAGCATGTTGGGAGATGTTTAACACTGTTTGCGCTGGTGTGCGCACATGTAGGGCAGGCTGAGTATGTTGGAGGCTGTTGGCATACATATAACAGTGTTTGCGCAGGTGTGCGCGCGTTTTAACCCGAATAAGTAGATTCTGAACCATGTAAGCACATGTGCGCGCGTGTAAGCCACTGTGAGCGTGTTTCTGATGGTATGCACATTGCTCCCCCCTGAGGAAACAGAGAGGAAAAAGGAAGCAACAGAATTAATAGGAAGCTAGCAGGGATAACTGCTGAAGCTAGCAGGTGAAAACAATTAGAAGCAGGCAATTACACAGGCAGAATAGTAGCCCAGCCCAGCACTTAAAACTCTGCAAACAGTAGTGCAGGATGCTTCTCTTAAGAGACACTGCAAGACAGGAGGAAGCTAATAGAAGTGAACACTGAAAAAGCTTCACTCAGAGCAGAAATGTTAGGGGCTGCCATAGCTATCATAATGAGACATAGGCGACTTGCTGAGGGTGGTGACAATGCAGATGGTGCCAGACAACCCACAGTGAGGAGACGGAGAAGAGTGTACAGGCCCAGGGTCACCTACCATGGGTTACATGAGCTGGAGATAGTAGAGCGCTATAGAGTGGACAGAGAGCTCCTGCAGCAAATTGTTGAGCTGTGCAGGCCATGCCTCACACACAGAACCAACAGAGGGGAATCCATCCCAGTGGAAACCAAGGTATGTGTTGGCCTAAGAATACTAGCAACAGGTACCTTCCAGAGACCAACTGGCGATATGATGGGGATATCACAGGCATCAGCCTCCAGGGTACTGCACCAGTACCTGGATGCCATGTCAGCACATGTCGGTGATCATGTATATTTCCCCAATGCCCATGAGGTATTGGCCAGCAATATGTGTCTCTTCCAGCAAATAGTGGAATACCCTGAGGTAGTGGGTGCAATAGACTGCACGCACATATGCATCAAAGCACCAGCTGGTGAGCGGGGTAGGGCCTACATTAACTGCAAGGGCTTCCCCTCCATCAACTGCCAGGTCGTGTGTGATGCCCAGGGCATAATAATGAATGTGTGTGCTGGCTGCCCTGGGAGTTACCACGATTCCCACATTTGGCATTTGACGCAGCTGTACCAGACATTTGCCAATGGGGACATCCCACACGGACACCTAGTGGGGGATGCAGGTTATGCACTGGAGCCGTGGCTGATGACACGCATCAGAAACGCACACACACCTGAACAGGAATGCCATAATGAGGCACACGCACAAACACATAATGTAATAGAGCGTGTGTTTGGGCTGCTCAAGTCACGGTTCCGGTGTCTGGACACATCTGGTGGAGCCTTGCAGCACACACCAACTACATGTACCCAAATTGTCATGGTATGTGCTATGCTACATAATATGATCTTGCGAAAACAGCTGCAGCAGGACCAGCATAGGGCCGGGCCAAACAGTCCCCCACCATTGCCAAGGCCATCACAGGCAGAGCGTGACTCGGAGGAGGAACAACTGAGCCTGCCCCAGTAGGCAGAAGGAGGCGTGCCCAGTATGCCCTGGCCTTGGCAAAGAGGCAACATGGAGCACATACACTGGCTCAGTAGGAACCCTGGGAATGATACCCCCTCTGACTCACTCAAATAATAACATGGATGCCTAAAATGACATGACCTGCTCACAAACATGTACAGGGAAGTGTAATATGCGCATCCGACAGAGGCAGCCCTGCAGCACCACCTGAGGCATAAATGCCATGTGTTAAGTAATGTAACACCATGTACTATATACACACCTGAGCACCCTGACTAACATCCACCCTCACCAAGCATGAAGCCACAAAATGACGATGGGATGATCAATTGCAATAACTGGCTGAAGTAATGCAGTTAGTCAAAGGGGAGCCAATGTGTTTCAGGCTGGGAAGACATGCGGAGCATGACATGATGCACCACCTGCTAGGGGTGGCGTGCACCTATCATGCCATGCCCCATGGATACTGGCAAAAGCTGTCAGTACCCACAGCATGCCCTGAATAGGTAAGTCTCAAAACACAAACCCACCTTCATAGGTTCCACAAGGGATAGGAACCTAGATGTAATGCTACCCAATGCCAGATGTCTAAACAGAAAGATGTGTGCAGTGTAAATGCACACAGTATGGAGAATGTAGATACCAGTCCTGTAATAGAGAACTGGGTCAAGGCTCACATCAGCACCCTAACACTACCAGGTCACACCTCATACTGTGCTGTACAGCCACAAAACATGGAACAAGCTACAAAATGAGGGTGACTAGCAATAAATGTCAAGGATAACCACACCCCCATGTTGGTACCACAACAAGAAGCAGCATGGATTAGCCATGGTCAAATACCAATGGCTAAAACCGCCTCCCAGTATATAGCCTGCTGCAGACTACTGTCCTAATACCAGGAACTGCACCTGGCCTATGTCGGAATACATGAATATATCAAGCCCCCCAAACCACATTATATTGCTTGACTGAAAATACCCAGACATACACCAGGAGCATTATACTAGCACCAACACAGTAGGAGAAAAGTTCCCAGAATCCATAAACCAAAATGCCCAGGAACAATGTACCACTCCCACAAGAGGGGTAAGCATACTGGATGTGATAATCAGCAACATGTGTACTGGATGGCAAGATGAGAAGTGTACCCCTCACCGGTAAGACCAGACCATAGAGTAATCACACTGGATATATACATCCTGACCCCAGTCCCTGGCCAGAATACCACAGTGAAAAACATGTGTAAAGCATAGGTTGCAGCCCTCCAAACTGATGTTGAATCCACGAAAGGCCCTGTGCAAGTGCAGAATATGGGACACACTGCAGAACCTGTTATACAGGCATTCCATGAACACAGCCAGGAATGCTTGGAGTATGCAATCACAAATAACAACAACACACAATGCCATACACGCAGGCATCTGGCATGCTGGACTCCAGCCATTACCAAACCATGCAAGAGAATGAGGAAGCTACCACATGATAGAGCAAACATAAAAAGGGAAGTAATCACTGACCAGTAGTATGGCGATAACATATGTCCACACATACAATCCACTAAGTCCAACCACAACAAGTAGAATCTGTGAATCCAGAGGCAATGTGACACCAGTCCCAAGTACACAGACAACCACAACACCCCCCAATAAATACAAATATATGTGATAGATGCAACCATGTATCCAAACCAGAGGTTGAGCTCCACCAACTCAGTACTGTCAAAACTAGTCAGGAGGAGAAGGTAACCACATACACCACAAACCCAGTCCCACATAGACCTACCACAACTGTAAACCAAACACATAAACACAGACAAATATTCCCGGAGGCCTTAATTACAAACACACCACACCAACAGAAGCCTCCAAAGCAGATCACAAGCAACCACAACCTTCAAACATAGCACATGCAATGAATAGTACGTAAAGCTGGTGTGCCAAACAGTCACAGGCCAGAAGGAGAAACAACATGCCTGATACAGTTGTAATAGGTGTCTGTATAGGCAGACACACTGCTGTCCCACTCACCAGACTGAACAAGGGAAAGGGTAGAGTAAGCTGCCTGTAGGCTGCCACAAAATGCCACATAACACAAGTATGCAGGTCACCCCAAAGCAAGCAGAAATATGATGCACTCAATGTCCATGCTGGTATGAATTACCTGAGATGTACCTCCCTGGTCAACATGAAAAGAGACATGGATGGTCTATCTGAGTATGTACCCCAGGCCGGTATGACACTGGCTGTGTGCAGCATCCAACCCTCACCAAGAATTATGCTACAGTACAAACACAGAATGCTCATGTTTAACAGCTGGCACAGTTACAGCTGTCAGTCTAAGAGGGTCTAATGTCTGTCTGCTTGAGATGTCAAACATGACAAGCCATGCTGCTGTTCCAGGGATGGCTTGCACCTGTTACCCGTGTGCATCTGGATACTGGATAAGGCCTTTGCCGCCTCCATAGAACCGTATGTAGGCAAGGCCAAAAAGACTACCAACCACCCTAGAAAACATAAGTGGTAGGAAACATAAGGGTAATGCTGACCAATGCCAGATGTGTAAACTGCAATATGCATGCCCCTGAGGCACTTCCCATTATGGAGAACATCGATGTCTGTGCAGTGACAGAAGCCTGCTGCAAGCCTAGTGATAGCACACCAGCACAACTAGGTTATACCACATATCATGTGTTATGGCCCCAACACCTGCACCAAAACATCAAAGGAGGGGGAGTATCCATATGCAGCACAGACACCCATATGGCCAGGTAACTGACAATGCAGAAAGCAGTGGCGACCACCCATGAGCACCTAACTGTAGTCAAAACTGCTGTACAGTCTGTAGCATGTGACAGACCACACTCTCACACACAAGAACTCCACCCAGACATCCTGAAGACACTGGACAGTATGAATGTCCCACCAAATACCAGACAAGGTACACACAAATTACCACATAGGTAGCAAACCATTATGTATGCAAGGAGTAATCAGGGACCTAGGGACACAGGTCGACAGTAATCTGTTATGTGACACTCACAATGCCAATGTGGCTAGGAAGATTGTCGATATTGGACACCGTATCATGAAAGGATTCACATCTACATCAACAGAGGTCACTGTGCTGCTGTACTTTTCCCTTATCAGACCCATAATCTAGTACAATGACTCATATGGGATGTACCATACGTGACACCTGCAGCGGTTCGGAAGACCTCATAGTTACCCCACCAACAGGATAAAGGGTGTGAAATATATATCATATGCTGCCTGGCTGTAGACACCCCAGCTGAATGCAGTCACAGACTGCCTACACAGAGGCATTGTATGTCTGTTGTACAAGGCCATGTACAACACAGGAGTAATGGACATGCTCCACCACAGGAAATCAAAGCCATTGGTGCTGTGAGAGTGACAGATGTCAGCCTCAACACATAATGAAATAAGATGTGCTGGAGGGACAGATACATAACCCAGAGGCTCCCCACACCCAGAAACAGGATCCCAATCCATGTTAGGCAGAGCCCCTCACTGACACCCCTCAACAGGAATATTGCCAAGTGGATGGATGATCGTACATGTATACTGGGGGTCCTCACTGTGTCACGACCAGACAGAGGCACAGTGAAGAATTTGATAAATGGCCATAATAGAACATAGCAAGGGGTGGCGAAAGACACACACACACTCTGGCTAGGCTTACTAATGGCCTAGGGTGTATAGCCTAGTATGAACCCATGAACCTATGAAGATACAAAATGTACAGGACACCAAGGATAATCACAAGGCTTATCCAACTGATGGTAGGAACCATGTTGGGCATCCACAGATATGCTCCGAATCACACAGATATTACAAACAACATACCAAACACACACACACATATTGCTAACATACAACCTGTCAGGTGCAGTGCAAACAACCCCCCCCCAGAGTGCAAAATACCTATCCCAGCAGACTGATGGTCCCCTGACATTGCAGATGCTGAGGTAACAGCCATCATCTGCAAAGCAGAACACACAGCAGCAAAGGTATGTGATGGTGTCCTGTGCTGAGGCCAACATGGGCTCCAAGAATAATGGAATGCCAAATCACACTACTGCCCAATGTCAGCCTTACCACAGGATATGTACCCAAAGAGCAGTGTACAACAACAGTGGTCCATCACAACAAAGGTGTTGCCTGAATGGATACTGCAAACTACCACCCCAGGATCCTGACAAGCTTGTTCTGCACAGCTATGGAAAGGATCAGTATGTACTGCAGACAGAAGGCTATTGTGGACCTACTGATACTGGACCCTACACAGTGTGGCTGTCATAACTGCAGATCCTGCCCCTAAACATGTCTGACCCATTTGAAGCAGTCATTAAGGTCACTGATGAGGGCAATGTGGTCCACACAGCATAGCTGGACCGTGCACATGCTTCTAGACAATACCGTATGAGTTCAGTATGGATATGTTCACCAGCTTAAATATATACCCTTATGTCAGTAGAGGGGTTGCAAACCAGACCAAGGACAGAACTGACATGGTCAGACATGCCACATCCATGTCAGACTACAAAGCAGATATGAGTGGCATCCCACAAGGCCTGGTCTTGCCCCCCCCCTCCGTTCTGTATATATGTCCCATAGGTATAGGCCAACATGGAAGAACTGTGACTGAACATGTATGCAGAGGAGTACAAACAGCTCACCATATCCGACCCCCAGCTGACACAAGCAACCCACAAAAGGGCCACCTACAAACAGACAACTGGAGCCATAGCCATGTCAGCAAGCTAATTGCAGAACTGTGTATAGATAACCACAGTGGATATACAGTAAGTGCCCACAAATTACCACACAGGTGTTAACCCATGACGTACCTAACATGTAATGTGAGACCTGGGTACAAAAGGTGATAGATATCTTGCACTGGACAAACATGTGGCTGTATTGTTTGCAGAAACTTATACTATATACCCACTCAAACATGAAGGTTGGCAGATGTAGATAAGGGGAACTCACTGTGGCTCTGCAGTCATCCTCCATCAGCGTCACAAGTGACTACAATTGCCCCTGTGAGATATACCACAGCAGACACCTCCATCAACTGTAAAGTCCACAACAGTACCCCACCAGGAGTAGCAAAGAGCATGAACAGATGCCATGTGTTGCCTGAGTAAACAAACTGCAGCCCCACACACCGCCATACTGCCCAGCTACAGCAAGCTGTGCCTGATGTATGAAGCCATGTCCAACCTGGAATGAATGAACATGTTGCACCTTGTACAGTCTGAATGGCAGTGAGCTATGCACATGACAGACCTGAACCCCAGCACTGACATACATAGGACAAGCTGTACAGAATGATCCATAACACAGAAGGCAGCCCCACTCTTCAGTAAACTCCTGGTACAGGTCAGCCAGAGAGTCACATATCGACACCCCTCAAGAGGAATCCTGATGAGTGGATGGGAGATGGTAGGCTAACCCTGGGTATCACTGTTATGTCAGAGGTAGACGGAGGCGCAGTATACTAACCATGACATATGTCATGGCAAACTCCAGTTACAATGTGTGTCGAAGGACAAACACACCCTGTGACTAGCATCAGAAACGGCCTAGGGAACATCGCTAGTGTTTGCCAATGTCCACCCATGTTGTGGAATACACTAGCAATGTTGGACGAGCCTGGTGTAGGTAGTCCATATCTGAACAGTATGCAACATGGTCATATGTGCACAACTGGCCCCTACACAGTCTGTTGTGCTCACTATGAAGATGTCAAGCAGTCATAGGACTAAAGCCCAGGATACTGTCCACCACAGTGAAAGTACTGAACCAGTACACTATACGGTACTACAGTGTTAGGTCATTATGAAAGTATGTTGAGAACTGTTTGCAAAGTATCCCATGCAATGCCTGCAAGCACAGTATAATCCCTGTTGTGGCAGACACGAAGCAGTTGGCCAGTTAGTACACAACATGACACCCAACACACAACCATAAACGTGAGATATTGTTGAAGTTCACACACACCCAAATATGTGGTGGACGTCAGAGTGCAACATATGGAAAGCTCACACTGGGCATGCTCGCACACTTTGATAAATGAGGCATATGTCAGACAACATGCCATGGAAAGGCTGAACTAGGCATGCTCACACACTTAGGCCATATCTCCGTTTAGCAGTTGGCCACACGTATCTGGTATTTGTACGTGTCAGTCCAGGAACCAACCACAACACAGCAATCTGCCCAGTGCACACAGTAAATGACTATAGAGACATTAGTGATATAGTGGATCGCCATCATATGCAAACATCTTCCACAGATACACAAGTTGGTCATAGGAACGGGGAATGCTATGGCAATAAAGACCTGCAAACAGTAGAACAGCACAACAAATATTGTGCATCCGACAATTGAACATATGGGTGTAGAGGTCAATACTAGGCTTGTTGCCCTAGTGTGCATATCTAACCCTGACGTAGGTGGCTGAAAATGCATATATATGCTATCCCCCACCTGACAGGTAGTACTACATGTACATACCTCTGTAGAAATAAAGATGTCAGCACCCTATAAATACTGCAGGTGCAAAATAGATACCCAGTAAGTCGGATAGTGTGCTCTGCTAATGCGTCTCCCTCAAGTGTCATAATATAGTTTGGTAGGGTTTTGAATCCTGCAAATGCTCTGTGTGGGTGGGTTAGTGGGGTTTGTGTGTGTGAGTGGGAAATGTCCCTTTTGGCAACTGGGAAAACACACTACAGGATGCACATTCCCCTTTCTAAACACTGATGATGTCAGCACCCTATAAGTACAGCAGGAGAAGGGAAACCTCCCAGTAATGTGAATAGTGCACTCTGCTAATGTGTCCATCTCGAGTATCATAACATAGTTAGGTAGGGGTTTGAATTCTGTACGTGCTCAGTGTGGAGGGAGTTAGTGTGTGTTCAAGACTGTATGAAAGAAGTATCCCTTTTACCAACTAGGAGAACACACTACAGGATGCACATTCCCCTTTCTAAACACTGATGATGTCAGCACCCTATAAGTGCAGCAGGAGAAGAGAATCCTCCCAGTAATGCGAATAGCGTGCTCTGCTAATGCGTCTGTCCCAAGTGTCATAACATAGTTAGGTAGGGGTTTGAATCCTGTACATGCTCAGTGTGTGTGGAGGGGGTGAGTGTGTGTTCAAGACTGTATGAAAGAAGTATCCCTTTTGCCAACTAGGAGAACACACTACAGGATGCACATTCCCCTTTCTAAACACTGATGATGTCAGCACCCTATAAGTGCAGCAGGAGAAGAGAATCCTCCTAGTAATGCGAATAGTGTGCTCCGCTAATGCGTCTGTCTCAAGTGTCATAACATAGGTAGGGGTTTGAATCCTGTACATGCTCAGTGTGTGTGGAGGGGGTTAGTGTGTGTTCAAGACTGTATGAAAGAAGTATCCCTTTTGCCAACTAGGAGAACACACTACAGGATGCACATTCCCCTTTCTAAACACAGATGATGTCAGCACCCTATAAGTACAGCAGGAGAAGAGACACCTCCCAGTAATGCGAATAGCACACTCTGCTAATGCGCCTGACTCGAGTGTCATAACATAGTTAGGTAGTGGTTTGAATCCTGCAAGTGTGTGCCTTTGGATGAGGGGGGGCTAGTGTGTGTGCAATTTTGTGTGAGGGAAATGTCCCTTTTGGCAACTGGGAGAACACACTACAGGATGCACATTCCCCTTTCTAAACACAGATGATGTCAGCACCCTATAAGTACAGCAGGAGAAGAGAAACCTCCCAGTAATACAAATAGCGCACTCTGCTAATGCGTCTTACTCGAGTGTCATAACATAGTTAGGTAGTGGTTTGAATCCTGCAAATGGCAAGTGTTTGTGTTTGGATGAGGGGGGTAAGTGTGTGTGCAATTTTGTGTGAGGGAAATGTCCCTTTTGGCAACTGGGAGAACACACTACAGGATGCACATTCCCCTTTCTAAACACAGATGATGTCAGCACCCTATAAGTACAGCAGGAGAAGGGAAGCCTCCCAGTAATGCGAATAGTGCACTCTGCTAATGTGTCCGACTCGAATGTCATAACATAGTTAGGTAGTGGTTTGAATCCTGCAAATGTGTGTGTTTGGATGAGGGGGGTTAGTGTGTGTGCAATTTTGTGTGAGGGAAATGTCCCTTTTGGCAAATGGGAGAACACACTACAGGATGCACATTCCCCTTTCTAAACACAGATGATGTCAGCACCCTATAAGTAAAGCAGGAGAAGGGAAGCCTACCAGTAATGCAAATAGCACACTCTGCTAATGCATCCATCTCAAGTGCCAGAGCATGGTTAGATAGGGGTTTGAATCCTGCAAAGGCTCAGGTGTGTGTGTAGGGGGCTAGTGTGTGTGTGCAAGTCTGTATGAAGGAAATATCCCTTTTGGCAACTAGGAGAACACACGACAGGATGCACATTTCCCTTTCTAAACACTGATGATGTCAGCACCCTATAAGTACAGCAGGAGAAGAGAAACCTCCCAGTATTTCGAATAGCGCACTCCACTAATGCGCCTCTCCCGATTGTCATAATGTAGTTAGGTAGGAGTTTGAAGCCTGTAAATGGCATGTGTGTGTGTTTGGATGTGGGGACTTTGTGTGTGTGTGTAATTCCGTATGAAAAACATGTGCTTTTTTGAAATCAGGGGATCACACTACATGATGCACATTACCCTTTCCAAACAGTGATGATGACAGCACCCTATACATACAGCTGGAGAAGAGACCTCTGCCCATACTCAGAATAGTGCAACCTGCTACAGCGTCACTCTCAAGTGCTATACCATATTTAAGTAGGGGTTTGAAACCTGCAAGTGTGTGTTTGGATGTGGGGAGTTTGTGTGTGTGCATTTCCGTATGAAAAACATGTTAGTTTTGGCAATCAGGAGATCACACAACCTGATGCACATTACCCTTTCAAAATACTGATGATGTCAGCACCCTATAAGTACAGCCAGAGAAGAGGAACTATCTAGTAGTCCGAATAGTGCACTTCGCTAATGTGTCTCTCTCACGTGTCGTGACCTAGTTAGGTAGGGGTATGAATCCTGCAAATGGCAAGTGTGTGTGTGGGGTAGTAGGGTGTGTGTAAATGCAAGTGTGAGAGAACAGATCCTTTTGGCATATACTACAATACACCAGATGCTGCATATTCCCCCAGTAAACACAGGGGATGTCACCACACTATCAGCACAGCCAAACAGGGCTAGTTGGCTAGTAATGCCAATAGTGCGCTCTGCTACTGTGTCTATTACCATTGTCAGAGTACAGATAGGTATGTTTTGGTAACCCACAACTGCCACGTGTGGTTGTGTCACACATTATGACCTTGTGTGGGTCTTTGTACATAACAATGCATGCCATTGCCTAAACCAGCAATGGCATTGCACACATGATGTATGTGTGTGACACATACACATAAATACCTGTGACCTGCAGTAGTTACCATGTCTGACACATGCCTCGATTGGATAAATGGTATTTGCAATGTATACCAATATGACTGTCTTACTGTGCAGGGGCCGCAAGAGGTATATGTCTATACAGTGTGGGTGTATATGGTAAAATACCTACAGCAGGAGATACACATCTGGTCTGGGCCATATAGTGTACATGTAGTCGATGTACAGGTGCTGCATGTTCCCACCTGTTGTGGTAGTGGTAGCATGTCATTCCACTGCAATTCAGTGACCACATGCTGTGAACCCTTCAACATGCCTCGAGTGGATAAATGGTATTTGCAATGTATACCAATATGACTGTGTCTTACTGTGCAGGGGCCGCAAGAGGTATATGTCTATACAGTGTGGGTGTATATGGTAAAATACCTACAGCAGGGGATACACATCTGGTCTGGGCCATATAGTGTACATGTAGTTGATGTACAGGTGCTGCATGTTCCCACCTGTTGTGGTAGTGGTAGCATGTCATTCCACTGCAATTCAGTGACCACATGCTGTGAACCCTTCAACTAGTGTGTTGTAGCTACAGTAATGCTCACGCACAATGTTTGGCTGGATGCAGTCCAGCCATATAAAGACAGTTCTTGAGACTGTCATATTGCCAGTGTTGTTATGGAGGATAGGTGGTCTTCCTGTGTATGGGAGGGTTGTGTGTGCCAGGCTATGAACCAGATGGTAGTCCAACACACTGTTAGCTTCACATGATTAGGCCCTGATGCTTTGTGCTGTGCCAACAACCTGGAGGTGTGTGTATCTGTGGTGCCTTGTGATACAACCCCCTGTCCATGTGTGTTACATGTGTAGGGGACGACAGGCATGGTATGGGGCATAACCTGTCAGTGATGGGTAACACCTGTGAGCCATGAATCAGGACTCTGGTACTGCACAGACATTGCAGTTCACCGTGCTGAGGACAGTGTCCGGTGCATGCATCTTGCGGTGTACACTGCTGTTGTTGTGTAGCAGCACTGTTAGTGTCCTAACCTGTGTGATACCCACAGAGGTGGCTATGTAAACCGTGTCCTGCAGCATAAGGCAGTATGTGTGTATCAAGGAGCTTTGCCACTATACATCGGGCCATGGGTGTCACGTGCAAGATGACCCTTGCACATCATTGTGGCTTCCCTAGTATGTAAGCACACGTTGACAGCCAGTGGATACCCTATGAATGACATTGGAGACTGAGCATAATGTAGACATACAACACCCTTCCCACATATAGTGGTAGCATACCTGGTGAGGGAATGTTGGCAACCAAGATCAGGCTCATACTGGCCTGTGCCACATGCTGAAAGATCCATTCTATGTTCCCTATCATGTAGTCCAGGGAGGTATGTCTCAGGTCAGCCATACTGGCATGGTCAATGAGTGAGTCATATGTGTCCATGCCTCTGACTGACCTGTATGCATGTGTTCTGTGGTGGATCATAGTGCCCCTGAGGCATATCACTGTGACCTTCACCAGATACAGCCTGTTGAGCGGGACCCCAGTGCAGCACCCAAGACAGGTAGCTGACACGTCTGTAGCAGGTGTGTTGTGTAGCCCTACAGGCTGTGAGTGTGTGGCACACGGGATGTGTGTGCCATGTGTGGCGTGTGCTCTGTTCCGATGGGACATATGCCTGTGTGCCAGCTGCGGAGGTGTGTGATGCTCAGGCAGGATGCTATTCTGAGTCCCCACGTATGCCCCAGTGTGTTCAGCATGCTGTCAGTGCGTGTCAATGTCTGACTTGTATTGTAGTCACTGTAATATTTTTTATTTATTTATTTATTTATCTTACATTTGTTGACCGGGATAGTCCGACTGGATGCATGTCCATTTTCAGCAGAGGCCCGGGTAGAAAAGCTCCAAGGGTGAGCAGATACAGCATTACATAATACCAGCATTACATATTACAAACAGATTATTTACAGAGATTACGTAAGTAAGCAAGTTAAACATGTTCCACAGGTTAAAGTTAGTCCTGAGCACAAGTCAGGATTAAATTAAATTACACAGTAAACTGGTTAACAGATTTTACACATTCGAGTTAGCCCGGCTTGATACATTGACATAGCCAGTTAAGTGACAAATGTTGTTTGAGTCTAGTGTTAAATTGACCTAAGGTGGAAAGTAAGGTAATATCAGCTGGAAGTGAGTTCCAGGATCTACTTACAGAGTTTGCAAAGAGAGAATCACCGGCTGTGTTATTAATTTTGCTAGTCTGAATTAGTAGTTTGTTAGAGGATTGAAGTGGTCTAGGATTGTTATAGGGGGTGATAATATTTGAAGTGCAGGAGTATTGTCTGGATTATAGAGGATTTTATAGGCCATAATCAGTTGGTTATACTGTATTAAATTAGGTAGTTCAAGCCAACCAAGCTGATTATATTGATGCAATGATGTGTCCTAAAAGGCAGCCCAGTGGCAAACCTGGCAATGTGGTTGTAGCAAATTGAGTGTTTGTTAAGGACAGTCTTGTTCATATTCGAGAGTAGAGGGGATGCATACAGAAGGGTTGAAAGAAGGTGTGAGCGAGCTATGGCAATTTTAGCTGGAGGGGTTAGGAAGGCTTTTATTCAATAAAGTGACCCTAGTTTTTTATTGATGGTTTTGATAGTTTGGTTAACATGTAGGTCACATTTGAGATTATTGTCTATGATGACACCTAATAGTTTAGTAGATGGGTCAGGGGAGATTATTGTGCCATCATTTGATGTTATGGTAAAGGTGAAAGCGGTAGACCTACATGTTGGTGAAATAACAACAGTTTAGTTTTTTTGGGATTTAGGATCAGACGATGTTCAGAAAGCCAGTTTTCTATTGTATTAAAGTTGGTCTGGGTAGCTGACCATAACTATACTGGAGATGTGGCTGAGCAAATCAGAGTAGAGTCATCAGCATATTGGATACAGCTGACTTTTGGGATGACAGTATAAAGGTCGTTAATGAAGATGGAGAACAGCAAGGGCCCTAGTATAGAGCCTTGTGGTACTCTGAGGGTGTTAGGTAGAAGGTTAGAGAGTTTGTTCTGCCAGAGGCCAGCCTGCTGTCGACCATGCAGGTAGGATTGAAACCATTGGAAGGCTCCAGTATCTAGACAGAATGTTTGCAGGGTGTGGATTACAAGTTGGCGATCAACCATATCGTATGCCTTGGAAAGATCCACAAAGAGGGCTGAGGATATATAATTATTGTTGCAAGTATGGTTTATGGTGTTAGTAAAGGCTAGGAGGCCTGAAGTAGTGCTGTGATGAGGACGGAAGCCATGCTGAGTGTCTGCCATAAGGCAATTTTGGATTAGGTGGTGCATGAATTGTCTGTGAATAAAGTTTCCATAATCTTTGCAAGTGGAGAGAGTATAACTATTGGCCTATAATTGGAGAATTCAGTAGAGCTGCCTCCTTTGTGAAGTGGGATTACATAGGATATTTTCCAGATGGTGGGAAATTTAGCTTCTACCATGGTTCGTTTGATTAGTTTTGAGACGGGGTAAGCAATAGCATCAGCTGATTTTTGTAGGTACTCAGCAGGGAGTTGATCAGCAGAAAGTGTAGTGGGTTTTACTTTTTCAATCAAGGTACGGATAAGTGAAGTGGCGACTGGTTGGAAGCTGAACGCAAGTAGGTTTCTAGGGGTGCTACTTTCAGGACCAGGGTAGCTAGGAGGTAGATGACTAGCTAGGGCTTGAAATGTCTCAGTAAATAATTGGTCAGAACTATCAGAAACATCTTCAGGGGTTTTATCAATAGTAGCAGCAGGGATTGGGGTTGAAGTTTGTCCAGGATGTAGTACATATGACATGCCACCTGACAGGGTATGGCATTACTGGGTTCAGAGAGCTCAGTCCCCAGATTGGCTGTTTGGTGGCATCCCACACATGTGTTTTATGTTCCTGGCCAAGGTTGATGGCTGACTGCATACATGTGGCAGCTGTGACATTGCCACATGACTCACATAAACCACAACTGGACCATAGAGGTGATTCACAGGTTACATTTGCACATGCTACCCTAGTAGTGTGATTGCCATGGTGAGTACCAACACATAGGGCCAATGGGAAACAACATACTGAAGGTGTGTATGTGTGGGTGTACTACTACTGTTTCATAGCATTGGCATATATGACTGCACACGTGGGTAAATGCCAGGTAAGACATGTGCAATGTGTGACAGGCAACGTACATGCGTACAGAACAGACAGTGACATTCTGTCATGTGTAAAGTTGACATACGTATCGTACACTATGCAGATGTCACTAGAAGTCTACAGAAGCACTGTAACTCTGCATTGCAGGTGTAAGCAGTGTTCCAGGGAACCCCAAGCGAATATGCATGCAAACAAAGCTACAGTAAGCAGGGCTGGAAGTAGTGCATTGTACAACAAAGAAGGGGTAACAATAACAGTAAGTAACAATGCAAATATGTAGGCACTATCAACATGTACCCAGGAATACACAGCGCAGATGCCCATGGTAGAACTGATATTATGTCATAGTTAATTGTGATTTGGATTACATTGGTACTGCACACATATCTACATGCGCAAACATCCACATTGCATAGTCATTGTGGGCAACTTGACACCATTACTGTACATGTCCACCATTGCATATCACTACTTGCATTAGCTTCCCCCCTGTGCTACCCATATATGCAGCTATCTGTTGACATCCTTACCACCGGCATGCAATTATGTGCAGCTGTTACACTTTGGTATGTACTATGGGTGCAGATAACAATTCAGGACATTCATACAGTTACTGCATCAGGCATGCTGGGATATACACACAGTCATAGCAGCACACTGTACTGTTACCAACATGATACTACTAATACACTTCTATGTAGTCACCCTGTGCATCAGCAACATGTTTACCTGTTATCGCAATGATGTTGGAGATTGCAGGAGGTGGCACAGTGTCATCATATGCACAGGGTGTGAATTAGGTATGCCTGAGTCAGCCACTGATACCACCAATTGACATGTGTGTGTATGTATGTTGGTGAGGGGCAGCAGTACAGGGTGGGGCAGTGTTGGTGCAGTGTGTGCATGTATGTGGTTGCCCTAGGTGTTAACATTTCACATGTGTGTATGCACGCACACAGTTCCACCTCATGGCTGCCATATACAGGGGTTTGTGGACAGCCACAGACTGCACCTGGCAGGTCATACAGATCAGTGTCTGTGGGCACGGACATGGTACCTGTGCCTGGCAGGGGTGCTACGGACCGTATCCAGTACTAAGCCAGACTGGGTACTGTCATCAGAAGTGGGAGTGTGTTGACTGGACACAGGTCCCTGTTGGGACTGTCCAGAGCCACGTGCACGTGATCTCCTGGGGCGTTCCGATGACAGCACAGACCCAGCATTGCTGGGGCTGCTGCTGGCACTATGGGGGCATGTGCAGGCCTGTTGTCATCTGCGCCGACTGCCAGCTGCTGCTGTTGCTGGCATACGGCCATGTCGACGCCGCAAATGCCCACCATTGCCCTGGATCATGGACATTTGGTTGTGGAACTGCTGTAATATGTCCCCACAACGTCTGTCTATGACATCGGTGAAATTACGGATAGCATCCGCGATGTCACGCATACTGTCAGTCATGGCTGTGTGACATGCTCTCAGCTCCCTCAGACCCTGTCTGGTGTACCTTTCCATACGCAACTGTGCCTGCATGACAGTCCAAAACATAGCTGAGGTTGACAGACCTCTTTGGGCACGTCGGCCAGAGGCAGTACGCCCACGGATGCTCCCACGAGAACCCATGGGCAACTGTCTGTGTGGTACCATCGCAGGACCCTGCCCATGGCTGCTGTGTGGGGACGCATGTGCCACAGGTACCACATTACCCTGGTCAATGCCCACTGTATCCTGTCCATCACCTAGGGACAATGGTGACAAAGGATGTACTGGCAGGATGACTGTGCGCAATGATGGGGTTGACAGCTGTGTACTGTCAATTGGCTGACCAATGGCGGACCTTGACACACCTTCCTGTACCATTACACAAATATCATCATTACCAGTACCTGTGGCACCAGATTCAGGTTCCCTGCTGCAGGACACCAGAGCAGCACCAGAACCTGTGGGAGGAAGACAGGAAACACAGTTTACAGTCTCCAGACATTGTTACCAGTGATGCACTTATGCACACATGCACACATGCATACATGGACACATGCACACATGCACACATGGACATAGGCACACATGCACACATGGACACAGGCACACATGCAGACATGCACACGTGGACACATGCACACAGGCACACATGCACACATGCACACATACACACATGCAGACATGCACACGTGGACACATGCACATGTGGACACATGCACACATGCACACGTGGACACATGCACATGTGGACACATGCACACATGCACACATGGACACATGCACACGTGGACACATGCACATGTGGTCACGTGTACACATGCACACATGCACACATGTGCACATGCACACGTGGACACAGGCACACATGCACACATGCACACGTGGACACAGGCACACCTGCACACATGCACACATGCACACATGGGCACAGGCACACCTGCACACATGGCCACAGGCACACCCCGCACTACTGAGTTACACTAGTGTTACTAGCACTATCAGGACTATTATAGGTATTGTTAAACACACTCACCAGCATGGATGGCCTGCCTTGCTGTAACCCCGGAGGGACCTGCAGAAATGATGAGATTAATGTCAGTGGGCACAACTGTGCCATTGATATTGCATATGATACAGTGCAGTAGTACACCAATTGCCTTTCACACATCAGCTGCTGATATTGCCAGTATCACACATGCACAATTACATACTATGATGACAGATACATACCACGGACACACCTTACACATGCATAAACTAACAGTGTACAGAACAGTCAAGTGTACATATGGCATATTACCTGCATGCTCCATGTCGTGCTGCTGTGTGGATCCAGCCTCCATCATGATGCAGGTGTACTGCTGTTGCTGTTCTGGGGCTGGAGCCACAACACTTAGGAGTAGCCCCTCCAGTCTGGTGAGGGGGGGATGTGTGGCCACCCCACCTCCTGTGGCAACCTGTTGCCTGTGGATATCTGATGCACGCTGATGGACACTTCTGATCAAATCACTGCAGTGATGTTGTACCTGCTCATATGTCCTATTATGGGTGCCAATATCATTTACCCTACGGACAAGGTCTTGCCACAGTGCAGCCCTCTCCTGCTGATTCTGACTGGTGCGGGAAAACAGGATGTCATACTCCCGCACCAGGCTCTGGTGTATCTCCTCATCTTCCACTGCAGAGTAGGTGGGATTACGCTGACGCACCATCTCCCTGGAAGAGAACACAAACAGGATATCAGCAGACTATGTCAGCAATATATGGCACACATACTATACATGATACTCATGTGTAGTGATATACTACTACTCCCATATGTTGCATGTGTGTGTGTCATGGTGGATACACAGGTACATGGCCAGATATCAGTGCTCAGCCAACACCTGTGCAACAATACCTGCCACATTCCACACAACATAGTAGCATGCCCCATCGGTCAGCACACACTGACAGGTCCAATGCACAACCTCACTCTGGGGGTTCATCCCAACGTACTGTATGTGGGACGCCATCCACTAGTGTGATGTGGACACAAGTTACTCAGCCTGGATATACATATCCCACCACCACCACCAGCACAGTAGACTATTTTGATATGTATGTGATTAGACAGTTATTCACTTGTTAGGACTGAGATGGTATCCATGCAGCACACTGGGCCAGTGGAAGCCACAACCCACACTGCTGACCCCTTTGCAAATGCTTACCATGGACATGCCACAGATTGCATGGAACTTGCACACACATTTTTAACCCAGATCCTATGCACAAAGGTTAGGCATCCTGTCCGGTGGACCCCAGACAGAGGCAGATTGTATAACAATAGCAGGAGGCTACTGCAGGACAGAGCAGATTCACATTAAGGGAAGGCATCTGTGGTCAGCACTGGTACTACGCTATGGTCCCTCATAACAATGGCCACGGGCTACTCTGGGAGGGAAATGGCCACAAACACTATGGATAACCACAAGGCCTTCTTCAGTTATGTTACACATATGGACCAAATGCCTCAGATACGCTCTGTGTTAATACACACCTACTTAACATTCACCAAACACACAGATACTGGCAACATTCTTGCAGACAGGTTCGGTGCACGTATCCCCCCTCCTTCTCCCCCACCAGTTGAAATAGTTATCACAGCTGTATGTAACCTCCCTATCATCTCACATGTCCAGGTGAGGGCTGCCCTCAGCAAAGCAGAACACACAGCATCACTGTGACCTCATGGTATCCCTGGATGTGTGCTACCTGCACTCCAAGAGGACATACAACTGCATATAACACTGATAATTTATCTTGGCCGTACTACAGGATATGTACCTGGACAGTGGCATACAGCGACAGTGGTCCCACACCACTAAGGAGGCACCTCGACTGACCCTGGGAACTACCACATCATATGCATAACCGGCCTGGTCTGCTAAGCTATGGAATTATGCAGTATGGGATGCATATGCAGTGATATCGGGTACCTGCAGACACTTGTTCCCAGCTAGTGTGCCTTTGTGATGGGCTGATCCTGCCTTTTGAACCTGGCTGACCTTTCAAAGCAGTCACTACAGCCATTGCTGAGGGCAATGCACAGACAACTGCTGCCAGGATCATGGCCTAACACTGATTGACATGTAATGTATAGTCATCCCCTTTTGGTGGAAATACGTACACACAACATATCACATGGACATACCTATAGATACAGACCTATGACACATTTGGAGGGTTCACAGTATGCACACTATTAACCTGCTACTTTGCATTACCTGTGTTTGTCGCAGCTGGTTGCGTTACCACTGCTTCTGATTCCTGCTGCTACTGTCACTGCTGACAGCTTAGAGTCAAAGTGTGTAGCGTGTTTTTTTTTTTTTTCTCTCTGTCTCAGTTTGTCTCTCTCCCTCTGTCTGCTTCCAGACAGTGCAATGAATGTATTGCATGTGTGGAGTGTTAGTACAGGATGCTTTTGTAGGTATCTACATAGGTCCATGTGATGGCCTCTGCACCAATTGTAAGCCAACATTTGCTAATTGCATACAGCCAGTTGTGTACTGATTGCAGTTCTCACTGTGATTTCAGGTCAGTGCTATAAAAGGGTATGTGAGATAGGCATTGCCCTTTCAGATTGTAAGGGCGGGGACCATGCTGGTATGCTGTGGACACTGTTCTGTGAGTGTAAAGGTTAGTATCTCTCTCATGATTCAGGCTGTGTTGTAGATTCACATTTCTCCATTCCTCTCTTCTGTTCCCTGTAGTAAGTGTGTATTCACAAGGACACCTACAACTATATATAGATATATATTTATATCTATATATGTACATATACATACATTTATATATGTACATTAACTGACATTATTACCTACAAGCTACCAACTAGCATGGCTGTTTCTGTTCACACACTACTATGGGAATCCAGAAGTTTTGACAGTAATTCTACATGAGATGCTTTGGGTACTACACATCCTATATTCCCTTTACATTCATCCCTAATATTACATGTTATATTTATGTTAGCACAATGTTCTTGTATAAGAGTCATGGCTTAGTGGTAGGTCATACAGACTACTGTTTCCAAGGTCCTGGGTTCGGGACTGATCGTGGGATTTTATTTTGCTTTTGAACTGAGTACAGGACCTGTCAATCAAAGTGACTAAGGCACTTTTAAGCAGTTGTAACCGGGTTAGCGCTGGTTTGCGCGGAGCTGACGCATGCGCACTGGCGGTAAGCTCCGTGCACACACGCACACACCCGCTTACAACCGCTTAACAGTGCTTACTCTGGCGCACACCCGTGCTATTTTCTTTGAAAGAAATGAAAATGGGGAGACAGGAAAGTGGTGAAAAAGGGGTCACAAAGAGGGTAAGACAGTAGGGAAACAAGCTTGGGATTTGCAGGAGGGATGTAGGTAAGGCCCATAGATGCCCATTTCTTCATCAGCAACAGCTGTGCATATGTATGTAATTTGGTGTGACATTTGAAACCTTCCACCCCTGAGAGAGGTGTCAGGACAACAATAATGCTTGTTGTACAGCCAATTGTAATTGATAGTTTCCACGTCCAGCAGACATGTGTGCGGAATGGGCAGCTATGTATGGGGTGTAATTTTTTTGTGGGTACAGAGTGCCCTTTTTTTTTTTTTTTTTTTCAGGTGAGAGTGGTATGTCAGGTGAAGGAAGTCGGTACAGCTGGGGAGGTAGGTTGGGTAGGTAAACAGACAAGACAAACAAGACGCATACAGGGGCGGTGTATGACACGTGTGGGGGGGTTACACAATTGACGGGGATGGAGGTTTGGATATCCAGAGCCCATGAGCCCACAGATGGCAACAGTGGAACTGATATCCCCACCCATAGGCAGTTGCCACTGTTCCTTCACTGCTCAGGACGCAGTGCATGAGCAGAGCATGCTGACATCTCTCCATTTAACTGCAGCCTCCGTGTATGAGTTATAACTCTTACACGGAGGCTTCGTGAATCCTGCCCAATATGTTTTTCAGCTTGCAACAGTTGCTTGTTCTTTTTTTTTTTAAATCTCATTTTCCTGTGTACCACTGTGGGTCAGGCCTTAAAATGCAATATCCAAAGATCCAGCGCTAATTTACAGGTTTCCTGCTTTTCGAAATATGCAGTACCAGTATGTTACTAATCTGTAGGCCTGTGGTATGTGTAATACAAAATAAACTGCATTAAAGCTCCATTAAATACAATAGTAAGTCAGTTCTTTTACGGCACATGACATTATTTCTGAGGGTCTTATGAATTTCAAAAGTGCTTTAGGCCTTGCTGACTCTAAAGTCAACACATTTACCCAAGATTTTTGCAGCCATCTCAGTCAATATATAGATAAGTCAGTACCTGTCAGGTTTAAGTAGTTATCATGTATAAGTGTGTTGGGACATTCAGGGTAAATGTCTATAGATGAACACTCGGATAAGCAAACCTTATAATACAAGGGGAAAATTATGTGGTTCATATAAAAACATTTCACTATCAGTCATAAAATGGTGTATAAATAGACTTGTTGGATCTTAAATGCATCATTAGGAAAATTAAGGCTGAATATGACATTTTTGAAGGATAATCATAAGATTTTTTTATCATATTAGTTTCATAGGTTCATAGGTGTGTACTAGGCTAATGGCCCTGGGGCCTTTACAAGCCTAGCCATAGGATTACCCTGGCATAGTGTCACCCAACTTTAGTTCCCAGTGCTTCTGTCGAGTAGAGCCACTGAGTTATACCCAGGGTGAATTTTCTGTTTCCCATCCACTCATCAAGATTTCTCTTGTAGAGAGTCAGCGAGGTGCTCTGCTTGACATGTATGGGAAGTCTGTTCCATAGCATGGGCAGTCTCTGGGTTATGAATCTGTCCCTCCAGCATGTTCTGTTAATTGTGATAATGATGTTGAGGTCTCTGGAGCATGTGGTGTGGAAGGATTAGGATTTCTTTAGATGTAGCATTTCTAACATTGCGGGGTCAGACATGGCTTTGTAAGTCAAGCAGAGATCGCCTCTAAGTAGGCGATATGAGACAGAGAATAGTTGAAGTTTTTTTAATCTGCCCATATAGGACAAGTGTTTAAGGCCTAGGATCCTCTTTGTGAGGTACTTTTGTGGCCTCTCCAGTTGTTGCAGGTGTCTAGTGAGATAAATGCCAAATGGGGCATTGTACTCTATGACTGGCCTAATGAGGGAAGAGTAGAGAGAGACAATGACCTCTTTCTTCCTGGATGCAAAACCCTTAGTAATGAGATGTGCCACATAGAAGGACTTTCTGACCACAGTGGCAATGTGAGTGATAAAAAGAGAGGTTGCTGTCATTCTGTGTTCCCAGATCTCTTATAACGCCTTCTGTGTTCAGTGGACTACCATCAATGTGGAAATTCATGGGCACCGGGTTTTTCCCAGAGGGGATGACGACACATTTTTTGGCATTGAGCTTAAGGCCATGATTCTGACACCAGTCATTGGTCTCAGTGAGGCCATTCTGTAGGATGTCAACATCACTTGGGGAGTTAATAATAGCTCCCAACTTGCAATTGTCTGCAAACTTTGTCAGCCATAGTCCCTTCGTGTTGGCCTGGACTTTAGAGAAGTAGATGCCAAACAGGAGAGGACCCAGGAATGAACCCTGTGGGACTCCACTCATGACTAGTCAGCAGTCTGATGTGGAGTCAGCTACTTTCACACTGTGGGTTCTATCTGTGAGCCAGTTTGCAACCCACCTAGCGCTATAGGGGTTGATGCCAAGCTTAGTGAGTTTTTCTGTGATTCCTGAGTGGGGAATGGTATCAAAAGCCTTGGTCAGATCAAGGTATTTTGTATGAACCACCTTGCCTTCATCCACAGCTCTGGTGACTGACTCAATGAAGTTGACCAAGTTGAGCAGGCATGATCTACCCTTCACAAAACCAAACTGTGTGGGATCCAGAGTTTGGAGATTCCCTATATCCTTGTTTATTAGGTCCATGATGATGGGGCGATAGCTCCCAGGGTCTTTAGTCACTCCTCCATTTGTGGAGAGGGATGACTGTAGCAGTGTGCCATTCATTAGTGGCAAAATCTGAGGTGAGACTGTCATTGAACAGGGCACACAGGTGAGGTGCCAGTTCACTCTGTAGTTCATGTAGAACACAACCAAGGATATTGTCAGGTCCCATAGAAGTTGTATTCTTGGCCTCGGACAGTGCTGTTTTAACTTGTGCTACAGTAGTATTGGGTACCTGGCAATCTATTGGTATTGTGATTGGTCCTTTGTGGGGGGAGAGAAGGGTAAAGTTGACACTGAATCTGTTGGCTAGTATACTGGCAGTATCTGTTGGCTCGGTATAGGAGGTACCATTGTGCAGTAGCTCAGAGCAAATCTGGGTATTGGCGTGGAGATTCCTTACATAACTATAGAAGGCCTTGCGGTTGTCTTTACTATCTGCTGCAATTCTGTTTTCATAGCTAGCTTTAGAGGATTTGATGAGGAATCTCAACTTTTTGTTGAGGCTGATAAGGGAGTTTTTCCAGTCTTGGGACTTCACCTTATTCCACATCAGTTTCTTCCTTTTGTTGTAGAGTTTGTTTATGGCTGGTGACCACCAGATTGGCCTCCTTTTTTGGAGGAGCGCGTCTTGGTTCTATTGGGTATGGTGAGATTCATGCATTTGTATATGTGTTTGTACAGTTCATTAGTGTGATTCTGCAGTCATGCAACTATTTTCCATTTGTATGGCTGCCGTGAAGTTAGCCACTTCTGTTTTTAGGAGCCCAAAGTTAGCTTTGGAGACGTTTTTCATGGTGGTTACCTTTCGGGGGGGGGGGGTGGTGGTGAAAGGATGTGGATTTCCAAATTGATTAGTTTGTGGTCGGATCTAACCAGGGAGGAGATGACTACTGGTGTAGAACAATGGTCGCCCATGTTCCTAATGACCAGGTCAAGTGCAGAGATACTAGAAATAATGCCCAATATTGTACCAAACTCCAAGTGAAAGGAACTACATTTTCTGATACCAAAGTAATAGCAAATATCCTGGCTAATAAATTTAACTCAATTATTTTCTCTCCTTTACACTCCAGTGTCCTCCCTCATGAACCTTTTTAACACTGCTCCTCCTGTTTTCACTATGGTCCACATCCTGGGAGCTATTGCCAAAACTATAAATAATAGTTCCACAGACTCAGACAATATATCAGGCTGCCTTGTTGTTTGCACAGAGTTCCTTATTGTTGAATTTCTCCTTAATCATTTTAATCTCTGTTTCCCCACAGGAACTTGAGCTCTAGGTAATAGCAGTTGCTGCCCTTTTTGTTAGGGTGATGTAATTGACCTGGAAATCTTGGAGTGTATCTTAGCCACTCTTATTAACAGTAAAACTGGTAACTTATAAACACTTGACCCTAGTCAGTATGGTTTTATGAAGAATAGGTTTTGCTTGCTTAAGCTGTTGACTTCTTTGAAGGTGTGACTGGTGCTATTGATGTGGTTATTCTGTCCAAGCCACATATGCCAACCTATGGAACAAACTTCCCTTACTTGTTAAACAGTGTAACACCCGAGCCTCCGTTAAGTTGACTGTTGATGACTGTATGCGTTTACATAAATTTACACAATTGATTAGTAGTTTGGCCCTTATTAAGAAGAGATACCTAGAGTACATAGCTAGACTATATGTAGTTGTTCAAACCCCTTTCATAGTCCTAACCTAGGAATGCATTATATACAAACTTTAAACATTTTATAGATTTTTTTCCTGTGTACTATTTCTTTCACACTAATAACTAGATTTGTTTTAAAACTACAGTATGGTTGGAGCTAAAATTTTTAACATTCAACATTTTAAATAGCTCATAGGTTCATGCAGCATCTTTTTCAGACACATCATATATTTTTAATTAGGAGACAAACGCAAGCAACATTTTTCTTTGGGCATTCAGGAACACGCTCTCCATCCATGTGAAGCAGAGCTCCTCCCTAACCCAATTCAAGTCAAACTGGACAATTGGATGGGGAACAGGAAATTCTTCCCTGGTTTGGCAACTATGTCTCTAATGAGTACAGGCAGCCTATACATGTTTCATCTTCCAGGCCCCTACTTGTAGATGTTTCATCTCCCAGGCCCCTGCACTTATCAAGGATACCAGAACTTGCTAGAGATTTGGGATGCATGGTGAGGATTAAAAAGGCCCTTGTGGTTGTTGCCCTAATACATACCTATGAACCTATGAACCTAAGCCAGAGAACACAACAATATTTGCCAAAATTGTGTTTTTTGGATGCTTTGCCAAAAATTGTGTTTTTGAATGGACACGCTGTCAGGGGGCTTTTTATCATAGCTTTAAGGTACAGCAAAGAGTTGATTATGTGAGTAGCAGAGGTAGCAGGTGTAGCACTCTAAATATGGGTCTGGGGAACTTTGCTCCATAGAAAAGAATATACTTCAGATACTTTACCACCTGTATTTATTTATTGTAAACAAAAATGCATCGTGTACTTGCATTTAACTGACCATTCTAGATCCATTTTTAGATCCATCTTTAGATCGTACTCACCAGTTGCTGGAAGGTGGTGAGTTGCATGAGAATATTAGCTGGGCAGAATCAAGTCTGCATGACAGAAAATGTATTGTTGTAGTTTTTGCTGCAACATGAATTTTATCAATGCGTGAAGGTACAGGATCCACACAATGCTATGCAGTCTCTTCTCTGCTCAGATATTTGCAATCTGCGGCTTTGAGCTGAACATGGGTCTTTTGCTAGACTTTCTAGCTCTGTCTAAATGTAATATTGTTAAAATACTCCAACATAGTTACGACATTTGCAGTAACTATAAATTATTTATTGATAACAGTAAATATAGTTACAGATCAAGCTGTATTAATCTTTTGAGCTATTTAAGTTCTTAACCAGGAATGTTAAATTAGTGACTGAATTAAAAAAATGGATTTTCTTAGTGTTTTATTTGCTGACCAGTGCACTAGGTAAAAAGAAAGTATGGACTAGGACAATACAGGAATACATATAAAATTGCACAAGAATGCCAAAGGAGGATGAGTTATCCTTTTAGTCCATCTGACTGTTGCAGTTATCCCGTGAGCTGCTACCTCTCCTCAGAACTTGCCCCATCCTTTCCTTTCTGTGAATGACATCTCTGTGATGACTTTCACCACACCTCTTCCTCTAATGATATACTCTGTTGTGCTATTATCCCTTCTCTGAGGTGATATCTTCCTCAAGTCTGTCTGGGTATATCTATTTTCAAGATGTTATTTAGGTTCCCTCCCATCCTGTTTATCATTTATTTTTATCTCCATCCTTCCAATTTACCCTCACACAATAAGATGTATTCAGAGCATATCCAATTTTCTCCTCTATATGACACTCTCATAATTTGGTGATGAATCGGATAGTGGAACATGGTGAAATGGCTGTACTAAATAAAAAGCCTTCACACTGTACCTAGCTTTTATGCTTCAGAGTTTTGGACTGCATTAGAAATTAAAAATTTGTCTAGGCTGCTGAATTTGCGATATTGGATTAAACATAAAGCGCCCTTAGTAGATTTTCAACCTCCATGCCACGCTTCTGTTTACCTTTTTGAAAATAATATACTTAACTCATTCAGCTCTGAGCAGCAGGAGGTAATTAATTCCTTTGTTTCCTGAGATCTCCAAAGCTAGGGAACCATTTGCTTTCTAACAGCTTTTCTCCAAAATCCTCTACTAAAACACACTTCATAAGATTTGTGATATCTAATAAATTATGTGAGTTGCAAAAACGTAAAATACGAAAGCTTTTCAGTAAACAGTTGGGGACACACTGGTGTTATTATCAAAGATCTGTGTGTAGATGCTGATTTTATATTGCACATTTATGAAAGAAAATTACCTTTTATTTGTCAGCATTTAGTAATGTTACGGTCAAACAAAGGGTTATATCTCTGTAAATTGCAAGGTAGCAGAGGTGTAGCTAAGGCACACTGCGTTGTTCCCCAATTTGGCACCCCCTCAACTCAAAGTTGAGGTTCTAAAAGCAGTCTTATGCCAGCTTTCCTTTTAATTTGTAGCAAACTGCATGCTACAGTTTAATAAGCAGCTGCTACAGATTTATGCCACACACAGATTGTTAAGCATTTCAGTTCTTAAAAAAACTCTGCTCTTTTTCAAACTGTAGCAAACTGCAACAGTTTATGCCAAACAGAGAGTCAAGGCACTTTAGTTCTACAAAAAGAAATTATTTCCTTTTAAACTGTAGCAAACTGCTACAATGTAGCAAGGAGCTGCTACAGTTTATGCCACACAGAACACTATGAATGTGGGTAAGGCACTACACTGAAGACCAATCAGCATCTGCTGATTATGCTCCCCAATAATTTGTGCCCGGGGAGGATTTCCCCTTTACCCACCCTAGCTACAGTACTACAAGATAAATTATAAGTGGGAGAATTGTTCACTTATTTGAGAGTTTTCCTATGATGTATGACAAGAAGGGGGTAGCACTGTCCAGTTTTGTGATATTGCAGAATGTATGGAAATTATGCATAGTATTTTCACAATAGTTCAGAACAATATTCTTTAAATCATGCCTGCTAGATTGCAGGTGCTAGTGACAACATTGTCTACCTTAATGCTTTTGTATACAATGACACAATTTGTACACCTGTAGGTCAAACAGCTTTTATGAAATTCATGCAGCTATAAAACTATTGCTACAGTCATAACTATTTTATAGGTTCATAGGTAAGTACTAGGCTAGCTGCCCTTGCAGGCCATTTAAAGCCTAGCCAATTTCAAATTTGTGCCTGAATTAACTTATCCAATTTGATAATAGATTGGCCTTACTTATCCATGGGCAATAATTAAATATTACCCCAATGAGAATAAGTGGGATCATACCATAGATTATTTGAGGGGACACATGCATGGGATAAAGCATTTAGGAGTTGCATCTGTCCATTAGTAGTACAGGGGGCAGTTCTGGGGTAAATTTTCTGTTTCCCTTCCATAGGTCCAAGTTGCACTTGAATATGGCTAGGGATGTACTTTGCTTTATGTGGATGGGAAGTCTGTTCCTTAGCAGTGGTATCTGCTTCGATATATACCTGTCCCTCCAAACCATTCTGTTGATGTTTCAGAAGAGGTTCAGACCCCCAGGCTGAGTATTTCTAATGTCATTTAACTTGCTGACATCAGTAATGTGTTGGAGGATGCCTTACATGCCAGACACAGGGTCCTTATTAGCAGTCTGTAGGATAATGTGTATAATAACAAGGCTTTGAATTGGTCCACGTAGGACATCTAGTATCCTAAGGTATCTCTGTGGGTGTTCCAGTTGTTGCATGTGTCTGGCCAGATACATGTCAAAGGGGACATTATATTCAATGGTTGGCCTAATGAAGGCTGAGTAAAAGGGACAATAACATCCTTAAATCTAGACCCAACCCCTTTGTTTATAAGCTGTGCAATATAGAATGACTTTTTTTTACAACAATGGCCAAGTTAGTCAAAAGTTAGGTCACTGTTCCCATAAGTTCCCAAATCCTGAACAACTGGATTAACTCTTAGGGGTGAATTTTCAATGTGGTTGTTGCCTCTGGTAGATGCCTTTCCAAATTATACAATAATGCATTTTTGGCATTTGGCATTTGGTTTACTTCCATGATTTTGGCAACAGTTATTTATTTTGAACAAACCTTCCTGCAAGATGGCTAAGTCATTTGGGGATTCAATGACTGCTCATAGCATACTTAATTTTCCTAACATGCTTTGTTTGGTTGCACCCAAGGGTACAGCACATTGGAAGAAAGGTCCCCTGGTAAATGTCATAGTTGTGGACGAATCCACTAAGAAGGAACTCTCTGAGGAGAGTATGTCTGTCCATCCTCCTAAGAGGGAATAAAGAGTGTTTGACAGGTTTGGGAGATGGACATATGTTTCAATGACTTTCACACTCAGACTGCTACACAAAGTGGCCCACATGATGTCTTTCCAGAGGGACTTGAATAAGGAACTCATCAAGGTAACCAACCAGTAGACATCCAAAAAATGGTTGTCTACTTTACAATTGATGTCCAGTGTATCCATGTGTCTGCTTTCTGATGTGGCTGATGCTATGGCGAGAGCAGCAGGATCCAGCATAGCCATCTGCTGGCATGCATGGATGTGATTGTGTGACTTTGCAGAAGGTTTCAAGATGTCTTTGCTTAATAACCTCTTTGATGGTTCCGCAAATACCCCCTTTGATGGTTCCACACTTTTCAGGCCAAAGGTTAGGGACGCTCTCTCCAGGAGCATACAGGGTGGTAAACCCTTTCTGTTGTTAGAACCCCCTTCTCCACCCCTCAGAGAACCTTTTCCAGGAATCTGAGAGCTGACAAGAAGATGTGGTTCATGAAAATCTCAAGGGTTCAATCAGGATACTCCTGCAGACAGGTCCTCCTGAAGCAGAAGGAGTAGCAATTTCAAAGGACACCACCCTAGGGGTAGAGGCAGTCTACAGAATCAGGGAGTTCATGGCCCTTATTCTGAGAAATCCTTTCAGCACTCCTGAAGGAATGTCCAACTGCTGCCTTCTGGAGACAGTTGGGGGGCACTTATCCCTGCACTCTGAAGTCTTTCAGGCCATCACATCAGTTACTTGATTGCTGAGAACAGTCATCAGAGGCTAAATCATTCTCTTTCCCTCCTCTCCCCTGCCCTAAAGAAAAGAAGGATTCTTAAAGTACTAGCTGATGTGATGGAATCTGCAACAGCAGAAGTTTTAAAGTTGCTGGAAAAAAAGAGTCATCCACAATGTTCCAAACAAGCATTTGCATCTCTGAATGTTTTGATATTACCTACTATGCCTTAATGTAGTTTTTACTAACAGCCACTGCTTACATATACCACCTCCAAAATTCCAGTATTACACTCTGTTTTACATTATTAATTTAAACATGGAAAATATATGATATTTAATTAACTGATTGCAAAGACTACTTTTTTTAACACCTTTATTAAATTATCACTTAAAACACAGACAAACATACGTTTATATAAAGGAAAATCTTCTTCTTCTTCTTTCGGCTGCTCCCGTTAGGGGTCGCCACAGCAGATCAACTGTTTCCATTTCTTCCTGTTCTCTGCATCTTGCTCTGTCACACCAGCTGCCTGCATGTCCTCTCTCACCACATCCATAAACCTTATCTTAGGCCTTCCTCTTTTCCTGTTACCTGGCAGCTTCATCCTTAGCATCTTTTTCCCAATATACTCTGCATCCCTCCTCAGCACATGTCCAAACCAACATAATCTTTCCTCTCTGGAATTTGTCTCCAAACCTTCCAACCTGGGCTGACCCTCTAATATACTTATTCCTAATCCTGTCCATCCTTGTCACACCCAGTGCAAATCTTAACATCTTCAACTCTGCCACGTCAAGCTCTGACTCCTTCCTTTTTGTCAGTGCCACTGTCTCCAACCCGTATAACATAGCTGGTCTCACTACCCTCTTATAGGCCTTCCCTTTCACTCTTACTGGTACTCGTCTGTCACAAATCACTCCTGACACTCTTCTCCACCCACTCCATCCTGCCTGTACTCTCTTCTTCACCTCTCTTCCACACTCACCATTACTCTGAACTGTTGATCCCAAGTACTTAAACTCATTCACCTTCGCCACCTCTACTCCCTGCATCCTCACCATTCCTCTGTCCTCCCTCTCATTCACACACATATATTCTGTCTTAGTCCTGCTGACCTTCATTCCTCTTCTCTCTAGAGCATATCTCCACCTCCCCAGGGTCTCCTCCACCTGTTCCCTACTCTCACTACAGATCACAATGTCATCTGCAAACATCATAGTCCACGGGCACTAAAGGAAAATGAAATATGTTAACATGTTCACAGTTATAGACATTTAGATATCACATATATTCTTTTATACAATTATCACCAATCCAGCATTACATAAATAGATCAATTCCTGCCTTCTCTTAAACCTCAGTCCTCCTCCAAACATTATTCTGCATGCATTTTTCCCACAATTTCCATTTTTTTCCTGTGTAATTTGCTCCTTCCCTTTTCTAAAGTTCTCAGTTCCAGTTCTTCTATCTCAGTTGCAATATTCACTAGTTCAAATACAGTTGGTTTAAACTTTGATTTTCATTTTCTAGTAATTGTTTTGGTACTTACATATTATAGCAACCAGATTTTAGCGATAATACCACTTGCTTCCCGATATCGAAATCTGACTGTTTTTGTTATATAAATGTCAGCAAATGTCTTTTCTTTCACACTGAAGGTTGTTTTAAGACAGGTTGTCAAGAACAATGGAGAAAGTCAGTGTGTCGCTGTGGCTGTGTGCACTTTACTACCAGCATGTGTGAGGCTATCTCATTTATGCATTAACGGTGCTTGCAGCCACAGCGACAGTAACTTTTCACGCTGTTCTTCATAACCCTTCTTAAAACCACCTTCTCTCAAAAACAGTCCTTTTTTTCTCTCTTCCTTCTCAAAGTGCGTGTCACAATACATGTTTTCGATTCAATAGGACTCCAAATGGTGAGGAGGCGTCCCTCTGTGTGTTTTAATCCTAGAAATGCATCTTAAACTAAGCAAAATACTGTGTTGTATGAGTCTCAGGAAAGGCTGTGATACCTGAAACCCAAATGCAATTATGACCATTATTCATCAGCATTTGCTGCCATGAAAAAAAAGGAACGTTCAGCAGGCAGACTTTCAATAAGCGACATGCTGCTGGCAGTAAAGTGCATAAAGGAATAACAGCATTTTTTTTTTTTTTACTTTTTATTGAAAACACTCCCAGAAAAAAACTGTATTGTTAAAGGAAACACACTATATGACAGTTATAAACAACTAACTGTCAGATTTTGATATCGGTAAGCAAGTGGTATTAAAGCTAAAATCTGGTTGTGATAATACGCAAGTACAATTGTTTTTTTGGCAACCACCAAAATTAAACTTAAGAAGGACTAACTATATCTAGACAATTCGGATTCTGTATCCCAGTTCAAAAATAATTTTCTTAGTTATATCCATTTGATCATTCAATATTTAGGGAATGATTAAAGTCTGCCAACTCATTACACTCCCAAAACATATGTTCCCAGTTACCTCTTTCTTCCTCATGACACCTCCAACATTTACTATCTATCTGAGAAAAAAATCTTTGGCACCTACTTGGGGTATAAAAATACCTATGTAAACACCTCCAAGCAAATATCATAAATCTTCTAGACTTTGTTGCATATTTGAGAGACAAAGATATATTCCCCCATTTGTGTCTTTGTGGATTGCTTATCCAATCTCTTTTTTCAATCCTTTCTAAGCTCCTCTGATTGATTCTTATACTTATCATGCAATATGTTGTGCGCTCTACTAATTATTCCTTTTTTAACAGCAATGTCTGTGCTAGATTCTACTAAAAACTCTACCAGTGCTAGTTTTTTACTTAGGATCCCCCCATTTCTTTCTTCAGAGTATTACCTATACTCTGATAATAATCCTTGAAAGAGAAGGCAAGCTCTGTCCTGCAGTCCAAATAAATTCTTGGCCTCTTCCCATTCTATTACCTTTCCTCTGTAATTATTTGCTCCCAATATGTTGGTTCTTTTACCAGATTTCTCCAATAAATGTCAGACCCCATCACCTATTTTCTGTAACCCTAATTGCAGTCATGCCTATCAGCAGCATCTCCTTTCTCCATTTCCATGTTGGCTTAGTTCTTAGAATACTTTTTGCTACTTTATACATATAATATTCTGCATGGTTATTGTTATTCTCCTTAAGGATCTGCATCCAAAATCTCAGTCTCTTCTTTTTCCTTGAGCTCCCCCCTCCCCCATTTCAACATAATTTCTTTCCACTTTGAATTATAGGTTTCTACTTGTGTTATATATAGGAGCCTTAACTGTGTAGCTCTGAAATACTTTTATTTATTTATTTCATTTTTATTTTACATTTGTAGACCGGGTTAGTCTGGCTGGGCAGAAGCATTTTTTCAGCAGTGACCTGGGGAGAAAAGCTCCATTGAGTACAAATATAGCAGTCTACCCCTTCAAATCAGGTAATCCCAAACCGCCTTCTTCAATTGGAAGGATCAACTTATCCCACTTGACTCTTGCTGTCTTCCCCTCCCAGATAAAAGTCTTCAGCTTTTTATTAACTGCTATCCACAGATTCTGTTGGTTGATAAAACTATGCCTGAACTGTGTATAAAACTAAAGAGACTAAAAACATTTTAACTTCTTGCATATTGTTGTCTCTATATATGTATGTATATATATATATATATATATATATATATATATATATATATATGTGTGTGTATAAAACATATTTTCCAATTTCTCAGTTTTTGTATTATCTTTTGTTTAGTCTCTTCCCACATATCCTTAGCTGCCACAACGGAATGCTTTTTACTCCATAATCCAAAGTACTTCATTTTATGTCCCATAAATATGGATATTGCCGAACCAGTTCATGTGTGGGTACATCATTTTCAGCTATTGACTTTGTTTTAACTTTTGTTGGTTGATAAAAATATTCCTGACCTGTGTATAAAACTAGAGAGACTAACAACATTTTAACTGCTTGCATCTGGTTATCCATATCAGTATAACATATTTTCCAATTTCTCAGTTTTTGTATTATTTTTTGTTTAGTCTCTTCACACATATCCTTAGCTGCCACAGCAGAATCCTTTTTACTTTGTTTCAGCTTTGTTAATTGTGTATACTGAAAAGATTTGAAACTGCCTCAAAATGTTCAACAACACTTGTCTTGGTTTTATCAGGTATAAAATAATATAATCTGCAAATATAGCTAGCTTTTACTAACTACCATACCACTTATATAAATTACACTTCTGAGATACTTATTTTCTTTGCCAATGGATCTAAATTGCCAATGGATCTAAATATAGTACACATAAAGGAGAAAGAGGTCACCTCTACATGGTTCCTCTGCTCAAACAGAAATTATCAGAGATAAACCCACCCACTTTCAGTTTTGTCTCCAACCCCTCATATATTCTCCTAATCAACCTTATAATTTTATCAGGGAATGCAAATATTTCCATTGCCCTGCTCATAAACTCCCAGCTCGCTCTGTCAAATCAAGACCTACCAACAACAGTGGTATTTTCTTACATTTAGCTTCCCTCTGGATCATTAATGTTCTGTTAATTTTGTCAAATATTTGCCCCCACTCCACAAAACCACATTGATCCGTGTCTATCAATTGTAGCATCACCTTTAATATCCTTTTAGCCATTATAGACATACACACTTTATAGTCATGGTTTAGGATTGAAATGGGCCTGTATGAAGCTGGACTTGATGGGTCTTTACCCTCTTTAGGTATTATCAGCTATCACCACTTTCTTCCAGGAAGCTGATGCTTCTCCCCCTCTTAAAATACTGTTAAACAAAACCTTCTAGATCTTTATCAGTTTTTCTCTCCTTGCTTCCAAACTTCCACATGAATACCATCTATTTCTGGGGGCTTTCCCGCTGATTGGTTATACATCACCATTCTTATCTCATCGCTTCCTGCCCTATTAATAATTGAACCACATCTACCTCTACACATGGCATATTTAATTCTTCCATAAACATTTCCATTTGTGCCTTTTCTTGATCTCCATATTTCTCTGCTTTATACAGCCTTCCATAAAATTTCCAAAATATTTCTAGTACCTGCACAGGATCTCTTGTTATCTTCCTTGTTATAGGCTCCCTAAGCTTGGTGACAACCCTTTCTACTTTCTGTTGCTTTAGTCTAAATTTTTTTGTGCTCTGGCATTATTATCAAAAACAGTTGCTTAACAACAATCTTTCTAACTCATTCATATTATTGAGGCATATTTTCTACTTAGCACTTTGTAATTACTCCTCTTCTTGTTCTGTGACATCCCCCCTATTCTGCAATACTTTACCATTTGTCAGTCCCCCTAAATAATTATTGTTGCTTCTTAAAAATATCTCTCTTTCTTTTATTTTCACCCTATTTTTAAGCTCAAATTTAATTTTATCCCATAGCTATATTTTCAGAAGAAATTTCTGTCTTCTCTAATACTTTCTACTACCCTTTCCTTAAATTCCTTTCTTTTCAACAGATAGATGGGAAAGCGCCAGTGTCTCATTTTTATTTCATTACCCTGTGTTTTTATTTTAGTTATTATTGGCACTTGATCTGAAATAGTTATTGGATACGTATCAAAACTTTCAATGAAATGCACATGTTTCTGTGAAAGGTAAATTCTGTCTAGCCCAGCCCAGTTTTTGTATTTTGGTGAATAATATGTAAATTCACTCTGGACTCCTACTACTGAATTCATATCTTCCATGCCAAATATTTTATAAATGTTTTCAAAAATCTACACTCCTTTGCTATATTTTCCCTTCTGTCCCACCCCAGACACATCTTCCTTGCTGCAAATCAAATTCCAGCCCCCACCTATAAATAATATTCCCTGCTGAAAACTGATTATTTGTCACAGAATTTTCTTAAGCTCCATTATAGCAGTTTTACGTGGAATATAAATACATGCCAGTGTAATCCACCTCCCTTACCAGTAGCTCCTTAGTACTGCATATCTACCATTATTATCTTTTGTATCCTGTTCTATCACTATTGGAGCTCCTCTTGCAGTTAATATAAGTTCTCCTCTTTTCCTTAGTAACAGATATTCCACTGAATAACCATCCTGAAAAAATGTCTTTATCAAAGTCAGATGCATATATCTGTGGACCATTAACATTTAAAGATAATATTGAAAGGCGCATTATGTTAAAAGGTTATTATTCCCACCTTTTATTTGTAACATTTTGTGTTAAGTACCTAATTCCAGCTTTTGTGTTACATGCAAATAGTAATGTTTGGCAGGTTGACCTTTTATACAGTTGTCTCTTGTCATATCCATGTGAGCCTATGTCACATTTTACAAAACATTTTTGTTTTATTGAAAGTCCTCAAAAAATACAGCCCCAGTACACCCCAAAAACCTATTACATGAATATCAGCACAAAAAACATGGACATGTTCAATCTTGAAGTTTTACTTTCCTAATAGGAACAGTTGTCTTAGACTGACAATCACAATAACAGAATTGAGTTAACCTAAAAGGAAGGTTATCCATGCTAAGATGCATGGTACAGCCTGTAAAAGTGCTGTCTGATTTTGGCTTATCTTTATTGCTCTCTCAGAATGAGAAAACACTTGAATGCTTTCAGAAAATATTATATCCTAGCCATTGAAATAAAGCCATTAGAAGAAAGAAGTATTCTGTTTTTATTACTTTTTATGAAATTGTCTCCATGGAGACATGAGAACCAGATACCGGGTTGCTTCTACAAGTATTTATTTATTTGATAGAGAAGAGCTTTATTATATTCAGCATTCTTTTTTATTGGTTTGCTTTCTCTTAAAACTTGGGACTAGATAAAGACAAGAGCCTAAATCCAGTCCTTCCCCTATGCAAGAATGAGAAAAAGCACATTGTTTTTTTTCTTGTATCATACTCCTTTGAACAGACTTTTCCTCTTTTTTGACATTGCAGTGCCTACATTTCTTAAAACTGAACAAGGAGAAAGAGAAAAAACAGAGGCACCTGTTTAGTATTCTCATTACACTTGAAGATAACTGAGAAAATGTTACTTTAGAACATGCAGATATCATGGACTATACAAATATTACTGTTAAGAACAAAAGTTTGTTTTACTTACAGTTAACTGTTTCCTTCCTCTTCCCCTCACCAAAGTGTTCCTCCAAATATTAATAACATGCATTAGAGTTTAACAAAGTCAATAAAGTCCAATATTTCCAGATTTTCTTGTTCTATTTCACAAATATAGTTAACACTTTATAATTTAAAAACATATTTGCCTATTTCTGGGTTGGTTTTATTCCTGCTTATCTGTATTTCTCAAATCCAGTCTCTGCTTCCTTTCCAATGTACTCTTGGTTCTTCTAGTCAACTCTTGGTTTTTTTCTGTCTCTCAAGCATTTTCTGTTGAAACACTGGAAAAGGTTTCATTGGCACAGTCTGTCTTTATTACCAGAAGAACAAGAAGCAGAGTCACCTTCTGTTTCACAACCCACCTTTTCTTGGACAAACTTTTGTATTCTTAGCATGTTCTATATCAAAAAATGATTTTGATTCTCCAGGAAAAAAATATTCTGAAGACTGCTGGATACAGCAGCTTGAATCTCACACTTGCCTCGACATTCCCTGATCGTGTGGATACATTTGTTTCTCTTCTGCCTGGTGTACAGTAGATAATCATTTTCCAGAAACTCTCTACTCTCTCCAATTTTTAATATTTTACCCTTCTGCCACAGTTTTATCAGTGTCAACTCTTTATGCTACTATGATTGCATTTTTACTAATGGAGGTCTTGGCTGCTTCCTCATGGCCAGGTTTGGAGCATACACACAATGTGCCCTTTGAGTTAAAAAATTGTGCTGTGGAATACCAGTCCAGTTACTTTTTTGTGCTTTCAGAAAATTAATACAGTCTAGTTCTTCCAGTTTCTCTGGTACAGTATAAAATTTCAGGTTATCTCTGTGTGCTCTGTCCCCTAATTTTACCAGTTGTTTGAAACAGCTCTTATTGAGCAGTCTTATACTCAGCCAGCCTTTTCTTCATTTCAGCCTGTGATTATTGCATTTTCATCAGTTCATCTGAATAGCTGTTTAAAGCTTCTTCAAAATTGTCCAGTCTTTTGTTATTTGAGTTGATATACTCCTTCAGTGTTTCATTTATTTTAATAAGCTCTATGCGCATTTGACTTATTTTTTTCTCTAAATTAAATTGAAGCCATTTCTTGTACCAAAGCTGGGCTTGAACCGCTTTTTGCTTAACAGCTGTAAGATTCTTCTCAGTTAGTGTTTTTTCTTCACCTTTTTTGGAGATTTTCTTTAAGGCTTTCTGAGTATATTCTTTGCTGGGATCCAGGCATCATACTCTCTAGCCAGTAATTGAAATTTACTAAAACAAGCAAAATTGCTGTCTGTTATCTAGAAGTTTCTTTTTTTACACTGAGAAAGCTGAAATTAATCTGTTGGTCAGTGTGAACCCATCTTGGAAAGCCGTTTTTGCAAAGATTTCTTAATAACTTCAGCTCTGTGCATCCCGCACTGCCCATATTATTATATATGCTTAGAAAAATCATATCAGCTTACAGATGTCACCTTTCTGACTAAGTTGTAGATATGTATTTGTATTAGCCATTCAGAAATTAGATTTTGACAAGTACCCTATTACAGGAAAATAGGAAAGTCTCACTTAAAGATGAGTTTATTCTTGCCGGATATACAGGAACTCATGACTATACTCTTGTGAGAAGCAATAAGTTAAAGCATTACATTGTAACAGTTCTAGTATTTTTTATGAATTTTTCACACAATTAAAATCAGGGGAAAGGATTACTTTGTTCAGATTGAAAACACAGTCTGAAGTAGCTATGGTAAATGCTGACAAAACCATAGTGGTTTGGAGAATGAAAGACTATAATGAAGAAGCTTTGCAACAAATGAGTTGTATTTTTTAACACCATTCATATATTGACCCAGTTGTTGTTGTTTCTCTTTCAGCTTTTCCCGGTAAGGGGTCGCCACAGCAGAACTCCGGTCTGCTAATGATTGGCAGTAGATTTTTACGAAACGCCAAGGTGCCAGCTCGACACCCAACCTTCAATGAAGGCACACCCATTTATGCACGCATGCCTTTCGGACGCTACCCAACCACGGGGAGGACATGCAGACCCAGTAAATTTTTAAATAATAATAAGAATTTTTGGTAGAGTCTGAACAAAAGAGCATTATTTCTAAAAGTCTAATAAAACAGTTAGTGGTAACAGAACCTAGGTATCCAAAACTCTACCTGCTTCCAAAAATTCACAACCAGGTTAATCCTATTCCAGGCAGGCTTACTGTATCAGGGAAGGGATACCTGACTAAACTGATTTCATCATTTTTAGAAAAGTGCCTTAAGTCCCTTTATGTCAGATAAGAGCTTACATTAAAGACAACTAATTTCTTCAATGTTTGAAAGATTTATATGTTAACCAGTGGACATATTTATATGCTATTGATGTGTGCTTGTTATGTGCCACTATAACTTATGATGCAGGCATTTTGGCTATATAGTATTTTTTCACGAAGCTAGAGTTTATCATCAAGAATTTATTTCTTTTTATTCACACTCCTTTACATACAAATGCTTTTTCAGGGCAATGCCTACCTCCAGGTTAAATGCACAGCAGTGGAGTGTAGCCTTTGCCCCCATGTATACAGATACCTATCAACCTCTTAACACAAGAAATCTGGACAAAGGTTAAAATAATGGGGGGGGGGGGGGCAAAGTCCAACAATAGGGACACATTTTAATTATTGCTCTTATAAACTTAGAAAGTTGCTAGAATAAGTTTTGCATTGGTATGGATTTTCTGAATGATATATAGTCTGAAACTCAGATGTCTGTTTAGTGACTTCAATCTTCAACAATTTTCCAGAAAACCATACATTTTGTCAGGAACAGACCAAAAATATGAGGCAAAACTCTGGGCATTTTGCAAATATCTGGACAGATGAGAGACATGTATGCAGATATTTTATGTTTTTTTAGCTGAAATATATATAATATTCCACTAGGAATGCTTTTGTTAAGATTGGTGTTGCGTACATATGGAGCAAATATTTTAAAGATCAAGAAAGTTTTTCAGAAATGTCAGTATTTATATCTTTAGGACAATTGTTTACTACAGCAGTGTCTAATACATGCCAATATGCATATAAAAATGAACAGAATATTATTTAGAATCTGTCATCCTTCAAACATCCAATTGTTATTCAACAGGAAGGTGTAGAATTACCAAAAGGATGGTGGTTTCCATGTCGAATTTGTGGCTTTTGTAAATGTATTTACAAAACAATATTTTTTCACATCTACTAACACTCGTAAAACATGAAATCTGATACCAAATCACTAACAAACAAACATATTATTCATATAGCTGAATGCATGCATAGCACCTTGAATATGGGTCAAAATAAGGGACCCAGGAAACAACATTTGTCCTTAGATTTAAGTGGTATCCACTGTGCTAGAGAAAGAAGTGCACAATTTAAACACTCCTTAGTATATCCCACTGTTAGTTTTCTTTTCATAGGAACTGATAAGGTTAACATGTAAATAAAAACCAAGAACAAGTGAAAAGCACCAATAAAGCAAAGCAGATCCACAACCTGGAAGCTGGCTCTGGAAGCCCAGAATGAAAAGTTGATGAAATGCTGATATTCCTTCTTCCGCAAGGCAGAAAATGAAAGGCTGCAACTTACAAAAACTTTCTTGCTTTAATAACAAACAAAAATCTCCTCAAGCACTTTCGCTCAGCCTGGTGCTGAGCTTTTTCAAGATACAATAAAATCAAGCTGGTTGTTCTTTATATACATAGTCAAAACTTGACCAATAATTCAATTAGTAAAAGAGAAGGTCTAATTAACCCTTCAAATTACTTGCTGGTACAAAACCTGCTTGCAGGCAAACCATTACTAAGCACAACTCACTGCAATGTCCAACAAAGCATATGCATAAACTTAATAATCAATTGTTGGTATACACACAGATTGCCATAAAAAAGTATACAGTGTTAAAAATATGCAATATTAAAACTATACAATGTTAAAACAATGTTCAAAAGCCAATACTATACACATGCTAGTATGTTAAAAATGTTTAAATGTGCTGTTTATTCAGCAAAATTTTGTTTCTATATGTAAACCCTGAAAACACTGGAAAACCGAAAATTCATAATTTAGCCTTCCTTAACCTCAGGACGCTGCTAATACTGCAAGCGTCATTAAGCCCTGGTCGCCTTCCTGCATCTAGTCTTAGCTGCCATAATAACTCTTTATATTCTAAAAGAATTTCTGCCTTGCGGAAGAAGGAATATCAGCATTTCATCAACTTTTCATTCTGGGCTTCCAGAGCCAGCTTCCAGGTTGTGGATCTGCTTTGCTTTAACATGTAAATCATACATAAATCTGCATTGCAAAAGATACTGAAGAAAATGGATGAAATATTGATATTTAATTTAGGAGCCCTTTATCCAGCAGGAATTTATGAGATATTCTAATTGTCAGTATTCACAAGTTATAGTGCATCATTAATATGTGATATATGTATATTTTGTTCATTGTTATTCTTTTGGTTTTCTTCATATTGCATTATTCAAGAATCCTTAGATGATGTTGATATCTGATTTATATATAGATATATATTTTGTAATTGTTCATAGGTTCATAGGAGTGTACTAGGCTAATGGCCCTGGAGCCTTTACAAGCCTAGCCCAAAAGATTCCTTGGCAGCATGCTGCCCAACGTTATTTCCCAGTGCCCCTGTCCAGCAAGGCCACTGAAATGATTCCCAGGGTGAATTTTCTATTTCCCATCCATTCGTCATGATTTCTCTTGAAGAGGGCCAATGAAGTGCTCTGCTTGACATGTAAGGGAAGTCTATTCCAGAGCATGGGTAGTCTCTGGGTTAGGAACCTGTCCCTCCAACAAGTTCTGTTGATTGAGGTGATGAGGTTGAGATCTCTGGCATGTGTGGCATGGAGGGATTGGGATTTCTTTAGATGTAGCATATCTAACAGTGCTGGGTCTGACATGGCTTTGTAGGTCAAGTAGAGATCACCTCTAAGTAGGCGATATGATATCGAGAAAATTTAAGAGTTTTTTAATCTTTCTGCATAGGTCAAGTGTTTAAGGCCTAGGATCATTTTAGTGAGGTATTTCTGTGGTCTTTCTAGTTGTTGCATATGTCTAGTGAAGTACATGCCGAATGGGACATTGTACTTGATAATTAGGCTAATGAGGGAAGAGTAGAGAGAGACAGTGACCTCTTTCTTCCTGGAGGTAAAACCCTACAAATGAGATGTGCCACATCGAAGGATTTTCTGACCACAGTGGCAATGTAATTATCAAAGGATAGGCTGCTATCCACTTGTGTTCCCAGGTCTCTTATGACACCTTTGGTGTTCAGTGGACTACCATTGATGTGGTAGTTTATGGGTACCATGTTCTTCCCAAAGGGAATGACAATGCATTTTTTGGCGTTGAGCTTAAGGTCATGGTTCTGACACCAGTCATTGGCCTCCGTGAGTTCTGTAGAATGTCAACATCACTTGGGGAGCTAATAATGGCTCCCAGTTTGTAGTCATCTGTGAACTTGGTCAGCCTTAGTTCCTTGGTTTTGGCCTGGACTTCAGAAAAGTATATGACAAACAGGAGAGGACCCAGAACCAACCCCTATGGGACTCCACTCATGACTGGTCGGTAGTCTGATTGAGTCCGCTACTTTCACTGTGTGATTTCTGTCAGTAAGCCAGTTTGCAACCCACCTTGTAACATAGGGGTTGATACCTAATTTAGTGAGTTTATCTATGATTCTGAGTGAGGAATTGTATCGAAGGCCTTGGCCAGATCAAGGTAGGCTGTGTGAACTACCTTACCTTCGTCCACAGCTCTGGTGACAGACTCAAAGAAGTCTACCAGGTTGGGCAGACAGGATCTACCCTTAACAAATCCAAACTACGTGGGTCTATAGTCTGGAGATTCCCTATGTCCTTATTTATTAGGTCCATGATGATGTGCTCCATAGCCTTCCATACCAGACTCGTCAGGCTAATGGGGCAGTAGTTCCCAGGGTCCATAGTCACACCCCCTTTGTGGAGTGGTTGACTGCAGCAGTGACCATTCAGCAGGAACAAAGCCATAAATGAGGCTGTGATTGAATAGGGCACACAGGTGTGGTGCCAGTTCATTTTGCAATTCATGTAGAACACAGCCCGGGATGTTGTCAGGTCCCATGGAAGCTGTGTTCTTGGCTTTGGACAGTGTGATTCTAACCTGTAGAGCTGTAATGTTGGGTGTTAAGCATCCCTCAGGTATTATGATTGGCCCTTTAGGGGGTGGGAGGGGGGTGAAGTTGGCACTGAATCTGTCAGCCACTATATTGGCAATTTATGTTGGCTCAGTACAGGAATTACTATTGTGTAGTAGCTCCAAGCAGATCTGAGCATTGCCCTGTAGATTTTTGACATAACTATAGAAGGCCTTGTGGTTGTCCTTAGTATCTGTTGCAATTTTGTTTTCTTAGCTAGCTTTAGAGGATTTGTTGATGGAGCTCAGCTTTTTGTTGAGGCTGACAAGGGAGTTTTTCCAGTCTTGGGACTTCGCCTTGTTCTGCAACAGTTTCTTCCTTCTGATGTAGAGTTTGTTTATAGCAGGGGACCACCAGATTGGCTTCCCTTTTTTAGAGGATAGCATCTTAGTTCTATTGGGAATGGCCCATTCCATGCTTTGTGTACATGTTTGTGCAGTGCATTGGAGTATAATTCAGCATTCCTGCATTTATTCTCCATTTGCATGGGCATTGTAAAGTTAGCCACCTCAGTTTTTAGAAGCCCAAAGTTGGCTTTGGAAAAGTTTTTTGCAGTGGTTTCCTTTGTGGGGGGGTGTGTGTGGGTGGGATGTGGATATCCATGGTGACTAGCTTGTAGAGCAATGGTTGCCCATATTAGTAATGACCAGGTTGAGGATGTTGGTACCCATAGTGGGGATAAGAATGAGCTGGTCCAGGGCGTTGGAATTGATGAATTCCAGGAAACGTTGAGTAAGTGTGTTGGTACTTGAGTAGTTTTCCCAGTTAATGGAGGGGTAGTTAAAGTCACCCAGGATGAGGGTGTTGGGTAGGACCTTAATATTTTCCAGGGTGTTTAGGAATGTGGAGTGGATGTTTTGGGGCATGGTGGGGGATCTATAGCAGGCAACAACCTGGATTGAAGTTTTGCCCAGTGTTAGTTGTACCTGGAGTATCTCTGATGCTTTATGTTGGGATACTAGCCTGGTGGTATACATATCCTTTAAGAATATGGAGACACCATTGCTTTTAGGGCTTTGGTCCACATTGTGGGGCCGAAAGGTGTGGTATGAGTTATAGCCTGGTAGCACAGGAGTGCTTTCAGGTGCCTTGAACCAGGTTTCTGTTACTGTACAAATGTCGATGCTCTCCATTTTGAGGAGTGCCTCAAATGAGTGCATTTTGAGATTTAGACTTCTAAAGTTGAGTAGCATAACCCTCAGATTACATTTGCTTGTAGCTGTTACAGTGGTACTTTGCTCTTCTTGACATTGCCTAAAAAAGCCACTATAAGGGTGGCAAGGGCCTTGGCCTTGGTATACAGAATCCCAGGAGTGACAGAAGCAGGCCATCTCTGGCAAAGCATCGAGGTCTGTCGATCATGTCATCCCAGGCAGACAGATACTGGATCCCCTTGGAAAGACACCAGAAACTTTGCCAATTATTGAAGTCAATCATTTTTTGTTTGTAATGTGGTACCATTCTTGGTGACAGTAAGATGCTACTCGGGGCTAGGGTCATGCCCTCCTGGGCTACATGATCTGAGAGCTCCTCCATGTCTCTTTTCATGTAGTCCAGGGAGGTGCATCTCAGGTCATTCACACTCACATGGACAATGACAGAGTCATATCTGTACCTGTTGTGGAGTGACCTGAGTGCGTACGTTATGTGGCGTATCCTGGTTCCCGACAGGCAGCTGACAGTTACCTTCTCCTTGTTCAACCTAGTGAGCAGGACATCAGTGTGCCTTACTATTGAGTCACCTATGATAAGTGTATTGGGTAAGCTGTTTTGCTTTAGGGGCTTAGGTTGTGTGGAACACTGTTTGTGTGATCTATGTGTCTCATGGTTTGTGCTGTAGTGTGCTGGTTGTGTGCATTTCTGCCTTGGAGGTCTCTGCTGTTTGGGTAGATTTTTATTGAGAGCCGCCACAAAGGTGGGTGTATGTTTTGCATTGTTATGTGATAGTTGTGAGGTTATGTGACTATGTGTTCCTTGTGGTGTGGTGCTAGTGTTGACCTTCTCCTCTTGACTGGCTATTCTAGTCTTGGCTGGAGAGTGCATGGCTTCCAATCTGGATAAATAGGTGCATCTCTTGCAAGTCTGAGTATTATGGGGTAAGAGGAGAGGGTTGTCAGTGTACATGCAGCAGTTTCTACATTTCCTCAGGATGCCCAGGTTCACCATGTTGATAGGAGAAAGCACGGGGAACTGACCCTTGGACATGCCTGGAGGGTGTGCAATTTATTAAGTACTGAGGCTGTTTCTTTTATAGAAAGTTTAGTGCTGGCAGCAGTCAGTGTGCTACAGTAATTGCTGCAGGAAGTCTGAGCAAGTGCTAGGCTTTATAAGCTAGTTAAAGTGCAGAAAAGAAGAGAACTAGCAAGATCTAAGGGAACATTTGAAGAACAGAGTTTCTGGCACCGGTAATAGTTTACTAGCTTAGCGTCGCTGCGAGTCGCGCAAACCCAAGCAAACACAGGTTTTTAAGGCAGAAAGTTAAAAGGGGTAGAATGTAGCCCAAAACAGCCAATAAGGTACAATTTCAGAGCTGGAAACCACTCCTCTAGCAGTAGATAGTCTGCTCAGTGCTTACCAATCCCACTGATAAGCAGAAAGGCTTCCCTCTATCACAGAAAGGTCTGGGCAACTCAGAAACTCCAATACAGTCCTGAATTCAGCAAATCTGAATCTAGGCTATTCTAGTAACAGAAAATGGTGGGAAAATGAGCAAACAGAATTTTCTTTTCATTTTTTTAGGAAAACAGTAATAAATACACTTAAAACAACAATAAATTCACTTTAAACACAGAGCAGGCTAGCACAATTGAGTGTGTAGCCAACAATCAGTAAATGCAGTTGAAATAATTGCAATAACTTATAAAATGACTAAAATAAAGTGCAGTAAGCAATTGTATGCAAGTAAAAGCAAGCAGAGGTACTTAGAATCAATCAAAAAGCAAGTGGAGGCACTTAGAATCACCAAAGTCTCTCTTTTTCCTTTCTGCTACTCTTGTAGTCTGCAGGATGCCAAAACAAGATCCGATGAGCTAAAACATGTGCAAACCCATGCAAACTCGGGTTTTTAAGGCAGAAAGTTAAAAGGGATAGAATGCAGCCCAAAAAGGCCAATAAGGTACAATTTCAGAGCTGAAAACCACTCCTCTACTGGTAGATAGGCTGCTCAGTGCTTACTACTCCCACTGATAAGCAGAAAGGCTTCCCTCTATCACAGAAAGGTTTGGGCAACTCTGAAACTCCAATACAGTCCCGAATTCAACAAATCTGAATCTGGACTATTCTAGTAACAGAAAATGGTGGGAAAAGGAGCAAAAAGAATTTTTATGTTTTTTTTTTTTTTTTAAGGAAAACAGTAATAAATACGCTTAAAACAACAATAAATTCACTTTAAACACAGAGCAGGCTAGCACACTTGAGTGTGTAGTCAACAAACAGTAAATGCAATTGAAATAATTGCAATAACTTATAAAAACAACTAAAATAAAGTGCAGTAAGCAATTTTAAGCAAGTAAAAGCAAGTGAAGATACTTAGAATCAACCAAAAAGCAAACAGAGGTAAAAGTCATCACTTCCAAGTCTGGAACGCAGGACCCTGTGCACTAAATTCGCAACAACGTACCTCTATACCATCTGAGCTGTTGGTTTCATGTTTTTGATTTTTCAAGCATTTTATTTTTAGAATATATTTATTTTGTTTAAAATTCAGTTTTCATTTTGAAAAAAAATGCATGGTGGATATAATTGTATGAATTATCATGATGAGGTCGCTCCATTGTTTTAAAAGAAAATTTTTGACAGATTTCTATTTTGATTCATTATTCATTGTTATTTTCTAAATATACATAGATGAGGACTTAACAAATGGAAAGTTATTATTTAAAATGAATAATGTATATCCAGTTCACATGATTTGTTTCAGTATTTAAATGGTACAGGAAGTGTTATGGTTTATATTTCAACTAAAGAGGCTGTTTCTATATGCACACAAGAGTGTATTATGAAAACCTGAACTGTAAAATGGATGACACTCAAATAAATCATCAGCAAACGTCTGCTGACTGTACATTCAGTTAAACATACAGTTAAATATATATATATATATATTTTTTGCAGGAGAAAAACTCTTAGTGTCTCACATGGGGAACTGCACTCCCCACACCCCATATTACTTAAATCGCAGATCAGTAGCCTAGTAAGTACCTGTGAACATATATATATATATATATATATATATATATATATATATATATATATAAAAGTTCCAAGATAGCACACCAGTGGGAAAAAGGAAACTCCCTAAACTCCACTGTAACACAATTTCACCATATGTTCACTGTCACACATATGTCAAAGTGCCAGTTGGCCACAAAAAACAAAAAACAAAAAATATTCACATATTGAACTGATATATCTGCATACACACACACACACACACACACACACACACACACACGCACACACACACACACGCGCGCGTGTGTGTGTGTGTGTGTGTATGTATATATATATATGTGTGTGTGTGTGTGTGTGTGTGTGTGTGTGTGTGTGTGTGTTTGTGATCATATCATGAATGAGCAGGCTACACAAATAACCAAAACCCAATACATTGTAAAAGAAAACAGTTTTTTTTCCAATGAACTAACCATAACCATACCAAAAGTCAGTTCAAATATGTCTGAATAGTGGTAGTGTTACTGAAAGATCTTTTTTAAAGTAAGGTGCATGGTTAAGGTTAACACGCATTACTAAGGTGGGCAAAGGGCTTTGCATTCATGATCCTGTTAAGCAATCCATGCAAACCCTAACTCTGCCCCTACACCTAACTCTAACCATACATCTCAACTTAAATAAACTTTCCGTAACACTACCACTGTACATGACAGCTTGGATTCTCACCAAGTGCACCAGTGCACACATACACACACACACACACACACACACACACACACACACACACACACACACACACACACACACACACACACACACACACACACACACACACACACACACACACACACACACACACACACACACACACACACACACAAACACAAACACACACACACTTTGTCACATACACTAAATCTATTGCCTTTTTTGACCTTTACTCTAACCCTAACCCACATGCACCCATGCATTCACTAAATCTTTCCTTTCTGCTGATCCTTACTGTAATCCCCCACAAACACTCATGCATACACTAAATCTATTCCCTTACCTGACCCCAACTCTAACCCAGTATTACACATACTAAATCTTCCCCTACTCTAACCCTAACACATACAGATTCGCAAACAAACACTCGGCAATCATTCAATCAGATGTTCACACAAACTGCAGTACAATTTACTTTATCACCCAAATAAATGTTTGACCAAGTGAATTGTAATATATATATATATATATATATATAGCTATATATATATATATATATATATATATATATATATATATATATATATATATATATATATATATATGGGTCCACTTTGTAATCTTGAAATACTGAAA